>NC_138769.1:169293267-169615767 GCF_965119305.1 Pelophylax lessonae
GCACGCACATGGTCGCTCTGCATTAATGGGGGCACGCATATGGTCGCTCTGCATTAATGGGGGCACGCACATGGTCACTCTGCATTAATGGGGGCACGCTCATTGGTCACTCTGCACAATGGTCGCTCTGCATTAATGGGGGCACGCACAATGGTCGCTCTGCATTAATGGGGGCACGCACACTGGTCAATCTGCATTAATGGGGGCACGCACACTGGTCAATCTGCATTAATGGGGGCACGCACACTGGTCAATCTGCATTAATGGGGGCACGCACATGGTCGCTCTGCATTAATGGGGACTTGCTCTGCATTAATAGGGGCACGCACATGGTCGCTCTGCATTAATGGGGGATGGGAGGATCGGAGTGGCTGTGTCTTACACTTACAGCGCTGCATGATTTCAAAAAGCCGAGTTCTTCTGCGGCGGAGAGGATGTCCTACAAAGCCCTGCGTCCTGGGCCGGCTCTTACCTATGATAGACAGAACACTGGTGACGTCTATCATAGGAGCCAGTGTCCAGGAGGCGGGACTTTGTAGGACATCCTCTCCGCCGCAGAAGAACTCGGCTTTTTGAAATCATGCAGCGCTGTAAGTGTAAGACACAGCCACTCCGATCCTCCCGATCCTCTCAATTCTAACCTCTCCCCCGCTGATGACAGAAGGAAGCAGTCCGCTTCGGCGGTTCAGATTACTGGGGGCACACACACTGGTCAATCTGCATTATTGGGGGCACACACACTGGTCAATCTGCATTATTGGGGGCACACACACTGGTCACTCTGCATTATTGGGGGCACACACACTGGTCACTCTGCATTATTGGGGGCACACACACTGGTCACTCTGCATCATTGGGGGCACACACACTGGTCAATCTGCATTAATGGGGGCACGCACATGGTTGCTCTGCATTAATGGGGGCACGCACATGGTCGCTCTGCATTAATGGGGGCACGCACATGGTCACTCTGCATTAATGGGGGCACGCTCATTGGTCACTCTGCATTATTGGGGGCACACACACTGGTCAATCTGCATTAATGGGGGCACGCACATGGTCGCTCTGCATTAATGGGGGCACGCACATGGTCGCTCTGCATTAATGGGGGCACGCACATTGGTCAATCTTCATTAATGGGGGCACGCTCATGGTCGCTCTGCATTAATGGGGGCACGCACAATGGTCGCTCTGCATTAATGGGGGCACGCACAATGGTCGCTCTGCATTAATGGGGGCACGCACACTGGTCAATCTGCATTAATGGGGGCACGCACACTGGTCAATCTGCATTAATGGGGGCACGCACACTGGTCAATCTGCATTAATGGGGGCACGCACATGGTCGCTCTGCATTAATGGGGACTTGCTCTGCATTAATAGGGGCACGCACATGGTCGCTCTGCATTAATGGGGGCATGCACATGGTCACTCTGCATTAAAGGGGGCACGCACAATGGTCGCTCTGCATTGGATGGGGGCAAGTTTTGGGGAATGCCTTTTTTTGTTGTTGGCGTTCTGTATTTGGAATTTGACGGTCACTTTTCCAAACCTCGGACTGAATGGAAAATTTGTAAGTGGAGCTTTCAAGTTTACATTTGAGTACCCCTGTTATACACTGATGGATGACGCCGGGTCCGGGCCTGTACGGCACTTCAGTGACGACGTCCTCCTCCGCGCAGGAGGACGTCTGACGTCACTGAAGGGGCGGCCCTCCGCTGCTGGCGCCACAGAGGCTGCAGCAGTAGTACAGTACCCAGTCTCGCGCCGCTGCACCGGAAGATTAGAGAACATCGCACAGGCACAGGTGAGGGTGGGGAAGAAGAATGGATGATGGACGAAGGAGCAAGGGGGGTTAATGGAGACGGGGTCGGGTGGATAATTAATAAAGCAGGAGGGCATAATGGAACTGGAAAAAGGAGTGTGGGGGGGGGGAGGAATGGCGGAAGAAGAGCAAGGCCCAGGGGGGATGGATGATGGACGAAGGAGCAAGGGGGGTTAATGGAGACGGGGTGGATAATGAAAGCAGGAGGGCATAATAGAAGAAGGAGTGGGGGAAGCACAGGGGGTGGATAGCGGAAGCAGAGCAGGGCCCAGGGGGGGATGGATGATGGAAGAAGGAGCAAGGGGGTTAATGGAGAAGGGGTGGATAATGAAAGCAGGAGGGCATAATGGAATAAGGAGTGGGGGGGGGGGCGGGGGGATGGATAATGGAAGCAGGGGGGTAATGAAAACGGGGGTGGATAATCGAAGCAGGGGGGATGGATAATGGAAGCAGGGGGATGGATAATGGAAGCAGGGGGGATGGATAATAGAAGCAGGGGGATGGATAATAGAAGCTGGGGATGGATAATGGAAGCTGGGGATGGATAATAGAAGCAGGGGGATGGATAATGGAAGCAGGGGGGATGGATAATGGAAGCAGGGGGGGATGGATAATAGAAGCAGGGGGGATGGATAATAGAAGCAGGAGGATGGATAATGGAAGCAGGGGGATGGATAATGGAAGCAGGGGGATGGATAATAGAAGCAGGGGGATGGATAATGGAAGCAGGGGGATGGATAATGGAAGCAGGGGGGATGGATAATAGAAGCAGGGGGGATGGATAATAGAAGCAGGGGGATGGATAATGGAAGCAGGGGGGATGGATAATGGAAGCAGGGGGGATGGATAATGGAAGCAGGGGGGATGGATAATGGAAGCAGGGGGGATGGATAATAGAAGCAGGGGGATGGATAATAGAAGCAGGGGGGATGGATAATGAAAGCAGGGGGGATGGATAATGGAAGCAGGGGGGATGGATAATGGAAGAAGGAGCAAGGGGGGTTAATGGAGATGGGGTGGATAATGAAAGCAGGAGGGCATAATGGAAGAAGGAGTGGGGGAAGCACGGGGGATGGATAGCGGAAGTAGAGCAGGGCCCAGAAGTAAGAAGGAGTGGGGGGGGTTAATGGAAGCAGTGGAGGATAATGGAAGAAGGAGCAGGGGGGATGGATAATGGAAGCAGGGGGGATAATGGAAGAAGGAACAGGGGGGATGGATAATGGAAGCAGGGGGGTAAAAAGCAAGAAAGGTTAGATTTTTATAGTGCTCACTTTGAATGTTTACATTATCTAGCACTTTAGTTGAATTGCATTCAGTTAACTCTCTGGAAACTTATGTTCTTGGCATGGCTTTGCTGCCGACTAGTATGGCCGCGTAGTACATTATCTGTACATTATGAGTGTGTGTTATCTTTGGTGTTGAATAGGACTGAAGGTCCTAAAAATCTCATGTTCTCAAAAAAACTCATGTTCTGATATTATAGTTTGAAAATATGTTTATATGCACTTATTGCTCTTCTTTTAACCAATAATGGTAATGTTTTGCCTTGAATAGGCCGTTTTAGTGTTGTACTGTTTGTGTGCAGTACTATTTCCTGCACTTCTACAAGTCTGTTTGCACTATTTCCTGCATTTTTACTCATTGGTAAATGGTCATGTTAATTTAATGGTAATATTTTGCCTTGAATAGGCCGTTTTAGTGTTGTACTGTTTGTGTGCACTACTATTTCCTGCACTTTTACAAGTCTGTTTGCACTATTTCCTGCACTTATTGGTAAAAAATTAGTTTTATAGATATATAACTTATTTTGTTAAACCGTTAACAAAAATGCACTTAACAAAAGCACAAATTAGTGTGTTTTTTAATATAAAAAAATTATTGAAAGAAACATTTTTACAAGGGAGGTGGGTGGCCGTTGGGGGGGGGCGCCAAAATGGAGCTTCACTTGTGTAGGCAGAAATCCTTGCACCGGCCCTGCTTCCACCCACAATTGGTACTTGCCAGCGGATCATGCTTGGTGGAGCTTCTGGTGGATTATATATTTTGCTTGACATATTCATCCATTTGTGAGTATAATTTATACATTTGTTAACAATAAATTATCACAAAGGTAATGCAAAAGGCTGGTACGCCCACTGTTCCTTTTCAATATATTCTCCTGCTTCTGACAATCACAGCGATACCACATGTGTTATGTTATGTGTTGTTTGCATAGTAGGGCCCAGAAACAATAGTGCACCTTTTGCTTTTTTTATCTTACCTAAAACACACTGACACTAATTGACACTGATAGTAAAATAAAAAATATATTTAAACCTACGTAAAATACACTGACCCTGACCTTTGATCCTGACCTTGACATTAACTCTAACCCTGACACTGACCTAGATCAAACCCTGATCCAGCCATTTTATCTTTATTTTGATTTATTTCTTTTTTTAAACCCATTATTAATATTTTTTTCCTCTAGCAATGAAAAAAAAGATATGCTGTATCTTTTTCTCCATTCAAAAGGAAAATAAAAACAAAGGGGTGGGCTAGACAGAAATTGATCACTGTGACATTCACTACATTATATTTCCTAGATGATTATTTCTGTTTGTTAACAAAGCCACCTGGTTTCCCCTCTTCATTCATACCAAACCCTTATACTATTTTAGGGTCTGGTAAGGATTGTAAGGGGTAACCACAAAAAAAAAGGCATAAGGTTTCCCTAAAAACAAATAATAATAGAAATAAATAAAGAGAAATAAATATAACAAAGAACATTTAGTCCTTTACTAAAATAAAAAAAAAAAAAGTCCCAAGTTGTCCATCAATCATGTCATCCAGCAATGTAGATTTGCATCAGTCATGGTGAATGGTGCCCCTCCTAAACAAAACACACTGCTAGACTCAGCCTCGAATTCCCCAGCCTGTCAACTAAATGTAAATAAAGAGGATTTCACACCCTAACAACAAATGGCTGTAAGGCCACCATGCAGACAGCTGTCAAACATAGCTTGCTTGATTGTTAGTAGGCAGCCACAAGTGTACTAGCAACCAATGACGCTCTGAGGCCTCTTGCATCCGAGCAACCATTGATGCTTGCAGCCTGCACAGCAGGAAGTTGTAATTTAGTGGTGGTGGTAACACTACCACTAATTGACTGACTTTCACCTGCAGTAACAAACAGAGGTTCCCGTGGGTGAACAGGTCAAATCTGGCCATTTAGTTTGTGGCAAATCGTGTACTGCAGTGAATTCAAACCTCATCCCTAGATAAAAGTTATGACTAATAAAGAGTCTTTCTAATGGATCTCCTTTTTTGTCTCAAGTCAGGATATTACCCCTACTTAATTCTGAAAGAGGCCAAATGCCATTGTATGCACTTGCTGATGCCCATAGTGAAGGTTCATTGCAGATGAATAATTTATTGTAATTTAAAATACATGCATCAGGAATAGTAATGAGAGAATGTGCTAGGAACTCATGGTAGCTGTGAACAGAAACCTCATGCCTAACAATTGCAGTGCAGTTTTTTTGAGTTTATAGTTATGCCCCATACACACGTGCAGATTATCTGCAGACTTTTGTCTGCAGATTTACTAAAACCATATAATATTAGGTCAAACCTAAACACTTTCAATTTGTATGCAATCAGGCAGGCCCTTGCACTACATAGAAAAGGTAAGTCTGCAGACAAAAGTCTGCAGATAATCTATGGGGCATAAGACACATAACTCCACCCAACATAGAAACTCAGAATAGAAACACATACATAGCAAAATGGCTTCTCCGTTCTTCACAAAGACATATTGAAGTAAGCTTCAAAAACTAACATATTACATTATAATATACGTATGCATTTCAGAGACTTTTATCATTTAAAATAATATTAAACTCTAAAAATCTCTAACAGTACACACTATGAAGCCCACCCCAATTTAATTCAATATAATGTAGCACAATACAGTACTGGGCATAGCAAATTCAGCATCACTTTATTTCTGTCATTGTATAGCAGCAACTTTTTCTCCCTGAAAACACACTTTGTCAGCTCTTACTATCTACTAAATGTCTCTCCAACACACACGGACTGTGTCAGCAGCACTGTATTGTATAGTAGCAACTATCTACACTAGGTCTCTCCAACAAACCAACTGTATGTATATCATCACTGCAATTTATATGGCACTTTTCAGCAGCAGCTATCGCTCCCTCTGTCAGCTCTCCCTATGTACTCCAGATCTGTCCAGCATAAACTGGTTGGGTATATTACCACTGAGCTGTAATTAGCACTTTTCAACAGCCCTGTATAGTATAGTAGCATCTTTCTATGACTGCAAGCACTCTATCAGTTCTCCCTATCTACTCCAGGTCTCTCCAAGATACACTAATTGTGAATAGTACCACTGTGCTGCAAATAGCACTTTTCAGCAGCACTTTATAGTATAGCAGCAGCTATCGCTCCCTGCAAACACTCTCTCAGATCTCCCTATCTTTTCCAGGTCTCTCCAAGACACACTAATTGTGAATATACCGTTGTACTGCAAATAGCACTTTTCAGCAGCACTATTTAGTATAGCAGCATTGTTCTATGACAACAAGTACTGTATCAGCTCTCCCTATCTACTCCAGGTCTCTCCAAGATACACTAATTGTGAATAATACCGTTGTACTGCAAATAGCACTTTTCAGCAGCACTATTTAGTATTGATCGACCGATATTGTTTTTTTACCGCTGATACCGATATTTTGGTCATCGGATATCGGTATCAGCCGATATTGGCCGATATTTTCAGCCATTTTTTTTTTTAAATGTCTACAGGTACTAATGTGGAGGGATCTGGGGGGTCTAAAAGACCCCAAACCCCTCCTCTGCAATTAAAAGCATTCAAAACGCCAAGTTTTGCTGTTTTGAATGATGTAAGTTTTTTTAATTTAGCTCCGCCAGTACCTGGAAGTGATGTCATGTCACGGGATCACTTCCGGGTACTCGGTGGCGCCGAATTCAAAGAAATGGAGTCCCAGTCAGACGGGGGAAGTGCAGATGGAGTCCCGGTCAGATGGTGGCGGTGAAGGTAGGATACCCATGTCTGGCGGTGGGACGTGGAAGGCGGCGGGAGGGGGGACGTCCCCTCCCGCTCCTTGGAATGACAGCCGAGCAGCTTCTCAGCCACATCAGTTGTCATTACAAGACAGCTGACCGTCGGCTATGGACACCGGTACCGGGGAGATGCCTCTAGCTGCAGGCATCACCCCAGTACAAGCACTTTCTCGAAATATCGGCAATATCAGTAAATCAAAAGGCCAATTCCGATATATCGGGCAAAGTGCATATCGGCCCTCGATATATCGGCTTTGCAGATAATAGGTCGATCACTACTATTTAGTATAGCAGCATCTATCTATGACTGCAAGACATGCTAATTGAGAATAGTACCGCTGTGCTGCAAATAGCACTTTTCAGCTGCACTGTATAGTATTGCAGCAATAATCTCTCTCTATAAACAAGCTATCAGCTCTGTTTCTTCTCCAAGTCTACAACACACACTGATTGCATACATATGACTGACTGTAAATATATCTGCTGATTTGCACTTGGACACAAAGTCATGTGGTGAACATTTCCAAACAAGCAACCCAATTAGGATCCTGACCCACAGTTTAATAAACACTGCCATAGAGAAAAATGTAATAGTAGTAAATCCTGAAAGATCTTGATAGAATCCTCATGAGACATGTGTATGTGATTTAGCATATCAGAGTATCCACTGCTTAAATATTAGTTTTGTGCACAATGACCCTTTAAGAATATTTCTCAGTTCCATAAATTTTGTGATATTTATGATATGTTATTTCTGGCTTATTGCCTTTTTTTTTTTTTTTTTTTAACAATTGTAAAAATATGTGGAGACTTAGAATAGCAACCAATATAAATGGGCCATGCCCAGGGCAATACATTTTATGGCCTATGATCTTACCTCATAGCAAAAAAAAAAAAAAAATAGTCTGCTAAGACATAAACTAGCAATCCAGTGCAAACATTTGTGTTAAGAATTTAGAAACAAATTGTAGAAATGGACCAACATGCAAAAGTATTTTAAGCACATTTGGGTATTTGGACGAAGTCCAAGAAAATTCATAGAATGGACTTGTTAAAGAATAAGGTCATTTTCACTGACAATGTTAAAATAATGTGGCTAGACAGTTTATGTCAGTAAAATAAAAATATGTAATGCCTTCAGGTTCCCATGACACTGAAAGAGGAACAGTGTCATCTAGAGGTAATACCCCAATTAAATGAATGCACGAGAAAGAAAACAGTAACTTAGTAATATGTAGACCTCGGTATGACAAAACACATGGAGAAATGAAATTGCTGAAAAAGATTTCTGAGCCCATCAAGACAAGTCATTAGTTACTTTATTTAAGTTGATTAACGGAGTGGAATTCATTCTTATAATAATATATATCATATTATAATATAATATAATTACATTTAGAAAAATTGACTCATGAGTATGGTCATTGCAAGCTGACACAGACAAAAAAAATTCTCTAGGAAACTCAGAACACATGAATTTATCATTTTGTTGCAGCACAGCAGGACGTGTTTGCTTTGTTGTGCTATTTATCTAAATGTATTTTACCTAGGCCTTGCATTTGGGGGCATCTAGAAGGCATAAAATAATTCACCAAAATTACAATTGTGTACATTTTTGTAAGTATTCATCATTTGATTTACTAGTTAGTTGATTGATGTAGTGCCCTACAACCATGTATGCTTCTTGTCAACAAAGCAAAAAACTGGCCCTAGTTGTTACTTTTAATCACAAGCAAACAATTCTTCTATTATGCTAGACATCAGAGCTTCAGAGTCAGAGGATTGACTTATCCCCCTCACTTTGCTCCCTTGTCGCTTATTGCTCTGTCCTATCTTTTAGCAAAGAAATTAGACTTTAACCACTTTACAACCGGAGGATTTTGCTGTCTTCCGTCCAGGCCACTTTTTGCGATTCGGCGCTGTGCCACTTCAACTGACAATTGCGCGGTCGTGCGACGCCGTACCCAAACGAAATTTACGTCCTTTTTTTCTCACAAACAGAGCTTTCTTTTGGTGGTATTTGATCACCTGTGCGATTTTTACTTTTTGCGCTATAAACAAAAAAAGAGCGTTTATTTTGAAAAAATAACAATATTTTTCACATTTTTTTATATGAAATTCCCCCCAAAAAAGATGTAAAAACCAATTTTTTTAAAATTTTTTGGCCAATTTGTTTTATGCTACATATGTTTGGTAAAAAAAATCGCAATAAGCGTATTTTGATTGGTTTGCGCAAAAGTTATTGCGTTTACTAACAAAGGGAAAGATTTCTGTCATTTTTGGTGTTTTTTTTTTAACGCGTAATGGCGGCGATCTGCGATTTTTTTTGCGGGACTGCGACATTGTGGCGGACAGACCGGACCCCTGACTGACATTTTTGACACTTTTGGGGGTACCAGTGACATTACTGCAGTAATCAGTGCTATATATATGCACTGTTACTGTAAAAATGACACTGGCAGGGAAGGGGTTAATTTTATTGGAGAGGGAGGGGTTAATGTATGCCTGGTGCTTACTGACGTGTAGGGGGGGAGGTGACTATGTGATTCATGGACAGATCGGATGTCCAGCTATGCTGAACAGTCCGATCTGTCACTCCCTGTCACTATGGAGATCCGCCCGCTGTGTTTACACACAGCGGGCGGATCTCCAGACTCGATCCCCGACGATCGGGTAAGAGCAGCGGCGATCGCCGCTGCTCCTCCCCTGGCCCGACTCCCGCTGTGAATGAAAACAGCGGGAGCGAGCCTCCGGCGGCGCGCAAGCGCCGCCCAGAAGGGGAGGAGTCCAGTCACGTTAATACTACGTGACTGGACGGGAACGAGCCACTCTGCCGCAGTAGTATTACTGTGAGCGGTAGTAGAGTGGTTAAACACAAACCAAACCTTAAATACAATTGATCAACAACCATTATAGTTTCGTCCTATAAGGGGGTGACAAACGAAGGTTTTTTACTTTAGGTCACTGAACCTTTGTCCGCTTGAACCTTCGAACAACATAAAGATAATTTTTTAAATAAATGGTTCATAGGATGTAGGACAGTTACTGTGTATTTAGCTAAAATGTTAACATTATTAGTTATAATTTTAGAGTCATTATTCATGGTAAGGGTAAGATTGCACTTGAAACGTGCAAACTTTACTAACTCAAAAATGCATGATGTTTGGAGTTGATAATACACTTTGTTAGGCCCCTATCACACATGTCCATTTGTCCGTTTTTCATCCATCTGTTGATGGATGAAAAACGGACATCAATGCATCTCTATGTAAAAATGGATGACAACGGATGATCATCCGTTAACATCCATTTTCATCCGCTTCCGTCAATGTCTCTTTTTAGGAACGGATGAATGCCCTATTTTTCATCCTTCAAAAAAACAGATCGGATGAAAAACAGATGTAAACAGACAAACGGTCCATTTTTAATCCGTTTTTGCATTGGTAGTGGATGTAAAAAAAAACGATGAAAAAAACGGATGGAAAAAATGGATGAAAAAAATTGATGAAGAAAACGGATGAAAAACTGATACATTTTGACGTTACTGAACTGATTAACCGAACGGAACGGAAAGGGGTCTTAGAAGCATGATTTTAAAATATGTTTGATTTCTTTATCAGATATTGAGGTTTTTGAAAAGCTTAAAAACATAAAGTGCACGTGTAGGCATCTGCTGCTCTCTACTGTCTGAATTTGTGAATGCTTGTAAATATATTATGTATGCACTTCCTGTCCCTGGGTTGTTGGCTTTGAAACCCTAGGAAGAGGAAGTAGAGACACAGAGAAAAGGTCCCTACCACATGCCCTGCCCATGCTGCTATTCCCTGAGCCAGAAGGGACTATTATGCAGATATTGCTATGATCCAATAGTTTAACCTATTAAAAGAAGGTGTAGCACTAAGCAAATATCATAAACAGTTCTTGTCCACAGGGAAAGATGAGTGCAAAAAACAGTGTCCAATAGATCGTGATGACAGTGCTTGATTCAGGGACCACCACCAGCACCCAAGTGTAAAAGCCTCTTACCGGACAGGACTGACCCTCATTACAAAGGTCAATCAAGTGCAGGAACTCATAACACCAGAAGCGCTCACAAACAATCCTCTCTGCTGGATGATACCAATATCAGACCTCAGATCATACAGAAGAGGGAGACATTCCTCATGGTGAAGTATGTATCATAAATAGTTTATTGAAGAGTAGTAGGCAACTTACATAAAAAAGCAGCGAGCAGGTTCTCATATGTTAAAGCAGCTGGTTAGATAACCAGGAAAATGGCCGCCGCGTGCTCCAATGGTGTAAAGCGTCACACGTCACAGGCTCCAGTTTTACTGGAGCTGCTGAGTATGTATCTAAATCTGTGTGACAGAGTATCTCTGCCCTGTCCTTGTTATAATTTCACATGCACAGTGCCAGATAACTAGGTCTGTGCTACTGTATGTGTAGTGGTCATCTTCCAGTATATTGGTAGGTGAACCTGTTTATTGCAATATAGTTTATATGCAGCTCCTGTTATTCTAGGTTACCCTGTCCCTTCTGATCTGTGATTTTATATCTAAGTTTTAGTTTAGAGCCTGATAACGAGCTAAGGCTAGAGCCAGGTTAGGCATTTGGCAGCCACATCAGGACCATTAGGTTAGAGAAATAATCTCTATGGTTTCATGTCAGATTAGAAACTATTAGATAGGAACTAAAGCACATGGTAGATAGGCTGACTCCCCAGTGCCACACCACAGTACCTGCCGGTGATAAGCTTCGTTCTAGGTTTGTTGGACAACAGTTGGAGTGTATCCCCATGACCACAGATCTTGTCTTTAGGTCTCCAGCACAAAGAGAGATGCCACATCATCCTCAGGGGCCCCTGCAACTTGACTTAATGCAACATGTATCTGGAGGCATCTCTGTTAATAACTATATATATACCAGCGTATACAACGTATGTGCACAATTACACCGGGATTCCTATTGGGTCCCTTGCTGATACTACCTGTTTGTACATTGGATGCATCTACTGCTATTAATCTCTTCTTGTATTATTTCTTTCTCAGTGTGCATGCATATGCTTATGGATAATGTTATATGTTGGTTGAAGTAGCTCTGCTCTCAATTACCTTGTTTAGAATACAAATTATTTCCCAGGAAGGGAATTCCATCACACACAGAGACCCTGTCCTAGGTGGAGGCACTGCCAACTTTAATATCAAACCACTCTTCCATTTAGTAAAGCTTCCGATTCTTTTATTTACCTACTTACCTTTTAAGTAAATAACCTCCCCAAAAGAGAACTACACATATACCGATTGTTCAAATATTTTTTTTATTTGGATAGAGTAGGGAAGGACAAAACCGCAGTCAGATTAATTATTGCTGTCTCTTTCCTGCTATGGCGATAGCAGATTTCTTATCTTGTAGACACAACAGGAAGTGAAAGAGATTTAAAAAAGTGAGGGGAATTCCGATCTTAGATGGTTGTCACCAGAACATTTGTCTCATTGGAAGATTTTCCCTTACCGCTTAATCTCTAACATGTAGGATTTCCCCTCACTTTCTGTCTCAGAAACAATGGTCACCAATAGAATTAGAGTGGTCAATCTCCCCAGCGGACATACAGACCTCAATAAAAAAAAAAAAGGCAGATGGTCTAATTTGTCAGTACTCTGTTCAAAATGAAAAAAAAAAAAAACAAGCCCACCGAGTTCAACCAATAGAAAAGATTAAAACTCCCATATATAGATACTTATATACCCAGTTGATCCAGAGGAAGGCAAAACCCCCTTATAAAGCACAGTCTGATTTGCTACAACACAGGAACAAATTCCCCTCCTGATTCTCCAAAGTAGGGTTAGGCAAACTTTGGCCTTGCAACTGTTGTGGAACTACAAGTACCATCGTGCATCTGCCTTTGGGAGTCTTGTTTGTGGCTCTCAGAATCTTGCGATGCCTTATAGGATCTCACAGCAGTTGGAGGACTGCAGTTTGCCTACCATGCCCTGGATATTCCCTGGATCAACAGTCTATGGCGTTTGTTGTTAACAAAAAGGTTTTTAACAAAAATGGTAATAATCAGTTATGTTCTGTGTATTCTAAGCATTTAGCAATTAAATCAAGTCTAGAATTAGTTCCTTAGAAAATATTGTAACGGATCAACCGGCACCCCGACTGGGTACCTCCATTGACGGATGCTCCTAGTGCACTTACCAATAACAAACCCCACCCCATGTTACTATCTAGCAGGGTCTATGAGACACTCCTGCAATATTCTAGCAATTTGAAAAGTCAAACCATTCATCTTCATACATTTCCTGAGAGATATTGCTGACAAATATTACTGTCCCATCTGAAGCCATCCAAACCATTCTTTCAGCATCCCCCAAGTATCTGTCCCTCACTCCCAGTGACAGTGAACACCGTCACAAATACATTCCATATTTCCACAGGTCTTAGAGTGAAGACATTTTTTTGTATGTGGAGCTTAAATCTCTTTTCCTCCAAAAGCAGAGAGTTTCCTCTTGGCCTTTGCAATGATTGTGAAGTAAATAACTTTGCCCCAAGTTTACTATATGGTCTATTTATGTTTTAAATATGGGATCATCACCCCAATACATCTTTGCAAGAGAGAATGTATTCAATCCAACTATTTCCCCATGCTGAGGTTCTCTATACCTCTTATAAGTTTAGTTGTCCTTCTCTGCACTCTCTTCAGCTTCCCATCATTCTTTTTGTGAACTGGTACCCAAAAATGAAATGCATGAGGTCTTACTGAAGCTTTTTACATGAACAAGATGATGTCTCTCGTGTTGTAGTCAAGGGGTTGATTTACTAAAGGCAAAAAGGCTGTTCACTTCACACTCCATGTTAAGTTCTTTATATTGTTTTATTCCATGAAACGCAAAGAAAATGCATACATTCTGTCTTCACCCAACATGCCACACTCTTTAGATACATTCCACCCCCAAGGGCTTGCTCATAGGGATTAGAGTAAGTACCTACCACACTGAAAGTGAACATAAGCCACATTTTAGTTTTAAGCCTTTTAAGGGTATTTTCCATGGGAATATACTTTGTAATATGTTTGCAGACAGTTGATTTCAAAGATTTCTGTTTTTGTTCTGTGTTGTTTGATGACAATATTCCCTCCCGTCCTAAGTGTTGGAGAACAACCCTTGGAAAATTTGCTCTCACTCCAAATTGTGTCTTTCCAATATGTTTTTACTGTTTGCATCTGAAATTAAATGATTTCATGTTATGGTCACTGTTACCCAGATTTTCTTCCATATGAACATTTCTAAAAGGGTACATATTGTTTGAGATTAAAAGGTCCAGCAGATCATCAATTCTAGTTGCTTCTATAAACTTGTACCATAAAATTGCCATGTAATAAGTTTATGAATTCCTGACTTTGACTTGTTCCAGCAATTGTATTACATCGGTCAATTCCCTAAGTCACTGACACCTTTTAATTTTAAACTGTCTATCTGAAAAAGAGCACAGTAGGGATTTTAACAGGCCAGATTCAGCAATAGCAATTAAATCATGACTATCTTCATGCATCAAAGCTTCCAACTCTCCTATTTTGCTTGGCAGACTTCTGTTATTTGTGAACAAGCCATTGATGCATTTTACACTTATGTTTACCATATCTTTTTTTGTAATACAAATAGTTTGTTTGGAACATGTGAATCACCTTGTCACCTGCCACTGCATCCCCCTCATTATTCCCTTTTCCCACATTCATTAGCGTCGGACCCCATTATATTCAATTTTACCAACCCCCCCCCCCCCCCACACACCTCTTATAGCAGGTCTTTGGTCATGTGTTTATCTTGTTACATTTTTGCTTAGCATTTATCTCTCTGTATTGCACATGGAACAGGTAATATTCCAGAGAGATTAACCCTAGTGGTCCTTCATTTCAACTTACAGCCTGTTTTCTAAACTGATTAAGAATTTTCCATCTTTTATGTATTCTGTCATTGGTCCAAGCATGCACCAAGACAGATGGGTAATGCCCAGCCCCTCCCAGTAATGAGTCTACCCGGGCCACCACATATCGAACACTAGCTCCCATTATTCATGAGCTCAAAGATCTAAGAAAACTGGGATTCATCCGTGAGAGATAAGAACACCTCTCCAAAGGGCCAGACGCCATCAAATGGGAGCATTTGCTCACTCAAGTCAGTTAAAATGACGAAATGCAGTCAGCTCGAGACCCCGATGAGGACGACGAGCATGCAGATGAGCTTCCCTGAGATGGCTTCTGACAGTTTGTGCAGAAATCCTTTGGTTCTAAACACTGATTGTTGCATCAGCTGTCCAGGTGACTGGTCTCAGATGATCTTGGTGGTGAAGATGCTGGATGTGGAGGTCCTGGGCTGGTGTGGTTACACGTGGTCTGCGGTTGTGAGGCCGGTTGGATATCCTGCCAAATTCTCTGAAAAGCCTTTAGAGATGGCTTATGGTAGAGAAATGAACATTCAATTCACGGGCAACAGCTCTGGTGGACATTCCTGCAGTCAGCATGCCAATTACATGCTCTCTCAAAACTTGTGACATATGTGGCATTGTACTGTGTGATAAAACTGCAAATTTTAGAGTGTCTTTTTGTTGTGGCCAGCCAATACCCTGTGCAATATTCATGCTGTCTAATCAGCATCTTGATATGCCACACCTGTGAGGTGGATGGATTATCTCAGCAAAGGAGAAGTGCTCACTAACACAGATTTAGCCAGATTTGTGAACAATATTTGAGAGAAATAGGCCTTTTCTGTACATAGAAAAAGTCTTAGATCTTTGAGCTCATGAAAAATGGGGGCAAAAACAAAAGGTTTGCGTTCATAATTTTGTTCAGTGTAGCTAATTGAAAAGCCTGTCCTCTTCCAGCAACTATAGAGTGGAACCCCTGCTCTTTGTGGGGAAGCAGTGGTCTCTTTGCAGAGTTCCTACATGCCCACTAATAAGACAGAGCTAGAGATCTGCAATGAGCAAAATTCATGCTCTGCTCCCTGTTGATTGGAGAGCTGTGGCTCTGACTCAGTCAGGGGTGTGGTAGATCTCTGCAGAGAAATCACTGCTTCCCCACAGAGTGCAAGAATCCAATTTTAAAGACTGCTGGCAGTAAACAGCCTTTTCTACTCAGGCAAAAGCTGCATTTTTGTCTTGTTGCACCAGGAATGTATTTAGCTGCTTTTAATGAGCTTACCTTGGCTTTAATGTGAACTAGGTGAAGAATATTTTTTCCACCATTAGGTCATCTTCTTGTTTATTGGTTTGCATTGGTTTTATTGATTTGTACATCCATTTTTTAAAATACAACCATTCTGGACAGGGCCCCTGAAACAGACAGCTGAATTGTGGTGCACACAGCTATCTACATTGCATATACAGGCAAATAAAATTAAACAACAGAATTCCAAAAACACTTTGGACACTATTTTCTAAGTATTTCAATCAATGTGGTATGTGCAAACTAATATACTGTACTAAAGACATTTGAAGGTGAACGATATCTTAAAGCTTATTTCACACAGTCAATATCATATGGTATATCAGCAGAACCCGTTGAATTCCCTACAATGTCACGCATCAATAAACTAAGAATAGATGAAAAAAATAAAAGACTCATACATTTCATTAGCTTATGCAACTTTTCATCATTTTGCTTAGTGATCAGTCTCATAATTAATCAATAAATTAATTATGTTAGTTCAACAGAAAAAAATAAGCTCTGTATAATTATATACATTCTTAATATATAATACATTTAGTGACCAGAAGAATATGCTGCATACACATTTTGAGGCATTAAAGAATTATCAGACTCATTTATTACTTGATATGTGCAATAAAAATTAAACAGAACCAAAAGTAAATCTTGACTATACAATTGATTATTCTGTAAGATAAAAATTTTTTTTACTGTTACATTTATGCATATTTAATACTTTGTGTTTTCATGTTTCTATTATTTCATTGAATATTCAAGTAAATGTCAGCTTTTCTTTTTAGCATTTGGCTATTTTACAGTATTATTCTGGACATACGTATTGACATGAGATATAGGCTCTCCATTTGACCATTTCAGACTAATTCTCTCATTCATAAGCAGCCTCAGACAATGATAGTCAATAAATATCTAAGAAAGGAATCAGGGCAGTTAGGCTGACCATGGATGCCTTGTTTTAAAAATACACATGAGGTGGATGGTGGAATTCTCTCTACTGTGCCCATGTATTCTGTCAGTAGGACTCCTTCACTGTCAGAATATACTGATCAGCTGCTGCTGGCTATTGGCTGCAGCATGCTGATCAACAAATGTTTTCCAACAGTCCCATCTGACAAAAGTCGATCATTAGATCAGCTTCTGCTGAGAGGGAATGAACACAGATAGATTTGTCAATCTATCTATGGGCAGAATTAGAAAAACGTGTTCAATTACTATTGTCTCCCTTGCAAATATCTGTCACTGTCTATGGTAGGTGGACTGCATCCTCTCCCTCCCCTTCCCTTCCACAGAAGCTAGGGCAGTGGTCTTCAAACTATGGCCCTCTAGTTGGTCAGGAACTACAATTCCCATCATGCCTAGTCATGTCTGTGAATGTCAGAGTTTTACAATGCCTCATGGGATGTGTAGTTCGGCAACAGCTGGAGGGTCGTAGTTTAAGGATACCTGTTCTAGGGGATTAAAACTGCCAGTGTGACTTAGTCCAATTTCCTGCCCTAATTAGAATGTTTGGTCATGAAAACAGATTTGTTGTTTAGATGATTCTTTAAAATGCCTTTACTGTTGTCTATATTTGCAGTCTTGTAAGCAGAGAGATAGATCATTTGTTTCCTATACAAACACACTTTCATTAACATCACAATACAGGAAAGTTCCTACTTTTCTTTGCTTAATGGATTTACAAGGCATTCATTAGTTATTCAGAAAAGTAATTTACTGCCGTTTTCATTTAATAAAATTGTGTTTCTCCAGGCTGGTAATATAAAATACCATTCAAAAATGACACTTTAAAAGACATTTTAAATACATAAATGGCTTTCAGTGCAAGTATTACCAAGAATATACAGTTATGTACAACACCGCACCCTTCATAACTAAGATTTCCTCTTTTACATTATTTCACTATTTTATATTTATTACACTAATATATAATAGTGCACGCTCTTTTCTCTTTATTTGCATATTTCAGAAACTTAAGTTCTGTATACATTTAAAAGAAATAATTTGTAATCCACACTACAAAATACAATAGTCATATAAAGGCGTGGTTAATTGCATGTAAGATATGCCCAAGAAAATATGTTCAAAGGTAATCATGGCTTTTTTCCAGATAGCAGAAATACATTAAAGTGGATTATCCTCTTTGGTTCCAAAAATTCAAATAAAATAAAACAGCAGTTTGTACAGCAGCTCAAACATTGTTTTCTTAAATATTTCCTCTTCTACCAGACTCTGCATGAGTTATTTCCACGGTTCATTAATGTGTTTTCTGGACAACTGAAAACTTTACGAAATTCTTCAAAATTACTCATTGCACCAATTACTCTGGAGAAAAAAATATATTTTGCCATTATTGAATTAACCTTTATAATATAGATGCAGATTTTTATTGACAATTGGCAATTACACAACATTTTTTATCAATCTTGCATATTTTATCACTTTTATCACTAATATGTTTTACCTGAGAATTTCCAATGGCTAGTCATTTCTTTAGAACTTAGCAAAAGCATTGTTGGTCCCTTGAAACCTTGGCCACCTTTAAGAATGAGTTTGGATACTAGCTGATGGTGTAAAAGGGTGGTCTGCTCCATCCCAACTGCTGTGCTTCCAAATTGGAAATGAGATTGTGCATAACAGCAATAGGCTAGTAGGTATATATGGCAGCTGTAAAAGAGCAGGCCTGTCTTCTATGCTATGAGGAAGTTCCTAGTCTGGTTGATTAAAGAACTGGAGCTTTAGGTTGGGTTCACACTTATGAGATACGGGAACCATAACAATTCCTGTGCGGGTTCCCACAACGCATCTGACTTGCAAGCAGTTCACACTGTTTTCTGCGAACCTCTGTGGGTGTCAATGTAAAGTTATTGACACCCCCAAATTGGTTTGCAGAATGCAGTGCGAACTATGAAATTGGTTGGAATCAGATCACATGGGTCTGAACACCCATGAGATCTGATTCCAGTGCAGACCAAAAATAGGGTCCTGCACCATTTTGGCGCGAATGAGATGTGATTTCAGCCAAACAAACTGTGTGGCTGAATTTTTATCGCACAGACATCACATGTGATGTGCACAGCAATGCGGTGTGAATCACATGGGATGTCTGGCATCGCATAAGTGTGAACCCAGCCTCAAAAGACCTATACCAACACCACCAGGTAACTGCACTTCAGACATGAACTTTTTTTTCCCCTATTCAGGCAAAAGGGTTAAAAAAACCCCAAAAGACAACAATAAATCGAAAGAAAAAAAAACAACAACCTAAATGTTAAAAATATAAAATAAACTGGGCTACTTTTTTTAGCTGTGTTTCTTTGTCTATGTTTCTATGATGTTGATTTAGTAAAACTGAAGAGTGCAAAATCTGGTGCATCGGTGCATGGTAGCCAATTGGGTTCTAACTTCAGCTTGTTCAATTAAGCTTTGACAAAATAAAAACCTCAAAGCTGGATGGTTTCTATGCGGAGCTGCACCAGATTTTGCACTCTCCAGTTTTAGTAAATCAAGCCCTATGTCTATCAGTGACAGGTGTAATTTTTAGTATTTCATATTAAGTGCTTTTTAATGGGCATATTTATATAGCAGTGAATGTGACATTTAGCCAACATTTACAGGTGGTTAATATTTCCTTGTAATACTTTCACCAGGAGCATATACCTGCAGTAAATATTTGTTGTCACATTACCTGCTAAATATTTCCCTATGTAAATAAAATTAAAAAACACACTTAACCCTAGGTTCACACTATTGCAGGTTGTTTCAGGTATGGGAATCCAACCTATGCAAAAGCATCATGTAATTTCCCTGCTGCAGCATTTTAAAAATGGTGCAGGAACCTTTCTCATGCATGAAACACAGGTACAGCAGCTCATTCTAATGAATAGGCTGCCGTGCCTTGGCAAATGCGGCTTGCAGAGTCGCAATAGTGTGAACCAGGTCTTAAATATAATACGGGGTTACCGGAGACACAGGATGAGCTGGGGTCATTGAAGATACAGGGGACACTGTATCTGGGGCACAGGAGTGCAGAGGGAGAGGATGCTGAAGCACAGGGGATATAATCTCTGAGTAATAAGAGTACAAGAGTCACGGGAGAACACTGAGGGTGCAGCAAGGCAGAGGACTGTGGGATCATAGGCAGGCTGAAGAGCATGGGCTATGCATGGGCTAGAAAACTAGAATGGTGATGCATTGCTAGAATGATGAGCAATGCACTACCTAGCCCATTAAGGAAGTGGCTGGAATCTGGTTGTTGCACAGTGGAACCCTTGTGTTGGAATTCTGTCACTAAAGAGCAGGTAAGTGTGACAGTCGATTTCACTGCTGGCTACTCATAATTTGCTTTGAGGAGACTAAGTATGAAGTAAAATTTTCACAAAACCCACAGATTGGAATCAGCTATTACACTTAAAGAGTTTTTATCCACCCATGTTTTTTTTTTTTTTTTTTTTCAAATTGATATCTAGGAGGAAGGTTACAATTTATTGTACAAAAATCACCCAGGAGGTACTGTATTGATTTTTTTTACAACATAAGTGAAGGGTACTCTTTAAGTTTTGATTGTATCTCAGCCAAAGTTGTTTCATCCTGATCCAATTTTTCAGAATTCAAGGAGGGATCTTCCTTGTCTATCTAATTCTTGGGCAACGTATCAGCAGCAAGTGCAAAGCCAAAGACCAACTCAAGGGAGGAGACTTTAGGGGCTTGTTTGTGACCCTGCAATTTACAGCCTCCAAAAGGTCCAAGATCCTGCCCATGAAATCAGACATGGTGGCAGAGAGTTTCTCTCTTTACAGGTAGGAGAGGCTGAAAGCCCAGCAGAGTTCCCAGTGGAAGGCAAGGAATCAGATTGGGGCTTTTATAGAGAGACTATTACTCCAGAGGAGTAATCCAAGTCTGAGTTATTGAGGCCATCTCACCGATTGCCACTGTGCTTATGATTTGCCATGTGCGGTGTGACGGAACCAACCCACACTGTACTTGAGTGCTTCCATCAGGATATAGCTTCCTCCGGTCTTGAGCATAGATATCAGATATTATAGCTGCATATTGCAACCAAGAACCAGACAGAACTCATTTTAGCTGCAAATCTGATTCAATCTTATTGAACAAACCCACACAGAATATACACCCCATCAGGTCAGGTGCCTGATTACATTATCGTATGCAGATAAAAATATATACAGAAATATAATTACCACATCTAAGGAAAAACCAACACAAACATTATTCCACTTTCCCACTGGCAACTAATATCTGACAGTGATTTTATTACCTTGAGCTAATTAACTACTGGAGGCCATATGCAGTACTGGAGGCCATATCTCCAGAAGGATATAGATACTCTAGAGAGAGTTCAGAGAAGAGCTACTAAACTAGTACATGGATTGCAGTAAAAAACTTACCAGGAAAGGTTAAAGGGCCTTAACATGTATAGCTTGGAAGAAAGAAGAGACAGAGGAGATTTGATAGAAACTTTTAAATACATAAAGGGAATCAACTAGGTAAAGGAGGAGAGCATATTTAAAAGAAAAACTACCACAAGAGGACACAGTTTTAAATTAGAGGGGCAAAGGTTTAAAAGTAATATGAGGAAGTATTACTTTACTGAGAGAGTAGTGGATGCATGGAATAACCTTCCTGCAGAAGTGGTAGCTGCAAATACAGTGAAGGAGTTTAAGCATGCATGGGATAGGCATAAGGCTATCCTTCATATAAGATAGGGCCAGGGACTATTCATAGGATTCAGATATATTGGGCAGACTAGATGGGCCAAATGGTTCTTATCTGCCGACACATTCTATGTTTCTATATGTTTCTATGTTTCTAACTAGCCGCCTGGATACTCAGACGTCTCATTCCAGCAGACTTGCCAACATCGAGCTCATGAAGTACAATACACATTATTACAAGTGTAAACTTTTCCCTTAGCAGACAATAGGTGATATTAACATGTGCTATGAGTCTGAATCTGTGGAGCAGCCCCTTTTGGTAATGAAGCAGCAAAGCCCTAAACAGAGACCCTGGGCCTAGAGTCCCAGAGTCTTGGGGAGACATGGACTTGAATCCAAAGTAACATTACTTCAAGGGTCCCCCCAGCATACACCTCACAAAGAGTAGTGTTCCCTTAGAAGGCCAGGGCCCATAGTCAATAAGCAAGAGGCTAGCCTGCAGTCCCCTCCAAAAGCCTCTGTCCCAGGTTAGTCTATTACATGTGGTGCCAAATGTCTCCCCAAGATTTACTCACAATATTTGCTGTTGCTGAGAAGGAAGAGTGGAGTCTTCTCTCTCAGACATTATAGGTTATTAAACTCAGGAAGCAGCGAAATATTGCTACACTTTACTGCAGGAAATTGAGGCCACACAAGCGCAATAATGGCCACATGGCAGACTTGCAACAGAATGCTGGGGAAAAATTCAGCAATTTTAAAAGGCAGGTGTCCCCACAAGATTTAAAGTGTCACAACCTTAACTACAGCTATATGGCATCGGAGAGAGCCAGTGCACTAGGTCAGAAAAGAGTCCAGGCAGGATGCATATGGACCAGCCTTATCTTGGCTTTACTCTTCATAATGGGCCTATTCCCCAAGGGGCTTTCCAGAATAAGGTTCTGCCACTCACAGGCCACAGCTCAGGACCTGTAAAGCACTCCTCTGGCTAACTCAACATGGTGCACTACATGCCAAGGTAAGCACCCACGCAGGATCCAGCACCCCAAGTGGCATTACAGGCCAGCGCCGAATCTTCACCAGGTGGAGAGACATGGTGTTCATTATCTAAGGACACCGGCAAAAAACTGAGACTTGCTAGTAAGAGGAGTTAGATAGGGGCTGTCCCTGCAGCTTTATTTTTTGCCTGTGTCCAATCATGTGAAGACAGCTGCATATAACCATGGTTAGACTAAAGCCGGCCATGCATAGATTAAAATTCAGCTGATTCAGCAGGAACCAGATGAGTTGCAATCCTCGTATGGGTAGGGAGGTTGTACAGAATTCAATCTATCAATTGTCTTCTATGCAACCGCCCTGTTGGATCTACCTCATTCGATCTGTGTAACAGGCTATAGCTGGCAGTATTGTTGTGTGGCTGTATTCTGATGCCAGGGAACCCTCCCTACTGTAAGAATGCAATAGTGTGGCTGGAGAAATCAGGTCAGTTTTTTTTTTTTTTTTTGATCCATCTATGGTTTGCCTATGATCCTGTGTTCAGTGCAATACAATTAGGAAACTTTAACTACCAGTAGTCAGAAGTTTTGTTGAGTACTCACCTTTATTTTCCCAACTTAAGCATATATATATTGGATTATGTAGCACCACCAAGACAGTATAGTTTCAGGGAGCTTATACTGAAACACCTAAAGGTCCAGTGAATCCATAGACTTGATACTATACACCATGGATTTGTAAATGTAGATTTTGACCTATATGTATTCTTATAAAAGTTAGGGATTATTGTTAAACATATTTTTTACACTTTTTTTTTAAATATTTTTCAAAACAGCACTATCTTGATGATAAAATGTTATAAGTGTGATTGTTTTCTAGTCATTAACGTTTCTGTATATATTTGTGTCAGTCCCGAAGGAGTACTGCAGAAAGCCTGAAACTGTTCTTCTATAATGACTGTATAAATTAAACTATTCAGTGGAGTCCAAGATATGGAGCTATGCTGAAGAATCTTCAACAATATATTGTGGAGTGCTGTAACCTGCAACTGTTGTAATTTTTCTCTATATTGACACTGTTTGGGAAAGTTTTACCTGCGAGCACCCACAGAACTGTTCTATTTGCTGTCTACTATTAGATACATACAGTATTTGATAAACCCAACCAATAATTTAAAAAACTCACCGAAACTGTGGTGGGCTATGTACGCCATTTATTATCTGATCCCTTGCTGCTTCATGGCGAAATGTATTACACCTCACCTAAAAAGAAATAGAAAAAAAATAAGATTTTAGGAGTTTTGTATATGAAAAAAATATATATTTTTTTTCTGTCAATGAAGCAAATTTTTAAAGTTATGAAAGCAAAAATAACTGGGGTGTCACAGACATCCCAGATGAACCAGAACAGCAAAGTTGCCAAACTAGGTAATTAACTGAAAACACAAATTCAAAAATAACAAAAAGTACAGGGAAACATACCATGCCATTGAATGATATTGTTAGTATGAGCATGTTAAGCATTTAGTGTGATAGTAAGTATGATAAGCAAATTGGTTTCCCTGAACTCAGATGCGTATATAAAGAGATAGCTAGTCACTGCAACGCATATATGTTACATGAAGACACACATGTTTTTGAGGCCTATATGATATTGACTGACATTAAACTGTCAGTTTTCTTCTCAAAAGGGAACCAAGGGAACATTTGACTCGGAAGACAAATACAACCCAGTGGCCTTTTTATGGCATAAACAGTTTCCTGTGGAATAAATAAAGTGTACAATGTGAAGAGTGCCATGGCCCTGCATTGACTGATGGTCATGGTAAAAGGTGGGTGCCCCTACAGGACATGGTTTATTTTGACACACAATTTTACATTTTTCATTGTCAGCTTTGTCTTTGGCTCTTGGCATTTGGTGATGACATCTCAGGACTGGAAAAGGACATAAGTTCTGGAAGATTTCCCTATGGAAGACATTGTGATCACAGGTCTGGATAGGGATGATTGCAAGTTTGCTGTGATTAATGTCTGAATGGTGAAGAAGGGGCACCAGTGTAACATATCTCAAATTATTAGAACTCACCCAGAGGGCAAACACCCCCATGTCTACCAGTTTAATTCTCTCCTGATTTGTACAAACAGGCTTAAAGCTTTGCTGGCAGTGGTAGCTAAGTCCATTTGTTTATGTTTTAGGTTAAGGCTAAGGTAAGCCTATTATAAGACCCACCTGTAGGTACTATAAATATCTCTTATACCATGCTGTTCCTTCAAAGCTCTGTGCCGTAAACCATGACTCCCGCGTGCATGGGCTCAGCCATTCCGAGGACTGGAGTCCGCAAACTTAGAAAGAAGATGGGGTGAAGATGGAAACCCTGTCAGTGGTGATAGCGCACCACTGGATGGCTTCATTTTAAGGTAAGTTTCACAAAATGTACTAATATGCGATGCTTACTAGCACATTATAACATTGCCTTATAGGAGAAAAGTTTTTTTTTTTTTTTTTTCAAAATTGGCAGTTCACTACCTCTTTAACTCTAAAACTTTTTTTTTTACTATATTTCAACTATTTTACATTTTTAAAATAGATTTGTTAAAAACATGGCTCTTTACTGTTACCCCTTTTGTAGTTTCAAATAGATGCTTCCCCTCTTGCACACCATTTTTGTCACTCTGAAATCTGGTACTTCAGAGTGACAACTCTGCAAGAATTCTCCAAAGCATGCATTCCTGGCCCTTTTACAATTATAGACCTCCCAGACAAGATCAGGTGAATTGTGAACTGTGGTTTTCTATTTATTATAAAAATATATATATATAAAATCACTCGGATTTTCAATTTTGTTCAATAAAAAAATAGAAACTCACAAATACGCAAATGACCCTAACTAGTGAGATTTTACCTAAAAATGTTACTTGCAGATGATCTAAAGCATCAGCTTGGATTTCAGTTTTAATAATGATTCTGAGATCCAGTACCATACCCCATCATTTTGTTTCTATAACCCAAGGTGTGTAAATACCCTTAATTAAGAACCATTATTTTAAAGAAGCCACTGTATTTTAGCTGTCTTTCAAATAGGGAATACAGAAAATTTTCTTGAAAATAATTTTTAAGCATTTTAAGTTAGAACTAAGAGGTAGCCATATTGTGCAAATGAGAAAGATTACAGCTTAATCCGTAATTGACTATTTGGCACGAAGTCTTACATGAGCATAGCTTAAGAAAAAGAGTTGGTTATTATTAAGATCTAGGCCAGGAAGGAGCATTTCTTCTTTTCCAGCTCTTTTATCCTGAATCCATTTTCTGTATGCCTGAAAAAAAATGAAAATAAATTGCAATAAACAACTCAAGTATGTAATACTTTGTACAAGAGCATTACGTTTTTGGGAAAAGGCAACATGTTTTACTGAGTATGATTTTTTTTTAGTATGATCAACACATTAGAGTCTAAACAGATAATAAAAAGATAACAATTAGTATGGCTTTCCAGTGGAAGTATTTTCAGCATTAGCTGGAATGTGTAATTTTTCCCACAACTCAAAATGGTCCTGATCATTTTTGAATATTTCAGTTTTAGAAACAATAGCAAAATGTGTCCATCATTTAAAGTGTATGTAAACCCTAACAATTATCTTCTCTTATTTGTTCTCTTTTGGTCTTTTAAATATAAAATTGAAAGTTTCTTGCTATATATGTTTGAGAAGTTAAAAAACAAATGTGGCTCTTGCCAGAAATCTTGTGAATTGATGAGTTTCCATGCTTTCTGCCTTTGCGGATTATCAGTTATCAATTACATTATTCTATGCAATGGAAAACAATAGATGGGCAAGGTTCTGTAGTCCTGTCTTGTTTCCATTTTCCTAATACAGAAGGGTGAGTGAGTGCTGTTATACTAGGATTGGAATTGTGATACTGTCAGAATTGTCAGATAAATAAAAAGAGGAAAAAAAAAAAAGAATGAATGTGGCCACAACATCCACATCTAAAGCCTGATAAGCTGCCATACTTTTATTTTTTTGCTTTTAGGTATAGATACAGTTGAACAGTTGAATATAGGGATGAGGTGAAGGTCTGGTCCAAACACAAGTTCTGACGGAACCTTGGTAGTTTGGTTGTTTGCCCATTCAGTGGGAGATGAATGTAATGTATTATTATCACTATTATACATAACGGCTTCCTGCTCTCAGTGGTTGTTGTTTAGTGCCAGCGGGAGCAGGCACTACCAAGTCCTTTACAACTAGTTAAGTCACTGGTCCAAATCACTTACATGGATGGGAATTCCTAGCCATATAATCAAAGTTGTACATATTTAAATGGGTAAGTATCAGCGCTGCTCAATAATAAATACCGTGTTAATATATGTACAAATATTGTGCTAAAATATGTGCAAAATATCCTTTGAAATAAATATCATTATCATACCATACCATGTGAAATACATCATCTACATGAAATGTGCTATAAAGTGCTCAGTGATATTATTTTAAACTCATTACCATAAATACATAAATCCAGATAAATCATGTACAAAATATCCAGAAATAATTATAAAGTGCTATATATTATAAAAATAATTATAAAGTGCTATATATTATTGCTTTTAAACTCATTTACATAAATGTATAAATGATTCCAAATAAATATTATTCAAAGTGTCCAGTGCTTAGTGACAATAAATAAACTCTCCTCTACAAAAAGTGCTCAGTGCTTGTCTGCTGTCTTACACCTGTATGGAGATAATCAAAGTGCTCAGTGCTCATGCGTCCAGGTGCTCCCCTCTGAGTCCCCTACTCACCGGACTGTTAATGGAATCAAGCCTTTATATCATTCACAACATTCATTCAACAAAAAAGCAACAATTTTGAAAAAAATGCCACATTTTTTACTTTCTGCTATAAAACATTGCCAATAAAAAAAAGTAAAAAATTAAATGTTTTTATTAGTTTAGGCCAATTTGTATTCTGCTACATATTTTTGGTGAAAAAAAATCCCAAAAAGCGTATTTTAATTGATTTGTGCAAAAGTTATAGCGTTTACAAACTACGGGATAGATTTTTTGGCTTTAAAAATGGTAGTATACTCAATGTTTTTACTTTTACCTACAGGTAAGCCTATCATAAGGCTTACCTGTAGGTACAATTAATATCTCCTAAACCTGCACGGTTTAGAAGATATTTGCCCTGCATGCAGCCGCTGACACTAGCAGCTCATGCGCTCTGAAGGTCCGGCGGACCTTCAGAGTTCCTTGCCGGCTACTTGCCGGAGAGTGACTCCCGCGCGCATGGAGTGACGTCATCGTGGCTCCGGCCACTCACAGCGCCGGAGCCACTGAACCTGGGAGAGACGCAGAGGGAGCATGACAGCTCCCACAGCGGTGTCCGGGTGTCCATGTTGGGGCTTCGTTTTAAGGTAAGTATTTCATAATGAGCTAGTATGCAATTCATACTAGCTCATTATGCCTTTGTCTTGCAGTGTTTGTTTTTTTTTTTGGCAGTATACAACCGCTTTAATTATTATTTTTTTTTATTAGTAATGGCGGCAAACTACAATTTTGAGTGGGACTGCAACATTGCGGCGGACAGATTGGACCCCTAACTGACATTTTTGAAACTTTTTGGGCACCAGTGACATTAATACAGTAATCAGTGTTAAATAATATGCACTGTTACTGTATAAATTACACTGGCAGGGAAGGGGTTAATACTGGGGATGATCAAAGGGGTTACATGTATGCCTGTATGCTTATTCACTGTGTAGGGGGTGGGGTTCTGTGACAGGCACAGACAGATCACAGTTTCAGCTTAGCTGAAACTGCTGATCTGTCCCTGCCTTTCTGACAGAAGATCCGCCTGCTTTGTTTACATAAGCAGGTGGGTCTTCTCTCGGTTTCCCAGACGATCGCTTGTGCGCCGCCAAAACCACATGCACTCCAGTCACGTAGTACTATGTGACTGGACACAGCCGAGCCACCCTTCCGCAGTAAAAAGGCAGCAGGCAGTCGGAAAGTGGTTAAATTGGCCCCGATTGACCCTGCCACAGCATGTGTACATGCTCTCTCGGATACTGCCTCTGCGGCTAAAGGGGTAGGTTTCTGTGTTCCTGTGCGATTAAGTGTGGTGCGCATTTTCAGCCAATTAATTTAAATGGGCTGTAAATCGCACCGGACTACACAAAAAAAGGGCATGCAATACTTATAAAAAACACCTCACCAAATTACATGGTAATGCAGTACCTTGCAGTCTGGTGCAGGTAAATGCACTGCATTTGCGATCTGCTTTTTGGGTGCTGTTAACAATGTAAAGGCATCCACTACAGATCGCAAAGGCATTACGTTTTGAATGGGTGTTGGAAACCTGCATGAAACACGCCATTCCCACACAGGACATTTGGAATGGGTGTGGGAAACGTGCATGAAATATGCCGTTCCCACACAGGACATTGTGCCTGTTGGTCTTTGACTTCTCCCATGTTGTTCAGATAGATCTCCACCTCTCTAAGCTTGCCTACCCCTGATATAAACTGTTTCCTAATACTGCGCATGATAATATATTCTTTGGTAAATAAAACAGTATATATACATGTATATATCAGCTGTTCATTCAGCCTGCCTAAAAATCAGCTTTAAAGCTGAACATTCATCCACTGTTTTATCACTTAGAAAAACATTAAAATGTAAAGCTCCCCTATGATTTGTTTATAATTAAAATCAAATCTCTGCCCCTTCAAACCATGCATCCAGAAAAAAACTAGCTGATCTGAACATTTTTACATATGACTGCTCATGCCCGTTAGTCTGGAATAATGGGATTCATGGAATTATGTATTTATTCAATTAAAGCTTTTCATTTTATTTTAAAAATACTGTAGAGCATGCCCTAAACAGAAGGCATCTGTACGACTCCCTTCTATCACAAATCCAAAAAATTAGAGGTTTTTTTTTAACTTAGGGTGCATTTATACCTGTGAATGCCCACGACACTGATTACATGCGAGCACTCCTATGAGGGTTTAAGCTGCAGGAAGCTGCAAGAAGTAGCCCTAGTGAAAGCAATGGTAGGCAATGGAAGACAGTTGAGTTGTGGTTTTACCACACACCTAAAGTTTACAATACAGCTTAAGGGGGCTGTTCTGTAACTGTTTTTGACAGGTACCCATCCTCACTTCTGGGTGACCATGCCATGGTGAAGTCCCCAGAAGTTTGTCACCCTACACCTCTGGGCTATTCACAAAGCACAGCGTGCTTCGCACATGCACAGTAGGGCACTGACCATGAAGCCGCAAGGCTTCACTGCCGGTTTCCCTTACAAAAATGGTGGCGGAAGCACCTGAGAGTCAATTGGGGTGCCGACATTGCAGGATTCTTGGACAGGTAAGAGTCCTAATATTAAAAGTCAGAAGCTACAATATTTGAGGCTGCTGACTTTTAATTTTTAAGTGGGGGGGGGGGGGGGCGCTGGAGCTCCGCTTTAAGATTGATAATATTTTCTCATACCGAAAATGATTCTCTCATTCCTCCATTATCTGCAATATTTTCTGCCAAAGTTTTTGTTCCTTTTACCTAAAGAAAGATACAAGATAAACAATGTTAGATAAAAATAAAGAATTCAGTACAATGTTTGGAATTACTGTAATGTTTACCGAATAGTTAAACTTTTTCAGTGACAATAAAAATCCTTCCTATAGACAGTGTTAAGAAAAACCCAAATTTTGTTTCCCTGGTGGGAGAATGTTCTTACTCCGATGTTAGTCATTGGTGATAATCTCTTCTACAAAAATTTTATTTTAATGTTGGAATGGTCAGCATGCATTTGCGGACTGTGTTACAGAATCCAAAACAGGTATTGCGTTGAGGCAGCTATTTATGGGATGGATAACTAAGGCTGGGTACACACAGGCTGAAAATTGGCTGAAAACCATCGGATTGGCAGGAACCGGCCAACTTTTTGCCAGTGTGCACAACTACCCATCCGGCAGAAGCTGGTCTTACAACCGGCTTCTGTCGAATGAGCATGCTGGAAGACCAGCATCTGATCAGCACTCGCAGCCAAAGGCTGTGAGCACTGATCAGGGTGTTCTGGCTGGGGGGAGGGCAGAACACAATAGCTTTGCAGGGGAGATCGCTGCACTGGTATTGCTCGTGTTAGTATGGTGAACTGCTATTTTTCTGTTCAGCCCGTTGGGTTGAATGAAAAAAAACCTTATAGGAGGGATTTCAATAAAATTGCTGTGCCACATTTCTGGCATTAATCCCTCCTGTTAATGTATTGCACCAAATTCATGAAGTATTTGCAAAACTTTTGGTTCTGACAGTGGCTCATGTACTAAATTCAGGCAGTTCTAAAGTGTGCCACTTTTACATTGTGTTGCCACTTTTCATTGTGTCGCTTTGAATGCTCCAAATGTGGAACTAATTAGGAGCTAATTAAGACCAGCTCTCTTTTGGTGGACATAGAGAAAAACTGGCTCAGACAGATTTTTTGAAAGTTCTGGATGGGTAAATGAATTTGGCGCATTCTTCACCACTTAGAATGCATGATAGTCCCTTTCGCAAAATCTGTCTGCGCCAGTTTTTATGAATTCTAAGGATAGTGTGTACCCAACATAAGGTGAAACACAACTACACAATGTCTAAAAAATAACAGATTACTGAAAAAATGCCACAGAGTATTCATGGATCACATCAGAAAATGGAAATGAAACTGTTAATACCACACTGCTGAACTGAACACTGTGGTTCGTACAAGTGCCTAAGATAAATTTCAAAAGCAATCCCTGTCTTTGTTGAGCACATATATTTCAGGACTAGACTGTATGCTTGGCCTTGACTTCTGTCTGTGTTGGCAATAAATTTAAAGTGAGGAAATATCAGGAGTACGGCACCCCCCCTGGTAAACTAATATTATGTTGGGTAGAGCTGCCTTCAATTTAAGTAGTAATACTTAAATAAGAATATGGGTAGTAGTGAGGCGCTGCTACTGAATGGTGTAAAATGCAGAAGAAATATGCAGGATAATTTTTTTTTTACAATATTGTTATATTATAAACACTTCATGCAATATTTATGTGATCAGGTGGCGCCATTTCCCATGTTAGGGTGACTGTTTACTGTTCACTTTATTTAAAATAAACATATATGACAGTCAAAGAAAATTATGTGATTGTGACTGCACACTCAAAAAGTGCCAAAATGAATAAATTCCAATAATAAATAATGCCACATAGGTGATACAATGCTAGTGGAGGACCGTGATGTTGGTCCTAAAACGTGCCAGGCTCAGATCTGTGCAATATTTAATATTAAAATTTCAATTAATAAACAATAAAAGGTGTCATGCACATATGTGTGTCTAGGGTACACCAAAAGAAATGCTGTATAGTGCAATAACACACAACTCTGGACATAAATCAATGGTATATACACAATAACGTGCTCAGTGCCATACAACAAGTTTTAAACAGTGAGGGATGATCCCCCTAATTATTCAAAGCAACAATGACAAACAATAATAAGTGTCCGTAAATGTGATGCCAATTCCTGTGATTTTTTTCTTCCTTTAGTGCTGTGCAATGGTGCAAAAAATTCTGATCATCCACCCAGTAGGTATTGGCCACTTAACAGAGGCACTCAGGCCTCTGGGACCTAAAGTGCCTGTAGTGCTGCTCTTTGTGCCCAAAAGAGAACACAGATTCCAGGGACCGCCGTTCAGCTATGTGACGTGCGTTCCATGGTGCGTGTCAACCTCCGCTCCGACCAGCCGCAAAAACCGAATGTGATGTAGTGTCTAGGAACCTCAATGCATTTCGCCCAGATATGGAATCATCAGAACCTTTGATTTAAAGTGTATGTTACCCTAACATTTCATATTCATGATATGTGTCTGTTGCACCGTGAACTTATGTTAAAAAGGATCCTGCTCTCTTTGCTTTGCCTTTTTTGCGTGAAATACCTGGTGATCATGCCAATCCTCCTGCTTTCCTATCGCAAACTGGCCCCACTAGGCATGAGATCACATCCATCTCAGGGTGAACAGCTTTATGGCTATGCTGGTAGAACAGCCTGCCAATTATTAGACTTGTGCCTTCATGCCCCCGCCCCCCCCCCCCCCGTACAGCTATTCACTTGGAAGATCAGTGCCCTGCTGTTTCTCTACCCCTAGCTCTCTAAGCTTTTTATCAGTCTGAGAAAAGAGATTATATAATTACTTATACTGTACAAAAAAGAAAAAAAAAACACTTAAAAAAAAAAAAATATATATATATATATATATATATATATATATATATATATATATATATATATAGTATCTCACAAAAAATGAGTATACTCTCACATTTTGTAAATATTTTATTATATCTTTTCTTGTGGCAAAACTGAAGAAATTACACGTAGCTATAATGTAAAGTAGTGAGTGTACAGCTTGTATAACAGTGTAAATTTGCTGTCCCCTCAAAATAACTCAACACACAGCCATTAATGTCTAAACCACTGGCAACAAAAGTGAGTACACCCCTAAATGACTTTATACTTTTTTTAACTTCATAGGAAAGATTATGTGTGGTAAAATAGATTTAAGATAACAAATAAACTGTTCTACTGCTGTTAGTATTTCTTATCCAAATTATCTGGTTTTTCTAGCTTTCCATGCTTCTTTTTTTACTTATATTTTGATTCCCTTCCATTTTTGCACAGCAATAGCAACTACTCACTATTTTAGACTGGTTCCCACCTAAACCAGCATGTCTGGGCAAGATATTCTGTTTTCCTTCAAGTAGATTATTTTATTTACCAAAAGTTTATATGGCATTATTAAATAAAGGCTGATTTTTTTAAAGTTCAATTCTGGAACACAAGAAACATAAAAAAAAAAAAAAAAAACCCGTGCAGTCGCCCCTCGTCACTGCAAAGGTTAATTGCTTGTTAGGTCAAGATGTACAAGGATAGAGACCACTTTCATTTTATTACCTGTAGGCTCCTTCCATCTGGGTGACCACTTCTGTAAAGCGCTCCAGAATGCAGTTGCATGCCTGCTTTCTTCACACACAATGAAGGGTTAATAGCCTTGCATTGCGTGTGATGATGCAGATAACTGCCGACTTCAAGGGGTTTTTTTTCCATCACATGGTTGGGCTTTAAAGTTCATGTACTGCCAAAAATCTTTTTCAGAAGGCTTAGGACCTCGGTCAGGTTTTACGGCTGTCCTAAACCCTATTAGAGAGATTTGCTCCCACTTCCTGTTCTGCTAATATCAGTTTTACAACACAGGAAGTGAGGGGAGCTCTCAAATGGCTATACCAACAAAAATATATTTTCGTCTGTGTCCCTGTTGCAGATTTTTCATAACTTCCAGGCTAGTGAAACCTTTGTCAGCAAAATAGAAACTAAGGGGAAGCCTTTCTAATGAGGAAATCTTTCTAAGGGATACTCAGATAGCAGTAAAACCTGAAAGAGATTCTAACTTTTCCCAAGTCTATCCAAAACTTTTTAAAAACTTTTTAAATTTAACATAGTTTTTGTTTTAAGATCATTCTGGGGTTTTCTTGAAAAACTTACATTCATGCCAGCTTGTTTCCAATAATAATCATTGTACTGTTCCACAATACATTTTGTTCTCTCCTTAAACCTCTCCTCAGATTCTGTGGTCCACCATGGATGCAAATTCCCATCTTTGTCATACTTGCGACCTATATAGTGTTCATAAATGTATAAATTATTTTTCATAAATAACACTTTAGGTGACACTAAACAATATCTGTATTCTAAAAAAATAATCCATGCACATCCACTAGTTAATTGTCCTGTAAATTATTTTCTATTAAATTGTTTCTTAATGTGTTTTCCTGCCTCTTTGAAACGTCCTCACTGAGCTCGCAAACCTCTCCTTTTCCCACTTGTTTCCATTTGTTTGGAACAGGCAGCGTACATTAATTGAGGTCATGTACACTGCCCTAAGCACAATAACACCCATAGTCCTTAAGCTGGCCATACACTATACGAAAAATCGCTCAAACTGATTTTCGAATAACAAACACTAGGCTGTGAGAGCAAATATTTTTGCCATCATGTAATGACCGAATTTTATTTGACAAATCGTTCAATACATTAACCTTTAAATGTATCGTTCATTTGGCAGAAAGTTTCCAAACTTGTCCTTCGTTTTTTGGCTCAAAAAACTTCACAACCGATTACCGATTTGCGCCCAATAAAGCAGAGCTCCACCCAAAAGGGGAATTTAAGCTAGGGTACCTAGTCGCGGGCGCCAGGGAGAGGAGAGGATGAGAACTGAGAGTTCCGGCAGCCGCATCGATGGATTCTGGAAAAGGATCCTGGAACACTTTTTGTAGCAGCTGACTTTTAATAAACACAAAAATGACTGTAACTCCGCTTTAACAGGCTAAAAAATGAATGAACTGTCCAAATGACAGATTTTCAAAAGATTTTTCATCTAGTGTATAGGCACCATTAGTCCATCTCGACAGTGAGAAAGAGAGGGTGGTCTCACTCCTACATACAGTGGAACCATGAAGAATGAACATAGTCATCTTTAACATCAAGTCGGATCAAAGCAGTAAAAAAAAAAAAAAAAAAAAAAAAAGAAACATTGGAGATTGAAAGCAATAGAAGGCATTGCTTGAAGTTAAGATTAAATACTTGAATCTTTAATTTCTATTTCTAATGACCCTGGTTTTAATGGATGGTGGTTGGATATTCTGGGGGACTATCCAAAATGACTCCTGCTTACTGTATTGGCAAAAGCAGCTTCTTTGGACAGGCATTCCCACCAATCAGGTTTAGGGTATTTTTTCATAACTTGCTTGATTTCCTCTTGTCCCATTTCTCCTATGATGGGAACATCTAATATCCTTATTCTCCCCCTACAACATCACAATCTCAAAACTGTGTCTTGGAATGTGGCTGGTTTAAACACATCAATCAAGAGAAAAAAATATCTTGATCCGTAGAGTATATACATTCTGCTAGAATTAGAAGTGCCAGTGGAATTCTTTTCGCTCTGTAATCTTTATCATCCTCCCCGCTTTACTTCGCCCATCTTACCCAACTCCTTTCTGCCACAGAATATCCTAATTTGGTAGTAGCTAGAGATTGCAATGCATCCCTAAATCCATCTCTTGATCATTCTAATTAAATTAGCACCACACCATCCACCATTTACAAGGGCCTACACTACCTACTGTTTGGCGGTTACTCCATACTACTGGGCAGGATTACATGTACTGCTCCAAAGCTCATGTAAGTTTCTCAAAAATTGATTATATTCTCTTTTCTCCAAAGTTCACCGCTATATGCAGATTTTCTCTTTCCAACCACTTCCCTATTATTCTTTCCCTTAATATGTCAACTTGCATGCTTAACCCTCCAAAACTGTAAACCTTACTAATTCAGATCATCTTAAATGTTTTCATTGGGGCCAATTACTTTGATGATAATATATCCCACAGGGACACACCCGTCCTCCTTTTGCAAAAGTGGCCTCTGTGGTCATATAATTTCTCAAAAGACTACCAAAAAAACTGCTCAACTTCTTTGGCAGGAAGCAGTAATTCTTTTAAATGTCTTGGTAACCTCTTATATAAAACAAACTAAACAAATAATACATTTTACATGTGAGCCAATAAAATCAGTCCTCTTCTCAACAAACTTACCAGACTTCACAGGTCGGACATCATAATCTTAAAATAACAGATCTCAACATTCAATCTAGCTCCACCTGCACAAAGTCTGCAGCTATAGTTTTCAAACGCTGCTACACCCATCTGTACACTGTCCACTCCTGATAGACCAAGCTAGATTACCTAAACTCACCTCTGACCACCGTGAGCAACTTAACTCCCCAATCACTTGTTTGAAAATCCAAAAAGCCATCAAATGTTCAGCTAACAATAAAATCCCTGGACTAGATGACTACCCAGCTTACTTTTACAAAATACCTAGCAATGTAAATATTCCCAGTACTCACAGATCTTTACAATTCTTTTCCCACCCATATTACTTCATACTCTGAATTTAATGAAGAATATACTACCCTAATCTTAAAACTGGGAAAAATCCTGAATATGTTAATTCCTTCCTTCCAATATTGTTACTAAATATAGGCTACAGATTGTTAGCCAAAATCATGGCAGATCTTATCAAAACCCACATTCCAACATTATTCACCCCCCACCAGTTGGGCTTCCTTTGCAATAATATAAACACTCTACCATAGGCATCTAAGCTGCAATTGCAGTTACAGTCCAAGCCAAACAGCATCCCTCATCTCTCCCTCCGTTGTTGCTAAACCTCAAAAGCGAGAATACTTTCAACAAAATAAATTGGCCTTTCCTAAATCTCATTCTTTCTTCCAGGAATTTTGGGCATGTCTTATATTCTTTTATGCAGTATATTTACCATAAACCTCATAAAAAACTATTTATCAACAACCAACTTTCTTCTCCAATTTCAATATCCTGAGGCACTAGGCAAAGATGTAAGTGGATAAAAACTGCGGTATCCCTATTCAATAGTATTATTAATATTATAAAGTGCTCATAAAAAATATTCACATGCAGTGCAGTATAATAAAATATGGAACAACACCTTGTGTGTACCTATCCCTTTATTTGGTGTAAACAAATCTATTCTTACCTTGGATACTCTTAATTTGCCAGGATTTCCTCTCACTTCCTGTTTTGGCTATGGGACAGGAAGTGAAGGGAAATCACCACAAAGGGAAATAGTTGGGGAAAAAAATTACAGGGGACATATCCTTTCTTACTCTATCCAAAATGAAAAAAAAAGAAAAAAAACGTTTTGCCTATAGTTCTACTTTAAATACTATATTACCTCTATCACTAAAAAAATGTTCTTAGAAAGACTGGGAAAACTCATTGGGCAAACTTCTAGGATATCCTAATCCAAGCAAAAAAGCTATTTCAACATTATACAACTACTACTCAGCAGCCACTGGACTACACCTCAACAATGGCTGAACTTAACAAATGGACTGGGGCTTTCCACTAGCTTCAAGTTGTCACTCTCATAAAATCATTATGTTTATCCTTGGGGACAATACAAGACATGATGTGCCATGACAGGATGCTACAGTTTTTCCACCATTCCTATATATCTCCACATCGCTCTTGCCACATGGACCTAAGCTCTTTCTTTTGCTGCCTGAAATGTGGACATCTGGATGCAGACTTGCTCCATGCCTTCTGGGTATGTCCAAAAACTAAACAATTTTGGAACACAGCAGTGCACTAAGCTACCACACACTTAGTAAACTATTTACCTTTAACCCCTAAATGGGCACTTTTTGGCCTAATTAACATCCAAGGCATCAAAATCTCAAAGAGGCTGAAAACTAATTCTAATTATCATTTTTCTTGTAGCATTGAAAGCCATTCTATATAAATAGATTTATCCTGAACCAACACCAATTCCTTGTGTAAAACTATCCTATGTTCCAAATAGAATGGGTGGAAGCCTCCTTACATAAGGAATCATGGGTCCAAAAATTCTTTGATGTCTGTCTGGGAATCTTTCCTTTTTTTACCTTGCCTATGGATACCCAATAAACCATAATACAGTGTTTCCAATACATCCAATGGTATCAAACAAGATTGTTAACCTCCTAACTGACTACCTACCTTCATCCTAAACTAAAATATATTTTATATTCTAATAGCTAGGGCCTCCCCCCTTTCCTGCAACTAGGAACTGCTACTTCATTCTCAGACTATACTAACAAACTCAACATTGTCATTTTTGGATTGTTCCACTGGCAAAATGTTGTGGCCATTCTCATTGTTAATGGCATTTTCTCATAAAGAAAAAAACATATATATAATTGAATAGAATTATTTTTAAACCTTTTTAAATAAATACATTTTTTTTTTAATGAATGCATAATTTGTTAGATTTGGTATATTTTATATCTGTCTGGTGTTTTTAACAGATAATAAGAATAATAATATTGTGAATTCACTTCAACTAGTCGTTACATTTTACTCTAGTCTTTTATTGGCATTGAAAGTTTTTTTTTTTTTTTATATAGAAGCAAAGTTAATTTGTTGAGAACCAACTCATTTTTAACCTAATATACCATTTACTGTAAACACAAATTTAGGATCCAATTTACTTGATGAATGTTAAAGCCTGGAGCAATAATGCTAAAGTGATTATGACATCTCACATAAAGACTTTAACTTTGTATGCCAGGAACATCTAGTAAGAGGGTAAGAGGTTTAACCAGCTGTCAAGCAAGCAGAAGACTGGGCTGATCTGCTCAGCTAGTTTTCCCTAGTCCCCTTAGTGAGTGAAAGGGATTATAATGGTAAGTGATGATGAGGATAAGAGATTAGTGAACGAACTCCTGATTCTTGCAAATTGGTCATATCAAGGCATAACAAACTAAGTGTATATTTTCTGGAAATTGGTTTCTATTAATTGTACAGTTTTTCATGGAATTTGCTATTTTGACAATTTGGCAGTAGTAGAATTGCCAACTTACAGTTGTCCCTAAAAATAATCATACTGTAGGAAACCGCATGTTGATCCACTCATCCCTAAAGATGATAATGACATTCTCCAACCAGCACAATATTGTCATAGTTGTGGCAATATGTATGCAACACACATCAAGCAACAAGTGGTTGCCAGAAATGGAAAAAAAGTAAAGAGGTTCTTTGGAGGCACAGGCTTTCGTATCATAAGGTCACAAGGCCACTCAGTAGACCATGTGGAGATCTAATTACCACTCAAGTGAGGTGAGAAGGAATGTGGACTCATGAGGACTCAAGAGCACTCCACCATAGCTAAAATGAGTAAAGAGATTAGAAAATGAACAAGTCTTTTAAATCATGCTGACTATGCTGTTAAAGATCTGGCAATAACCTGGCAATTTTTAGGAATATGCTCTCCATTATTTAAGGTTTGCAAAAATAAGAAAAAACAAGCAATAATATAGCACAGACTGGGAAACATGCCATTCTTATCTATTATGAAAGAGAAGAAAGGCCAAAACAGCACTGGTCTTATAAAGGGGGTTCTGCCAACATCCCAATACATACTAGAAAGAAAATTAGTACCCTAGTGGGACTTTACAGGCAGATTAAGGGAGTAATAGAGTAGGACAACAAAACACAATAAAAAGTACAAACAAACTTAACAACTAAACTTAACATAAAAATGACCACATGGTCAGTGGTAATTGCTAAGGTAAAAGCAGACATCTGATGACATACAAAAATGTAAACAAAGCACTAGAATACAGTATCTCTAGAATACAGAGATACTGGAGAACCAAACTGGCCAATGTAAGGTGTCAGGCTAGAATCTTGAGGTGTTCACAAGGCAACCCAACGCGTTTTGGAGCTAAATGATTTTTCCTTTTTCAGGGAAGAAGAGGGGTGCCAAAGTTCTACAATAAAATAATATACTGGTAAGAAACATATGTTCATAACAGAAAACAGGAGAGTCTCATTAGAGCAGATGATATATGTATACTTACATATATTCATCATGAAAAAGTGCATATAGAGGATGTGTATTTCCACACAGTACACCAGACTGGCTCAACCAAATAGTGTAGGTGTAGTCACCCGCGTTGGGTTGCCTTGTGAACACCTCAAGAATCTGACCTGACACCTTACATTGGCCAGTCTGGTATCCAGCATCTCTGTATTAGAGGGTGCTTTGTTTACATTTTTGTATGTCATCAGATGTACGCTTTTACCTTAGCAATTACCACTGACCATGTGGTCATTTTTATGATTGTTCTACAATAAAGTATGTTTGTACTTTTTATTATATTTTGTTGTTCTACTGCCTGTAAAGTCCCGCTGGCATAGGTGTGCAGGCAGGATGTGGTAGGTGTGCCTGGACACACCCTAATCACCTAGTACGCATTATCATTATCGCTCTGTCTAGCAGCGGGGAGATGGGAAAGATCTTCCTCTTGCCAGCACTGCCATAAGAGATGTGCTTATGCCCTTTTCTTTCACTCTGCTGGCAGGGAGATCAATGTGCCAGGACCATATATTTGTAGACACACACACACATGTGTGTTTGAGCTTTGGGGAGCACACCCTAATGCAAAAAGATGCACACACCTATGCCTACGAGGGTACCGTTTTTTTTCTATTCTTATCTATTATGGTGGAAATATAAAAATCACATTGGAAAAACCTTTTATTGTACATAGATTCCAACCACATGTACCAACAAATGTATGTATCTACGTATATTAATATTTAGCTATGCTAAAAGTAATAATGATAATAAAGGAGCAGCACTAGTTATTAAGGTCAACAGTCTCATAATAATAGAAAAATAGCTAAAAACACTCATAAGGTATATTATGTAAAAACAAGATTAAAAAAAAAATCGGTTGAAGAATTAAGAAAATGCATAAAATGTGGTATTTTGTATCAGAAAACCATATTAGTAAATCTAAAAAAAAAAGATTTAATCATTGTCAGATCCATAATTTATTTAGAAAACATAGATATATCTATATTTTTAATTACCTAATAATTTACATCATCTTTTTTAGGCCAAATATTATTGTCTTTTGTGGGTCACAGGAGTGCATTTACTTTTGCTCTCCTCTGACCCAGAATCAGCTGACTGTGGACTAAAGCCTCTGTAAGTGTCCCAACCGTATTGTCAGAATCCACACAGCTGCCTAATGAATAGTTGGCACTGGCTCTCAGCACATGTGATTGCTGGAGGCAATCCAGTGATTGCTGGAGGATCAGAGCAGAGGGTGGTGAATAACAGTCACCACTCTCCGCTCTGAGCTGACGGAGAACTGAGTGATTAGTGGTTATGTGATCGCTCAGTTCTCTGTTTTAGAGCGGGTGGGGGACAGCTGCAGCATCACACTGATGCTACAGCATAGAGGTGAGTATTTTTTGGTAACCTCATGCATTTCCTTTAAAATTATTTCTTGTTGAAACATTCATATGCTTTTCTAATGGTTAGTGAGATCAAAGCAACATTAATTTTGACAGTAGTGATGAGAAAAAGTGTATGGAAACTTTTTCTCCAATGAAGACATTTTTAACAGTGTACTGTATGTGGTTTTGGTTTGGGAAATTCCATTGTAACCAAAATCAAATGTTAAAACCAAATTAAATTTTGAAGTATTTGTTGGTATTATAAAATGTATTGACAATATTTTTTGCACCAGTGTATGGCCAGCTTAACACAACATTAGGCCCTATAAAAATATAATAGACCTGTTTTTCACATGCCCTAAAGTGTATGCAAACCCTAACAATAAACTATTATAAAAAAAAATATTAATATTACAATATCTATTTTTTTGTTCCTTATTGGTTTGGTAAATATACCATTGAAAGTGCCGTTTTAACTTTCTGTGATCAGTTGAGAATGCTTCACTGAAATTTCAAACATTGTTATAATAACACAGTTCCTGTACTAGGACGACGATTCTGTTTGTGCATTGGCACAGTAGAGTGAGTGAGTATTGTCACCTGAGGACAGAAAGGGGATTATATACCTATACTGGAGTATGCAAAATCTGGTGCAGCTTTGCATAGAAACTAATCAACTTCCAGGTTTTTTATATCAAAGCCTAATTGAACAAGCTGAAGTTAGAAGCAGACTGGCCACCATGCATGGCTGCACCACATTCTGATTGCACCAGTTTTAGTAAATCTCCCCAAAGTGCATTATTGGCAGTATCAGATGATTTTAGGGAGAAAAAAAAGAAAACTAACCACATCTAAGGACTGTCTAGCTGCATCAGTGGTGGAACTACCAAGGTCGCAAAGGTCGCACTTGCAACCGGGCCCTGGAGTTCCGCCACTGTGGGGGGGCCTAAGAGCCAAGACTGTGGCTCCCCGGTGGCTGTAGGGCTCTGAACTGCGAGTGTCTCTCTCTCAGCCCAGAGCCAATGCTGACAGTTCCCCCCTCCCCTCCCCAGTATGAATGGGAGAGGATAAAGAGAGCTAATCAGCTTCTGCTCTCTTCCTGCCCCCTCCTCCTGTGCCTGCCCCACCCACCCTCCACAGGAATTTTATGCCTCAGAAAAGGGGAAGTGTGGGTGGGAAGTTTTTAAGCCCAACAGATGCTCAGCATCCATCCACTGTTAGTGAAGTCTTCCCCCTCCCTCCCTTCTCTCTCCTGCCTCACAGTGAGTACTAATGTAAGATGGACACAGATGTAAGAGAAGCTTTGGTAAGTAGAGTCCCCTTACATCAAAGATACCCTTTACACCAGAGTCCACAGCATTCCCACTACAGTGGAAATTCAGTTGACTTTGATATAAGGGGGGGGGCTCTGTGGACACTGATTTTAGGGGAGCTCTGCAGACTCTGATGTAAGTGGGGCTCTACAGACTCTGGTGTAAGGGGCACTCTGTAGACTCTAATTTAGGGGGACTCTGCAGACTCTGATGTAAGGGACCCCTGATTAAAAAGGAATGCTGGGAACTCTGATGTAACTGAGAATTTTGCGAACTTCGATGTAAGGGGGCTCTGGAAACCCTGATTAAAGAGGAATGCTGGTAACTCTGATGTAAGAGGGGCTCTGGTTACCAGATCATCAGAATCACAGTTGCCCTTTACACCAGAGTCCGCAGCGTTCCTACTTACATCAAAATTTCCTCCTTACATCAGAGTTATCAGTGTTCCCCCTTAAACCCTTAAATTAGAGTCTTTAGAGTTCTCCCTAACATCAGAGCCTGCAGAGTCTCCCCTAACAGTGTAAGGGAACTCTGCGCATTCAGATGTAAGTGGAAACTCTGCGGATTTAGATGTAAAGGGGAACTCTACAGATTCAGATGTAAAGGGAGAACTCTGTGAAATTTGATGTAAGGGGGGACTCTTGTGATTAAATCCATATGATTATTTAATCATATGATGTTATTAATTCAAAAAATATATGTATTGTGTATACTACAAAAAATGTTTGCCATGCACTGATAAAGTGTTCTGGTTTGGCTTAAAGAAAAGGTGGAAACTCTACCCAAGACGGTAGGCAGGGGGCCTGCTGTGGGACCATAATAAAGGACCCTGCAATGAGAGTAAAGGGCCCCAGGATCAATAGGAAGGGCCCTTGGCTCGGAGGGAAAAGGGGGTCAGGGGGGCCCTTCATGAATTCTTGTACCAGGGCCCTGAAGGTTCTAGTTACGCCTCTGAGCTGCACTATATTAAATTTTAGCACTAGTAAGAAGGTCCAATCAGCAGAGAGCACTTGCACTCTTTCCTCCTACTGAGCAGTCGCTTCAACAGATACATTTCAAAGCTGGCTTAAAAATGTTAAATGTTAGCATTTTTTCAAGGCCTAAATGATAACTGCTATAAGATGTGATAATAAAGAGATAAAGCCAAATCATAATGAATCAACGTATTTTTATGTATATTCTTTTATATGAGATATATATATATATATATATATATATATATATATATATATATATATATATATAAAATATTTACCATTACTGTCAAATCCATGTGTGAACTCATGGCCCACAATTACTCCAATCGCTCCATAGCTGAGGGATCTGCCAAAGAAGAACATGTAAATACTATTAAGTACAAAAAATCTCCAACATCCTCTCTTCTGATGAATAGCTCAGCTTTCCACTGCATCATTTATTTTCTTATCAGGAACCAGCTAGGATTCAGAATTTAATTATTCATTTTCACAATGTTGCCTGGGAATATCACAGATCAAAGATGAAATGGGATCATCGGCTGCCAGTTCTAATCATTTCCCGCTGGGAAAGTTGGCAAATGTCTGACACTGATGCATGCAAATTTAGTTTTCATTATATTTTCAGGTTGGCGGTCAGTTTCCTCTTACCTTCACAGCAAACAGGAATCTTCAAAACTCTATCTTGACAGTTTTGTCACTGTATTTGTTTTTACACTGCTTCAAATCACCATTTCATCTGAGATGTATAAAATAATTACAATGCTCCTCTTTCTAGCTAATCAGTAACCACACACAAGCAGATTCCAAGACTGATAAGATCTGCTTTCACGCTCTTTCATTGCCAGGACTTATTGCAAGTACCTACAGCTTTATCCCTAACTCAAACATTGCATTGTGGCACACATGTTGTAAACGACTTTTACATTTTCTAAGAAAAAAAGATATTTGTGAACAAATAATTACAGAGATACATACATTGTCAGAGGTGATTCTCATTCTGGTTTCAAATAATGGGCTGTTTAAATGCTTTTATTTATTTAAAGAGAGCCAGCCAGTTCCCTAAACAAATCCAATTGGTAGGTCCCATCATTAGAAGAGGTGATATACTCAATTGTCTGATGGTTGATGTCTTCTAACTTCCTTGCTGCCTCCACCAGACTCTTCAGTATTCAACACCGAGAGTGTCAGATGCCTTTGTCCTCTGCCATGCATGGTAACTCTATTTTCAGACCCCTACACAATTACAGAGTTCAACAGCAAAGTAGGGGTCAGAGAATTGATCCTCAGCACAAAAGGAAGGCACAGGCATCCAACACCCCTAGAAGTGTCAAAAGCTGAAAATTCTGAAAGAGGATAGCGAATGGCAGGAGGGTATGATGGGCTTGTGTTTGGATTTCTTTGGCAAACTGATAGAGTCTTTTTAAAGTAATTCACAAGCAGTAATCCCTTGTATTGCAGAAGTGAATACTGTAGTATAAATACCACCTTGATACCACTCCAAAGACCTATCTTAAACTGCTGATTCAGGAGCACTTCTGTGTTTTGTCCCCTATTGTACTATTACTATGTGCTAGATCGTAGAAGTCCTCAAATCCATGCAAATAACAGAAACCAAAAGCACTCAAGGATATTTAGGCTGCAATATGAAAAAGCAGGGGGGAGGGGGAGAGGTAATTGGGTGTAGCTATCTTGGTCCATAAATCTACTCCAATGGGACTCTTTAATAAACTTTTTAACCACACAAGGGATTAAAAGGAGCCAGAACTGCTAAGCCTAAACTACAAGTCAGCTGTATGCAAAAGGAACTTGGAAAATGTTACTATAATCTAAACAGCTTGTATTTTATCATATGACAGGGATCATTTTCCTACAGTTACTATTGAGTAAAACGTCAGTGATCACATCATTTGTTGTCTATTAGCGACACCCCACTGTTCGGTTCGCACCAGAACATCTCGAACAGGGAAAAAGTTCTAGCGAACATGCAAACTCTATTAAAGTTCATGGGACACGAACATGAAAAATCAAAAGTCCTCATTATCTAAAGGCTTATATGCAAGTTATTGCTATAAAAAGTGTTTGGGGACCTGGGTACTGCAGTGGGGGACATGTATCAATGCAAAAACATTTTTGAAAACGATCGCTTTTACAGGATCACTGATTTTAATGATCCTTAAAGTGAAACAATAAAAATGAAAAATTACTTTAAATATTGTGCCTCGAGGGTCCACTTAATGTGCCTGTAAAGTTGCACATCTGTACGATGTTTGGAGCCTGCTGCAGCAATACTGACTTTTCTAAAGGAAAAAAAAATATTTAAACGTACTCTCAGCTGTAATGTATTGTCTGCTTTTGGCAATACAGAATAAAAAAAATGAAAACAACGGCATAAGGTCCCCCCCAAAATCCATACCAGACCCTTATCAGAGCATGCAGCCTGACAAGTCAAGAAAGGGGGGGGTCGAGTGAGTCCCCCCCACCCCAGAGCACCCTGTCCCCATGTTGATGGGGACAAGGGCCTCTTCCCAACATCCCTGGACTGTGGTTGTCGGGGTCTGCGGGTGGGGGGATTTTTCAGAATCTGAAAGTCCCTTTAACAAGGGGGTGTAAATGGGTACCAGATACATCATACTCCTACCCATTCGCCATAAAAGTGTACAAAAAAAATAAATACATAAGACAGTTTTTGACAAGTCTTTTATTCAAAAATAAAAATAAAAATAAAAAATAGTGTTCCCCCAATCTAAATCCATCGTCAATCACAACGCCCGCCGACCCGAAATAAGAAAAAAGGGAGGACAGCAATTATGCCCTAAATATTATTATTGCTGCTGCATCACAAAAAAAACAAACAATTAAAAAAAAACTGCTGACACAGAAGGAAAAATACCTGTGACAGCAGGTATTTTGCAGCAACAGAACCTGATGCTGCTGCTGCAAAAAAAAAAGAAAAATGAAAAGAAAAAGAAAAAAATATATATATATCAATGAAAAAAAAATGAGATCAGTGGGGTGAACACAGACGTGTTGTATACACCAACACTTCAGTAGCACCACTACACTGTGTTACACAAGAATTACAGCACAGCACTACACTGACTGCACTACACTGTGTCACACAAGAATCAGCACAGTACTACACTACATTGACTGCACTACACTGTGTTACACAAGAATCAGCACAGTACTACACTACACTGACCGTACTACACTGTGTTACACAAGAATCAGCACAGTACTACACTACATTGACTGTACTACACTGTGTTACACAAGAATCAGCACAGTACTACACTACACTTACTGCAGTACACTGTGTTACACAAGAATCAGCACAGTACTACACTACATTGACTGCAACACATTGTGTTACACAAGAATCAGCACAGTACTACACCACACTACACTGACTGCAGTACACTGTGTTACACAAGAATCAGCACAGTACTACACTACACTGACTGCAGTACACTGTGTTACACAAGAATCAGCACAGTACTACACTACACTGACTGCACTACACTGTGTTACACAAGAATCAGCACAGTACTACACTACACTGACTGCACTACACTGTGTTACACAAGAATCAGCCTTACACTATACTGCACCGACTGCATTAAACTAACTGAAAGCACAATCCACTAACTACCTGCCTAATCTTCACTCCTAACACACTACATAGGGCTGCTGTGTAATCAGCCTTTTATAGTGTGGGGCGTGGACTTAGCCCTTGAGCCACGATTGGCTAAAGGCACCCTGCCGTTGACCAATCATGGCTCTGACAGGACATTGTGCGGAGATTGGCCAAAGCATACAGGTCAGGTGCATGCTTTGGTCAATCACAAGCACTTAATGCACTGCAATCGGGCAATGCATTATGGGGTGCTCGTCGGTCCGCAAACTTCCCACTGAGCTTCAGCGAACACACGAACACCCAATTTTCGAGTCGAACGTACGTTCGAATCGACCATAAAGCCCATCACTAATGTCTATATCACAGTATTTTTGTGCCAATTACATTTGTTTGCTAATTGCTTCCAACTAACATTTTTGAATGAAATAAGCAATGGCAGCCTACATATTTTTTGCCATTACAGGATTCCTTTAAGCCGAACCTGCTTGGCCCCCACTTTGTTGTTCCTCCCCAACTGCACACACTCTCCTTTGTTTTGACCCCCTATGCCTTCTTTAGCTGCTAAGATCAAAGAGAGACAGCCCTTTCTGAGCTCAGAATTGTTCCGTTCAGAGCACTAGACTAATAACCAAGGGCTATCACAGAGAGGCAGTCACATGCTAATCTATACCCAAAAAGTAATATTTTCTTTTCCCCCTGTCACTAAATAGAGCAGCAGGGGAGTGCAGGAAAGGTAAGTATGTGTTGAAGAGAGCATTAAAGCAAACTAGAATGGGCAAAACAGATATTTGCTTTCATTAAGAGACTTTCTGAGTGCACTAGCAACATATGCTGATTACTTAAACAGTAAATATTCCCCAAAATCCTTTTTTTTGTGGTAATACATCCAGAACAATAAGCATACAAATGAGATAGAGAAGATCTGGGTTAGACTGACTAAAAAAAGAGTGGAAGAGGGATGGTTCGTAGGAGGGAAAGGCAAAAAGTGGACAGATAAGTATCAACAATGCCTCAACAATAATGGTCTACAGAAAATATTGCAGAATTAATTGCTCTGCACTTCTCTCCTTTATCTTCTTTGATCACCAATGGTGTTAGACGAATCCTCAGTCATGGAGCTCTGGGCTTAGCCACCACTTTGAAACTAGCAATTATATAACCATCCACAGCAATAAAGTTCCAATTAGCATGTTCAGATTGGTATACCTTTATACTATATTGATGGATACATTTTATATTTTTTCTATTTCTCTGAAATGATGCGGGATATTGCTAAAAATGGGAAATACAAATTGTAGACATTTTAACAAAATGGAGATAAACACTGACATTTGACTTTTTTAAAGCTTTCAAATATATTATTGTGTTCTTTAATGGCATTTTCTGCTAGAAAAGTAGAGTGCTCACGTTGACCTGAGCTGTTTAAAGCAAAGGTTATTATTGTTAATTTTTCATAAGGTCAAAACTAAAGAGGTCAACAATTATTTCAGGTACTTAGAGAAGCCTTTATACTTAATTGGGGAGTTAGAAAATTGAAACATTGGCAAACTGCCTTCATTAAGCCTTTTACAACAAAATAGCTATATATGAAAAATGCTAAAATCAGGGATACTAAGCTCTAAGCGCCCTTTCATTAGAGTGGAAAGGCAAGGCTTTGCACATTTTCAGGAACTATTAGGCAAGTAAATTGCACATCTCAGAAAGATTTTCCAAACACAGATATTTTGCAAGTGACGCGGGCTTTCTGAACAAGTCCGCCTGTCAGTTTTTCAGGCGGACCTGCTCGGACGCCCCATTCACCTCTATGGGGCAACGGATGCCAGCAGTGACATGTCCACTGACAGCCACTGCTATTCGATCCTATCCTGTCCGTAAAAACAACAGATGGATGGTAACCTTATTTTCCATCAGTCTGGCAGATCAGATGGGATCAGATAAAAAAGGACAGGCGGTCAGTTTTCATCTGATCTCCCATAGAGGAGAATGGGGCTCTGACACCTCTGTCTCTGCACAGTAAGCAGAGACTAACCTGTCATCTGCCCGCTCAGCGGGGATCGGCAAAGTGGAATCCGCTGGGCAGAACGCCCGTGTGAAAGGACCCTAAATAAACCACACTGTGCTATAACTGGCCTTTACCATTTCTGCTTTATACCTGCAATTCTGTTTATTTTTTTGGCTTTTATTTCAGTTATACTTATTGGATTTTAGACCATAACAATCTATCCACTGCTTTCAACCAGGCTTTGATAATGAAAAAATGGATCAAAGCAACCGACCACCATATATATATGGTGGTTGGTTGGTCTAATCTGTGTGCTTATTTTTCTTATCATAAGCTGGAATAGGGGTTGAAATTACTTGAAAATGACAAAGCGTATAGGCAGTATGGCAAACTGAAAGGAGGGTTTATAGTATGTATAGTAACTAGATCGACCAATATATTTTTTTTACCGCCGGTACCGATACCGATATTTTGGTCATCGGATATTGGTATCGGCCGATATTGGTCGATATTTTCAGACATTAAAAAATCTTTTTTTTATTTATTTTTTAATGTCTACAGGTACTGTGGTGGAGGGATCTGGACCCCAAACCCTCCTCTGCACTTAAAAGCATTCAAAACGCCAAGTTTGGCTGTTTTGAATGATGTAAGTTTTTGAATTTGGCGCCGCCAGCACCCAGAAGTGATGTCATGTCATGACATCACTTCCGGGTACTCGGCGGCGCTGAATTCAAAGAAATGGAGACCTGGTCAGATGGCGGCAGTGCAGATGGAGACCCGGTCAGACAGCGGCAGTGAAGGTAGGATGCCTGGGTCTCCCGGTGGGACAGGAGACCTGGATGAGCCGCAGAAGGCAGCGGGAGGGGGGGACATCCCCTCCCGTTCCTTGGAATGAGAGCTGAGCGGCTTCTCAGCCGCATCGGTTGTCATTACAACACAGCCGACCATCGGCTATGGACACCAGTACCGGGGTGATGCCTCTAGCTGCAGGCATTACCCCGGTACAAGCACTTTCCCGAAATATCGGCAATATTGGTAAATCAAAAGGCCGATTCTGATATATCGGGCAAGTGCATATCGGCCCTCGATATATCGGCTTTGCCAATAATTGGTCGATCCCTGGTTTACAGTCAAATTGTAACATTTAGGTATGCAAAAGTGCACACAAAATCTGGAACAGCTGTGGATAGTTACCAATCAGTTTCTAGGTTTTAGCCTCCGTTCACCACAGTGCGACTTGTCATGCCATTTACCCGTTCCAAATAACATGACAAGTTGCACCCCATTGCCAGCAATGGAACCATTCATATTGGCATGACTCATGTCACAGCAATTATGAAGTTAGAAGCTGATTGGTCACAATGCACAGCTGCACCAGATTCTGTGTGCATCAGTTGTAGTAAATCACCCCCATAGTATTCTTATCAAACTGTAAAAGCACATAAAAGCAAGCCTCAGCTGTCCTCTGTAAATTCAGACATTGTAGAAGAGTACATATTTAATCTTACAGAAGCAGAAGCACTGAAGTATTATTCTCAGGTGATCCAGGAGATTCTAATTTTAATTGTATTGTAGTGTATATGTAGTTTTTGAAACTGAACTTTTGTTGTGGTAGCTTTACGAAATAAATTTATGATCTTGTGCGCAGATGTTTTATTTTTATGCCCAACTGAGATTATGTTGTTCTCTTGGTAGTTAATATTTTTCTTTTTGCAGAGTTTAGGGCTAGTTCAGGGCCGGATTAAGAGAATTATGGGCCTGGTGCTGAGGATTTTGGTGGGCTTTAAGGGCTGTGCATCAGCGTGCGCTCTGAGGTGAAAGGGTGCAGCTGAACCGGCCCAATGCTATGGAAGTCCCAGGCTTCCATAAGAGCCCTACATGGGCGTGAGTGGCACGCCCTGAGGTGAGGTTGAAGGGCGCAGCTGTGCAGACCTAACACAACATTACAGAAGCTAAATACCTGGCTTCCCTTAGGATGGCCCGCAGTGCCCGTTATTAATCCCACTACAGGCCCAGGTGGTGCATTTGGAATGCAGGACTGGTCATGCCAGGGGAGATCACTTCCTGTCGACCCGTTGTTTTCTGGTACATGTAGGAGAGGGGTGCAGGGTGTACGTGGTGAGTGGTACATGTAGGAGAGGGGTGTGGAGTGTATGGTGGTGGGTGGTACATGCAGGAGAGGGGTGTGGAGTGTATGGCTGTGGGTGGTACATGTAGGAGAGGGGTGTGGAGTGTATGGCGGTGGGTGGTACATGTAGGAGAGGGGTGTTGAGTGTATGGCTGTGGGTGGTACATGTAGGAGAGGGGTGTGGAGTGTATGGCTGTGGGTGGTACGTGTAGGAGAGGGGTGTGGAGTGTATGGTGGTGGGTGGTACATGTAGGAGAGGGGTGTGGAGTGTATGGCTGTGGGTGGTACATGTAGGAGAGGGGTGTGGAGTGTATGGTGGTGGGTGGTACATGTAGGAGAGGGGTGTGGAGTGTATAGCGGTGGGTGGTACATGTAGGAGAGGGGTGTAGAATGTATGGCGGTGGGTGGTACGTGTAGGAGAGGGGTGTGGAGTGAATGGCTGTGGGTGGTACGTGTAGCAGAGGGGTGTGGAGTGTATGGTGGTGGGTGGTACATGTATGAGAGGGGTGTGGAGTGTATGGCTGTGGTTGGTACAAGTAGGAGAGGGGTGTGGAGTGTATGGCGGTTGGTGGTATGTGTAGGAGAGGGGTGTGGAGTGTATGACTGTGGGTGGTATGTTTGGAAGAGGGTTGTGGAGTATATGACTGTGGGTGGTACATTTTGGAGAGGGGCAAGGAGTGTATGGCGGTGGGTAGTATGTGCAGAAGAAGGGTGCAGATGGTATAAAAGTATATGGTGTGAATGAGTCCTAATTTATTGGTCCAGCACTGCAGAGCCCATTTGGCAGTGCCAAGCATGGAACAATTGAAGTTAGCTGTACAGCACTAGTACTGGGCTCCTACGTTGCTGTCACTGACCCTCCCCCTACCTCCCCCTATCTCAAACCCCTTCCTCAAGCCCCTGCACACAAGTCTCAACATCTTGCATAACCCATCAACTCACCTCCCTCAACATATCCCGCAGAACAAACTTCTGCAGGCATCCTCCCAGCGGGATCATTAGCAGCCAGAAGCTCCACCTCCACAGTCTTTTTGCAAGCAGCACTGGAGGACACTAATAGGGGAGCTGGGGAGTGCTGAGAGAGGTCCACCAGTGCCCATCAATGCAGCCTCACCAGTGCCCACCAATGCAGCCTCACCAGTGCCCACCAATGCAGCCTCACCAGTGCCCACCAATGCAGCCTCACCAGTGCCAATCAGATCAGGTTCATCAGTGCCCATCAATGCAGCCTCATTAGTGCCCATCAATGCAGGCTCACCAGTGCCCATCAATGCAGCCTGATCAGTGCATGGAGATTAGAGAGAGGAGAGCTGCCGGATTACACAGAGCGGGGATCTCCTGCTTACCCGGCGTTGCTGCTGTCATATGAAATCCTGCCTCCTGGACCGGCTCCTATGATAGACTTCAGCAGTGTGCTGTCTATTGGAGGAGCAGGTCCAGGATGCGGGACTTCATATGACAGCAGCCATAGGGTAAGCGGGAGATTCTTGCTCTGTGTAATCCAGAGGTACTCGCCCCCCCCCCCCTCTCCCCTCTGAGGCAGCCCAATAGATAAGTATAATAAGGCTTACTTGTAGGGAAAATAAATATCTCTTAAATGTGCACTGTTTTGGAAGAATTTACCCTGGATGCAGCCAGTTGTGTCACTGTCACATGCGCTCTGAAGGTACGGCATACCTTGCTGGACCTTCGGAGCATTGTGCTGGAACTAAGGGCTTCTAGGACTGGATACAAATTGACCCCCACTAATCAGCCAGCCCATACACAGCTATAGTACAGTGTTGTGTGCAGAGGTGCTGTTTAGCTTCTTCTGAATGCAGCAGACTATCTGCCCTGTGTGCCCCTGTGACTGTAGTGTGAGCTGTAGTAGATAATTGGAGACTAGAGAGGATCCAGCAGCAGCACTCATTAGTTATCAGCACCTGAGCCCATGAGGATCCACTACAGTTATATGATGGATTTGGTATTGTGTTGTTTTCCTAAACTCCCACAGACAAAGTTCTCTCTCTCCCCTCCCATAAAGTTACATTTGGTAACTTCTTCCCTGCCTGGATGCACGTTCTGATATAAAACAGCCTGTTACTGTGAAACTCACCCCTGTTCTTCCTGTCACAAAGCCATGACATAGCCCCAGCCCCACACACAGTAGCTGCCGTGATTTACTTACTGCATGTGGAGGAGAGACCGACGTTCCACTGAAGCTGTCTGCCGGGAGGAGGGGGGAGGACTCAGAGGGAGGGGAAAGAGCAGCAGAGTGACAGACTGCCCTCAGCTCAGCCAATCATAGATCAGCTATACCAAAACTCAGACAAATGTAAAGCCTCCTGTTTCTCCTCTACCAATAACAGGCAGTCAAAAACTGCTCTGGGCGGGATCAGAGCTCCCAAACCTGCCGCCCAATCAGCCCTGCAAACTTCTCTGATGCCCATAACACATCCGTACCCCGGCAGCTGTCTCTCTGTGTCCACCCTGAGTGCTGTGCAGCCGGGCTGCTCTGTTTACAAGTGACAGAAAATAGTGGTGACAGAATCTGGCCAGCCAGGGCCTATATTATGGTAGGGGCCTGGTGCTGCAGCTCCAATAGCCCCTATGTTAATCCGGCCCTGGGCTAGTTCACACTATAAAAATGTTCTCCAGATCCGTTCCAGGTGCGTTTCTGCATGAGTGTTTTTGATGTGTTTAGGGATGCGTTCCAGATGCTTATTTTATTTTTCTTGTTTTTTTTTCCACTCTACTGTGGCCCAGTGCATTTTTTTAAACGTATAGGTGCATTCTTGTGTGTTTTTAATGCATTTTACCATGTTTCAGTGCAGAAAAAAATGCAGCATGTTCTACTTGTTTTATTGAAACCAGAATGCACTGGAACTGAAAGCCCTGGTGTAAACTATGCCATTGAAAACCATGTAATCTACTTTCTATGCGTTTTAGATGCAGAAAAAAAAGTACCGGAACACTTGTGGTGTGAAGTAGCCATGGTGAGAAGGTGGAATACCAAAAACACTTGGCTCCTACAGTTGTTCTGGATGAAGTTAACAGAAGTGGAATTAGCCTTCTATCAGAGATCAAAGAAAAGTGACCTCTTGGACCGCAGCTCCCTAAGGCCCCTTTCACACATATGGTCCGTTCAGTTCATCAGTTCAGTCACGTCATATGTATCAGTTTTCCATCCGTTTTTCATCCATTTTTCATCCTCTTTTCGTCAGTTGTCATCCGATTTTCATTCGTTTTTCGTCAGTTGTCATTCGTTTTTCATCCGTTTTTCATCAGTTGTTATCCGTTTTTCATCCGTTGTAATCCGTTTTTCATCCGATCCATTTTTTTGACGGATGAAAAATAGGGCATTCATCCATTCAAAAAAACGGACATTGTCGGAAGCAGATGAAAATGGATGTTAACGGATGATCATCCGTTGTCATCAGTTTTTACATAGAGATACATTGATGTCCATTTTTCATACGTCAACGGATGGATGAAAAACGGACAAACGGACAGCATGTGTGAAAGAGGCCTTACCAGTAGAAGTTCCAGCAGCTACTGCATTGACCCCTAGCTCTAGTCTCCCCCACATGAACAGCTTGGGTGAGGTCTCCTTATATATATTGGTGCTGGATGATGTCACAGCAAATTTTCAGTTATTCACTTCTGGAATACACGTTTGAAGATTTTTCACTTCATTCAAAAGGACTATTTGCCCTTATTCACTCTTTTTTTTATATATATATATATATATATATATATATTTGCTTGTATATGTATTTTTCACAATGTTATGAATTTTCACTGATTATCATATGTTAATTATCTATAGGCGGTGCACATTTCTATATCAATACCTGCTTATTGCTTCACAGTATACAATCGTTTATTGCTTTAAAAGATTATTTTTTAACATGCATTATGATTTTTTTTTTCGATTTGAGCTATGTATCCCTGTTTAGCTTATCTTTATGATATATTCTGCCTTTACTTTTCCTTTCAACATACCGTGGATATTCCGTGCCCCAAAAAAAAGGTTTTTGAAGCTCTCCAGCTGGGAATCCTATATACACATAAGTAGAGACATGTGATTAATCATAGTAATTGATTTACCTATAAAAGCATAATAACATAACATGCTGATGCAAACATAAATGCTGCCTTTCATTGATCAACCTATCAAACTCTCCATTATACCTCTATGAATCATGCACTTTAACCAAGGATGTGTGCATAGCTTCAGTGCATCTTAATATCAGATTCTACATCTTGCTTTTTAACTGTATAGATGTCCTTGGTAAACGGTTACATTATAGATTACTTCTTATATTTAAAGTAATCTGCTGTATATTTCTAAACCACATCCTGACACTAAAAGTTCCAAGTAAGCATGTAAGAGAAAAGTGGAAAGCAGTACTTACTAATCTGGTTTGTTGATGCACTGTAAAAAGCATTGACAGTAGTTGGGCTAGTATACCACCTATAAACAAAAAATAATAATTTAGATCAAGCAGCGGTTTTGGGGAATGTTGTCCATCTTCTTACTAAACCCAGAGGCGTAACTAGAACCTTCAGGGCTCTGGTGCAAGATACCATAAAGGGGCCCCCCGGACCCCTGGCCGGAGCCCTTCTCTTGAAGCCTGGGGCTCTTCCTACTGATCCTGGGGACCTCGTTGCGGGCCCTTTATTACGGTACCACAGCTGGACCCTTTCACAAGTTCTGCAGTGGGCCCCCTTCCTGCCATCTTGGGGCCTCCCCACGGTGGTGGAATGTCAGGGCCCGTTTGCAAGTGTGACCTTTGCGATCCCGGAAGTTCACCCACTGGTGTCAGTGGTTTTTATTTTTTGATATTTCAATTGTATTATTTTTTATAATTTTATTTTATTTTTTTACAATGTCACTGACTATGACTCTGTCCATTCAGAAAAAGGAAGGAGCTGGTAAATTACATATTTACCGACCCTTTCCTGGTTCTCTATTGTGACACATCCCCTGCAGCAGCCGGCAGGAGAGGGAAGGGAGCACAGTGGGGGGGTGGGGGGGCAACACAGTAAGGGGAGGGACCAGGTGAGCACAAAGGAGCCCAGAGACAGCAGAACACAAGTGAACTGGATAGGAGGAGTAGTGGGGGTAGCATACAGAGGAACCAATCTCCTCCATTTTCCTCCTGCAGCTGCAGGAGGAAAAAAGGAGGACAGTGATTTCTCTACATGCGCCCCCCGCCGCCCCTCCTATCCAGTTGTACAGGGGAGCCGCACAGGCCCCCTGGAGCATGGGGACCGGTTGCAATTGCAACCCCAGTAGTTATGCCCCTGACTAAACCCAGGACCCTGCATTCACTATATCTGGTCTCCCACAGTACATAGAACATGGAAATGCAATTATTTTAGTAAATATAAACTGCTAAATACCTTTTCTCATCAGCAGTATTGAATCTTCTATCAGTGTCCACCCAAGCACTGGTTAAAGCTTGTAGAAGGAGTTTTCACTCTCCTCTGACTGTCCTATGAGGCTGCATGACTCCTCACCCCCTGTCTGGACAGTGTAGATTGGCCCTGTGCTGAGTACATGCACCCTCCTCCCCCCGCCCCCCCAGAAAAAAAACTCTCTAGCAATTTGCATCAAACTGAGCATGTGCAGAGTGCCTCCAAGGCTCTGTACTATCAGGAGATGAACTGGGGACTGTGGAAAAAATGCAGCGGTCGTGCCATTTAGGATCTGCTTTTTTCCCTCAGCCGGCGCTGCCCACTAGCTCTGTTGTCTTTACAGAGCTGACATTTGAGGAGCAGCACAGTGATGCACGGAGGGCGGGGGCTGGCCCAGTTAACTATTTGGTTGCTAGAACCGCCCTGCATTATAGCAACCAATCAGTTAAGGCGGACATCCCTTTGCTGCACTTCCGATGTCAGCTGCTGTGCCTCCTACTGTGCTGTTCCTCTGATGTCAGCTGATGTGCCCCGTGTAAAGTAGGATAGAAAAGAGAACACTGTTATTTTTAGGATGACGGATGAAGCTGATGTAAAGAGGGAAAGGATCAGAAACTGTAACATGAAGGAGGAGGGGTGATATAAAAGAAGCAGTGCAGGAATGTGAAGGGAGTGATATGAAGGGGGATGGAGTTCTACAAAGGGGGTGAGGACAGAAATGTGAAAGGGACTGGGGACTGTGGTGTGAAGGGGGTTCTAAAAAAGCGGATGAGCACAGGAATGTCGAAGTGCTATAAAGGGAGTGAGGAACGGAATGTTAACGGGGGGCTGGGGACTGAAGTGTGAAGAGGGGTGCTATAAAATGGGTGATGACAGTTATGTGAAGGGGGTGCGATAAAATGGGTGAGGACAGGTTTGTAAAGGGGAATGCAATACAGGGGGTGAGGACAGTTATGTAAAGGGGGTGCTATAAAAGGGGTGAGGACAGTTATGTGAGAGGGGTGCTATAAAGCGGGTGAGTATAGTTATGTGAAGGGGATGCTAAAAAGGGGGTGAGGACTGTTATGTGAAGGGGGTGCTAAAAAAGGGGGTGAGGACAGTTATAGGAAGGGGGTTGCTATAAATTGGGTGAGGACAGTTATGTAAAGAGGGGTACTATAAAGGGGGCGAGGACAGTCATGTAAAGGGGGGGTGCTATAAAGGGGGGTGAGGACAGTTATGTGAAGGGGGTGCTATAAGGGGGGTGAGGACAGGAATGTGACAGGGGCTGGGGACTGCAAAGTGAAGGAGGGGTACTATAAAGGGCGTAAGGACAGGAATGTGAAGGGGGGTGATATAAAAGGGTTGAGGACAGGAATGTGAAGGGGGGTGCTATAAAGGGGGTGAGGACAGGAATGTGAAGGGGGTGCTAAAAAAGGGGGTGAGGACAGGAATGTGAAGGGGGGCTGGGGACTGCAATGTGAAGGAGGGGTACAATAAATAGGGCGTGGACATGATTGTGAAGGGGAGCTGGGGACTGCAATGTGAAGAAAGGGTACTTTAAAGAGGGCAAGGACAGGAATGTGAAGGGGTGCTGGGGACTGCAATGTGAAGGAGGCGTAATTTAAAGAGGGTGGGGACAGGGATGTAAAGGGGGGTGCAAAAAAGGGGGTGAGGATAACAATGTGAAGGGGTGCTGGGGACTGCAATGTGAAGGAGGTGTATTATAAAGGGGAAAGGACAGGAATGTGAAGAGAGTGTGATATGAAGGGGGCTGGGAACTGCAATTTGAAGTAGGGGGTGATGTAAAGGGGGGCTGAGGACTGTAATGTGCAGGGAGGGATGATGGTCAGGGGGACTGAGAACACTGATGTAATAAAAGGATTGTGATGTGAAGAATCTTAGGCTAGGTTCACATTATTGTGTAATGCGTATAGGCGGTCCATTTAATTCAGTGGGCTGTCTTATAAGTAGAAACACAAAAAAAAAGTCCCTGACCCCCCTTTTTTTTTTATTGCGCCGTACCAAGCTGCATGGTACTGTGGCACCATGCAGTGTGACACTAGCAAAAACGCGCCACATTTACCTTTGTGCAGAGGTGCCATTGAGAGTCAAACATATGATTCAGACTTAGAAAATTTTACTGACTGGACCTTCGTGAATTTTAATTCCATACCCCTGCTCTAGAGGGTTTTGATGCAAACCGGTATAAAGAATAATATTTTTTTTTTTTATATTTTGTAAGCCAGCGATCTGTAGCATGAGCTGCTAACTACCATTAAAAATCAATTGATAGTGTTTCTAAAACCTAGCTGTCCCAGAATACCAGACTTGTGAAAAGTCACATGTAATACGAGGCCTCTATTTAGAATAAAGTAGTAATCATGTTGTGAACCAAAAATAGAAATGTAACATATTTAAACCACTTCCATACCCAGGTTCATTCTGGCACTCCTCTCCTACATGTAAAAATCATCATTTTTTTTGCTAGAAAATTACCAGGACCTGCAAACTTTATGTATTTTTTTTAGCACGCGGGGATAGGTGCACTTTACTTTTTTTTTATCCTTTATTTTATTTTTCTATTTTTACACTTTAATTTATTTATTTTTTTATCACGTTTATTTCTATTGCAAGGAATGTAAACATCCCTTGTAATAGGAATAGGGCATGACAGAGTCTCGTTATGGAGATATCTGTGGTCTATAAGATCCCACATCTCTCTTCTAGGCTGGAAAGACTGAGGTAAAAATAAAAAAAACTATCTTGGCCTTTCCAGCTAGTACATGGCAGTGTTTACATCTGCTGCACAGGGCGTGATGTCATAATGTCGCACCCAGGCCTCAGAAGGTCATAAAGACTGCCGGCGAACATCTGGTCCTCAGTATTCTCTCGGGTAAACTTCTGCCACCAGCGGATTCCTTCTTTGGCTCGCCAATCGCACAGGGGAGCTGATAGAAGCTCCAGAGGGTAGTGGGAGGAGGGGTGGCATCCTCTCCTGCCAGTGGTAACAACAATCCAGCAGCTGAACAGCCACTATGATTGTTCTTACAGTGCAGGGAATTCCCGGCAGAAAAGAAAAAATCTGAATAATTAGCGCAGCTGCAGGCATCATTCAGATATCTCCACTTAAAGTCCAGGACGTCATACGATGGGAAGTGGTTAATTTATTGAAGCTTATTCTTTTTCCAGGGTTTATTTTCACCTGGGGTGATCCTGCCAGTAATACACTTTCTCTCTTAGGGTGACAACGCTCACTCATTGTATTGTATCTATAAAGAAGCAGTGTTTTCACACTAGGCTGCTTGCTCTTGACTTGGACTACATAACACCTTACCCTCCCCATCTCTAAAACAAAGGGTTAAGTGATCTGTAGCCTACAAAGGTAACCTGGGCTAAGCAGATAAGGCCATTTTGGATTTCAGTGCAGCGGAGGTGCTGTGTTGTCAGGAAATTAAGAGCACAGTAGATTTCTGGTAGCATCAACGGGTATTTTTTTGCAACTATAAAACAGTTGAAGCCATATATTGCACTTATTGGAAGAAGTGGTCCTATCCCATAAGTGCTACGTTTGCTTTACTAACTCACAGGCTGGGCAGGAAGGATTATTTAAGGTGAATGACTATAAGAGAACATGAAAGCTGTTAGAATCACTACCATTATATTTCAGCTATCACATCTGAATTGGACGTATGAAGGAAAAGTGGAAAATGCCTTAAGATTTACTTAGTGGCATGAAAAACAAAATGAAAAAACAACTGAAAACCAAATAATGTCACTTACTCTTTTTTGGGAATTTCTTTTCTTAGCCAGTGGAAATCAGCTTTTAGTATTTATGTAATAGTATTTAATTGGTTAAGATAATTTCATACATGGGATTGGTCCATATTGTATGAATAAGTCACCTAAAGATGTGAAATTTCCCTATATAAGGAAGGGAGATAACGGTTGAAATCCAGTCAGCGGGAGCAGCATACAGGAGTAAGAAGATTCGTCCCTTGCGCCCGCCCTGTATATGTTTGTCACGGTTTTATTGTGTGGGATGTTATTAATTTTTTGGTGTAGTCTGAGCTTTTGGGCTGGACTATAGTATTTATATATGTTTTAGTAAAGTGGTTAGTTTGGGCTCTGTGGCCAAGCTATACTATGTTATGTTGTCATTCCCACAAAAAATCTTAAAATAATTTTAATAAAAGGCCGTGGCCGTTTTCATCAATGCAAGTGTAGTGTCAATTTATTTAGTAATTTAAATTACTTAATTAATTTATTTAGGTACTTTACCCCTTTTCGAGTTCTGCCTACGGCACCATCACTACCATTATATTTCAGCTATCACATCTGAATTGGATGTATGAAGGAAAAGTGGAAAATGCCTTAAGTTTTACTTAGTGGCATGAAAAACAAAATGAAAAAACAACTGAAAGCCAAATAATGTCACTTACTCTTTTTTGGGAACTTCTTTTCTTAGCCAGTAGAAATCAGCTTGTGATAGAAAGTGCAAAGTTTGGAGGACATTTCCAAAATAGTCTGACTCTGAAAATTTCAGCTGCATGATAAAAAAAAAAAAGTAAAAATGTACTCACAAAGGGGAAAAAAACATTTTTTTTTTTGCCTAATTTTTGTTTTATTATGCTGAAAAGCAAACATTTTCATTCAAAAAGAATAAAACAAATTAATCACAGAGACAACAACACACGTGAATCACATCATATAGCACAAATCACTACTGTTCAGATTTCAGTTACAACGGTATGAGAATTATCCTATACACTAGAATGTCACACTCTGAAAACTAAGGTTAGGCTGTTGGTGGATGCCTCTCTGTGAATAAGAAGGTAATTACCAGGGGCTAGCTATAATAGCCAAGGCCTCCAAGGGGACCAGCCAGGAGAACCATCCAACAAAAACCGGCCTTTAGACATCAGGACAGCAACCCCAGTAAACAAGGGTGCCCCCAGGTGTCAAATCACATGTTGTAAAAGGAGGTGTTCACCTCATATGTGGCAAGTGTTACAGTAATACACGTGGAGGAGCATTATTCATTGAGGGCCCTCTGCTGCGTGTACAGGCGCTGCAGCATAGCCAAGGTGGAGTTCCAGCGGGTGGGCATGTCACAGACGGGGCGGTGTACCGGCAGGTGAAACTCGTGCTGCACTTTGGCCAAACATGCAGTGGCACTGTATGACCGCCTGAAGTGACTGCACACCCTTCTTTCCATCCTTAGCACATCCTGCATTCCCAGGTACGAGTTCAAAAACCGCTGTACCACGAGATTCAGGACATGCGCCAAGCATGGCACATGGGTCAACGTTCCCTGCCGAAGGGCAGCCAGGAGGTTTGACCCATTATCGGTAACCACCATTCCTGGCTGCAGCTGGCGTGGTGTCAACCACCTCTGGGCCTGTGCCTGCAGAGCCCCAAGAATCTCAGGGGCAGTGTGCTGCCTGTCCCCTAGACACACAAGCTGCAGCATTCTGTGACACCTTTTGGCCTGAGACATAGAATAGCCCTTTGAACGTTTACATGGTACCTCATCATATTCAAAGGACCATGCTGCAGAGGAGGGCATAGAGGAGGATGAGGAGGAGGAGCAGGAGGGGGTAGAAGTGATCGATATACCCGGATCAGCGATACCACCAGCTGTTTGCAGACGTGGGGGCAATACTGGCTGCAGCACCGAGCTCTGGCTAAAATCCCTTCCGCTGGCAAGCAGTGACAGAAATGTACCGTCCCTGCCCATGTTTGCTTGACCAGGTGTCCGCCGTCAGGTGTATCTTACGGCTGACTGACTTGGCCAGGGACGACACTACATTGCCTTCCACATGTTGGTATAGGGATGGCAGGGCCTTACGGGCAAAGTAATGCCGACTTGGCACCTGCCACTGTGGAACTGCACATTTTGCAAAGTCGCGGAAGGGAGCAGACTCTACCAGGTTAAATGGTAAGAGTTGCAGAGCCAGTAGTTTTGCCAAACTACTGTTTAGACGTTGGGCATGTGGGTGGCGGGGAGTATACATTTTTTTTCGTTCCAGCATGTTTGGAATCTAAATTTGCCATCTAGATGTTACAGCTGGTGGTGTGCTGGAGGTAGATGCGACATTGCGTGCTATATCATCATCCCTGTCAGTGGAGGCTGCCAACAGGTGATGAGTGACTATAGCAGGGACAGACTGATGTGCAGGTGGAGCACGAGGAGGAGCTCAAGGAGGACTAGGAGGCCGACTGACCGATCTTTGGCCCTTTTGCGGGTTCTTCAAATGGGCCAAGTGGTGGGTTGTCAAATGCCTGGTTAGGCAGCTTGTACCCAAGTGGTTGACATTTTTGCCACGTTTTATTCCCTTATGACAAATCTTGCAGGTCGCAACTGTTCGATCTGCATGAGATGTCTCAAAAAAGGCCCAGCAAGAAGAGGTTTGTATAGTGGCCCGGGAGACAACAGGTGCGGCCTTAGATGGAGTGGGCCGTCTGCTCTCCCCTCTTGCTTGCTCTGCCTCAACCTCAGACCCAACATCAGACTCCATAAAGGACTAAGCATCAGGCGTGGCCCCGGAGACAACAGGTGCAGCCTTAGATGGAGTGGGCCGTCTGCTCTCCCCTCTTGCTTGCTCTGCCTCCTCCTCAACCTCAGACCCAACATCAGACTCCATAAAGGACTGAGCATCAGGCTGGAGTAAATGGCCGACACTGTGGTCAAATAGCTCAGCTGACTTCTCTGCCATGTATGAAGTTGGGTCTAAGGGAGGACTTGAGGTGGACATGGACTCATCTTTATTTGCTCTGCCAATTGCAGAAGACTGACCACTTTTCTCTGCCTGGGTCACTGTAGTTGCTGATGATGACGATGATGAGGGTTTGGTAATATAGTCCACCACCTCCTTTACGTACTGTGGACGTATAGCTTGGCCACTGCGGGAGAACAATTGCAATGGTGGCCTGGCTGAGGACTGACCACCACATCCACCCTTGCCTCTAGACACCCTAGAAGCTGTGCCCCGTTGCACAGCAGGGCCACGTATGCCTTTCCTTGGTCTACCTGACATAGTTGTCACTGAGGCTTTGGCAACTCTGCGTGGTGAAATTCACCTGCAAAACGCACACTGCTATGCGACCCAAAGTTGTCGCTAAATACAGCAGATGTGTGTGACGCAGAGTAGCAAAGCCTTTTGCACAGTAGACTTAACGCTTACAAGAACAGGTGTTAAGTTGTCACTGAGGCTTTGGCAACTCAGCGGGGTGAAATTCCCCTGCAAAACGCACACACTGCTATGCGACCCAAAGTTGTCGCTAAATACAGCAGATGTGTGTGACGCAGAGTAGCAAAGCCTTTTGCACAGTGGACTTAACGCTTACAAGAACAGGCGTTAAGTTGTCACTGAGGCTTTGTCAACTCTGCGTGGTGAAATTCACCTGCAAAACGCACACTACTATGCGACCCAAAGTTGTCGCTAAATACAGCAGATGTGTGTGATGCAGAGTAGCAAAGCCTTTTGCACAGTGGACTTAACGCTTACAAGAACAGGCGTTAAGTTGTCACTGAGGCTTTGGCAAACCATGCGCGGTGAAATTCACCTGCAAAACGCACACTGCTATGCAACCCAAAGTTGTCGCTAAATACAGCAGATGTGTGTATCGCTGCAATGTATTTTGCTGACTAGCAAGCACGTATACCTGCTGTAGATGTATCAGCAGTGCAACGTGCTCACTAGACGGAACCCTGACACTTAAAACTATCCCTACAAAAACTATATTGTTGAATCTAACTATAGTGGTATTAGTACCCTAACTACATTGCATATCCCTTTCCTCACACTAAAAGAACAGCTCCATACAGCAGAAGACAATTTCTAACTGACACTGTCCCTTTAAATTTTTTATTATTTTTTTTCTAACTCAAACAAACAGCACAATCGCTGTATTTCTAACTACACTGACTGTCTGTAAGCTGAATGCTCTTCTGCTGATATGGAGCTTTAGAAGCACTCAGCTATGCAGCAAACGTTGTGTAACAAAGCAGGAGTAACACAAATGCTTCCACTCTCTTCCACGGCCTCTGTATTACAGTGCTAGAGGTTAGGCGGGGCTATGTTATATACTGGGGGGCGTATTCACTCCTGATTGGCCTCTGGTCCCCGTAGTCACTCCAATCACATTCCTAGCAGACTCTTGCCCCCTCATTGGCTTTTGCTGACGTTTCTGGGCCAATCACTGGCTTTTAAAGCCCACTTCCTGTCCCTTTGCATTTTGGACGGTTCTGGTGACTGAATACCGAACTTTTACCGCAAAAAGTTCGGAATTCAGCCGAATTTCGAACACCCAATGTTCGGGTCGAACCGATGGTCGACCCAAACCATTCGATCATCCCTAATCACCGCCATTAGTAATATAAAAAATTAAATAAATTTAAATTCCAGTATTTATACCATAGTTTGTAGATGCTATAACTTTCATGCAAACCAATCAATATACACTTATTGGGATTTTTTTTTTTTACCAAAGACATGTAGCAGAATACACTTTAGCCAAAATTTATGAAAAAATTCGATTTCTAAAAAAAATCTTATTGGATATAATGGCAGAAATTAAAAAATATCGGTTCTTTTTCAAAATGTTGTTTTTTTTTTTTTTTCGGTGCCTATTAGCCAAAAATGGCCTGAAGGGAGTAAAACCTTCTGGAGCTGAAGTGGGTAATAATCCAGATACAAATGTATCCTAATGTAAAATCAGATACCGTATATACTCGACCCGAGTATATAAGCCGAGGCACCTAATTTTACCACAAAAAACTGGGAAAACATATTGACTCGAGTATAAGCCTAGGGTGGGAAATGCAGCAGCTACTGGACCCAACTGGACCACCACGAGACCCAAAACAGGTGCTTCGGGCATGGTGCAGGGGCTGCGGACATGGTACAGGAGATGCAGGGCTGTGGGAATGGTTCAGGCATGATACAGGCATGGCACAGGAGATGGTACAGGCATGGCACAGGAGATGGTACAGGCATGGCACAGGAGATGGTACAGGCATTGCACAGGAGATGGTACAGGCATTGCACAGGAGATGGTACAGAGGCATGGCACAGGAGATGCAGTGCTGCTGGCATTCTGCAGGAGAATCTCCTTTACCATACCCGTAGCACTGCATCTCCTGAGGAGATACAGGGGCTGCGGAAGAGTCTCCCTTACCTTTCCGACTTACATTTAAAAATGGCACCAACACATCAACGCGCATGCGCTCTCTGCCTGGGGAATAGCTGATGTATGGGCTTTCCTGAGCGGCGGCGCATGTGCACTGACCGGGAAAACGGTAAGTAAGACCGTGACTCGAGTATAAGCCGAGGGGGGCTTTTTCAGCATAAAAAAACATGCTGAAAAAGTCGACTTATACTCGAGTATATGCGATAAGACTTTATCAGAGTCAATGGGTTTGAGAGGCCAGAAACCACCCTCTTCATCAAGTTCTAAACATGGGAAACACAGCTTCTGAAGAATGGTATGCTTCTACAATTGCATATGTATGGCAAATGCCATAGACTTTTTGTTTTTTAATTCTGTCCAATATAATTGTTTCTCAATTTTAAGTCCAATGAAGGATGGATCTTCTGGCCCCCTAAACATGTTGGCTGTGTGATAAATTCTTTTATCAAATCTAAATTCACAAAGACATGATCAAGGCTCAACCAACCTTTAAATAAATAAATAAGAAAAAATTAAAAATAAAGAAAATAGACTACTGCTTGTATATTCTACAAAGTTTAAACTAGATATATGTAGATATAGATCAGGGGCGTAACTACAGGGGTTGCAGGGGTTGCAATTGCAACTGGGCCCCATGCTCCAGGGGGCCCGTATGACTCCCCTGTACACCTGGATAGGAGGGGCAGCAGAGCAACATGTAGAGAAATCACTGTCCTCCTTTTGGAGGAGATTGGTTCCACTGTATGCTGCCCCCGCCACTCCTCCTATCTAGTTCACTTGTGTTCTGCTGTCTCTGGGCCCCTGTGTGCTCCCCTGGTCCCCCCCCCCCCACACACACACTGTGCTCCCTTCCCTCTCCTGCCGGCTGCTGCAGGGAATGTGTCACAATAGAGAACAAGGATGGGGTCGGTAAATATGAAATTTACCAGCTCCTTCCTTTTCTGAATGGACAGAGTCATAGTCAGTGACATTGTAAAAAAATAAATAAAATGATAAAAAATAATACAATTAAATTACCAAAAAATAAAAACTACTGACACCAGTGGGTGAACTTCCAGGATCACAAAGGTCACACTTGCGACTGGGCCCTGGCATTCCACCACCGTGGGGAGGCCCCAAGATGGCAGGAAGGGGGCCACTGCAAAACTTGTGAAAGGGTCCCACTGAAGGACCATAGAAAAGGGCCCCGCAACGAGAGTAAAGAGCCCAGGATGAGTGGGAAGAGCCCCAGGCTTGAAGGGAAGGGCCCCGGGGGGCCCTTCATGGTTTCTTGCACCGGGGCCCTGAAGGTTCTAGTTACGCCTCTGATATAGATGAATATATAGAGATAGATACGCAGCAGTCTCTTTCTCTAATTGTTTTACTTGCTTGATATTTATTTGGAGATTGGTTAAGCCATAATCAGGTCTTTGTGTGTTTAGAATTGGTAATTGAGGTTCCTGGGACCTTAAAACAACAATTTTTTTTTTTTTTTCGGAATAAATAATTTTATCCAATTTTACATTTGAATAATGGTATATCTGGATAATTACACCGAAACGCATAAGCCCTGTACTATTTTGTACTACACCTGGAATAATAAACTCATTTATTGCAGAAGATTGAGCTGCTGGCTTTCTTTCACCTATATGTTTGCTTGGGTTCTAGGGGACACTACAAGCCAGTGCACTGACAGTAAGTATTTTCTACTTTAAATGGATAAATATCACTATTTCTGTGCTTATATATCAAGAACAGAATGTATTTTGCATGAGCATTTTAAATAACAGGAATAGTAGGTTATTTTAAAAAAAGCTTTAAGCAATCTGGAAATATGAGCAAGAAAGTCCAAGACATAGCAAGATAATGCATCTATTCAGTTTCTTATGGCAGTGTAGTCAGTTCAATCTTGAATAAAAATTTGCAAAAATACAGTACCTGATCATAGCCAGCATTTTGTTTTATGTGCAAAAATATATTTTATTGGCAAAAAGTAATATATCACATAAATTCTCTGGCTTTTTGTAGACTAACTGAGCACCTGATTTATCTGTGAACCTTCTGCTTATGTTAGGTGTTATTTATTTTGTATTCTCTAAAGGTGTAGTGTTCTACTCATTTATTAGAGATGGTTTATTGGCTCAGTGCTGAGCTAGGATTTTCTTCAGCTTTACTCTAGATAATAAATAGAAGGGATGTTTTAAAATAAGAGAGTTAGTGATCAGAGAATGCGAGTCATCCTTTTATCCTTGACATATGTAAAGGACAAATAGAGGTTGGGTGATACATGTTAGAAAGTAGAGGAATAATTATTAAAAGGTGTTTTTCAAGATCATGTAGTTTTTACTTAAACACAGTAAATATTAAAAAAAAATTGCAAAAATGCAACCCTAATCCATATAAAAAGGTGTTCTGGGCATCCCAACCAACTCAACAGCAGATGACAGGGCATCTTGAAAGACTAGGAACCTGATTCCACACAGTAGTCAGAATTTTTTCACATTTGTCCTAAAGCTACATGTTACAGATTTGGGCAGTTGCCTATTTATTCCGTTTGTATGCTCAGAAGAAAAAAAAAAATCAGAGGACTACAGATGGTTTGAAGTTAAAGCAAAGGCTTTCAGCATAAAATGTTAAACCAGCTTTAATCAAAGTTAGGCATAAATAGCCTATGGGTAGGTTGATTTAGTATTCAATATTACATATTAAAAAAATACATGTCTTAAAAGCTTTTAATAAATAGAAATTTGGCCACATGCCAGGATGTGCTTACTAATTTTATTACAATACAATGGGGGAGTGTTGGGGCCACAAACTAAGGCTTGGTTTATACTACTGTGATTAGCTTTTTATGCAACTTTCAATGCGATTGTGTAGTACGACTTTGATGCAACTTTGGATGTGGTTAGCATATTCTATGGAGCCAAAGCAGCACAGGAACCCTTTCCAAAATTGTACCACACAGAGTCGCATTGATGTGAATGGGCACCATTAAAAATAATGTGATTATTGTCCATTGTTATGCAGAGGAAGATAGTTCTGTAAATGATTCTACACAGCAATATTGTGAAACTGTGAAAACATTCTAGTGTGCTTTTATTCACAGAACCATCTCCCTCTGGTAAAATTTTACAATTTATTTTCATTACTGAGCTCAGGGTAGAACATTTTTTCACACTGATACATTGTATACTTTAAATTTCCTGGCCAGTGTAGATTTCCCCTCATTGTTCTTTTGTAAATTACTAAAATACTGGCTGCCTACACCAGGTGATAGATAACAACTGTGTGTGTTTTTAGTGAATTGACTTTAATGATTTAGCTAAAAAAAAATTTGAAGTTTTTACCTCACATTTGCCTCGTTTCCACTGAGAGGAACGGTTCAGGTCGGTACAGTTTGGAAGATTTAGAATGGTCCAGTCTATTCAGGTGAGCGTTTCCACTGCAAGTCGGGCCACCAGGGACCATGTGGGGTTTACACCAAATGAGGTGTTTGTTTTGCTCTTTCATTTGACGTGAGCATTGAAGATTTTCTGTCCGCCAATCAGTGGAGTCTATCGTGTGACGCCAGTAGCTCCGCCCTAATCGTACCGTACCATTTCCTATGGCCCTACATCTGAAGCAGGACCAGGAATGGTGCGGTTTGGTTCGGTTGTATGGGCCACTTTCATAATGGAAACACTCAAATTAGCGTACCGAACCGAACTGACCCGAACCGATCCGCTCAGTGGAAACGAGGCATTTTTTAACAATTGTGTGGTATTCACCTCACATTTGATATTTTATTTTGATGAATTGACTCTCTCATGCAATATTTTTTATTATATTATATTATGCAATATATGAATACAGTATAACTCCAGGCAAAAAATAAAATAAAAAATTGCCCAGCTAAAGAAAAAAAATAAGGAAAATCAGCTTCAACCCACTTTTCAAGGTGACAGAGACGTACACCTCTTGGGGGTTTGACATCAAGTCAAAGTCTGAGCTTACCGTACTACTGTACTAAACTGTTCTTATTCTTTATGTGTGCCAATAGTTGTGCCATTGATCTCAATGGTAAAGTCATGGGGAGGAGTTTGGGGAGGAGGAAATATTACAAGCTCAATTTTAAAAAGATTGAGTTTGAGGAAGTGGTGTGACATCCATATTATGTAGCTCAGTAAGTTTGTGATACATGAGGAGATTAACCACTTTACCTCCGCTCACATGGAGGCTACTGCGGCACTTTGCCACGATCCCGTCCAGCGACGTAGACCTACGTCGCTGGACTCCTCCCCCTGTAGGCGGCGCTCGCGCGCCGCCGGAGGCGCGCTCCCGCTGTTTTCATTCACAGCGGGAGTCGGGCCAGGGGAGGAGCAGCGGCGATCGCCGCTGCTCTTACCCGATCGGCGGGGATCGAGTCTGGAGATCCGCCCGCTGTGTGTAAACATCCATAGTGACAGGGAGTGACAGATCGGAGTGTTCAGCATAGCTGGACATCCGATCTGTCCCTGTCTCACAAAGTCACCTCCCCCCCCCACACGTCAGTAAGCACCAGGCATACATTAACCCCTCCCTCTCCAATAAAATTAACCCCTTCACTGCCAGTGTAATTTTACAGTAACAGTGCATATTTATAGCACTGATTACTGTAGTAATGTCACTGGTACCCCCAAAAGTGTCAAAAATGTCAGTCAAGGGTCCGATCTGTCCGCCGCAATGTCGCAGTCCCGCAAAAAAAATCGCAGATCACCGCCATTACACGTTAAAAAAAAAAACACCAAAAATGACAGAAATCTTTCCCGTAGTTAGTAAACGCAATAACTTTTGCGCAAACCAATCAAAATACGCTTATCATGATTTTTTTTACCAAACATAGGTAGCAGAAAACAAATTGGCCAAAAATTTAAAAAAAATTTGATTTTTACATTTTTTTGGGGGGGAATTTCATATAAAAAAATGTGAAAAATATTGTTATTTTTTCAAAATAAACGCTTTTTTTTTGTTTATAGCGCAAAAAGTAAAAATTGCACTGGTGATCAAATACCACCAAAAGAAAGCTCTGTTTGTGGGAAAAAAAGGACGTAAATTTAGTTTGTGTACGGCGTCGCACGACCGCGCAATTGTCAGTTAAAGTCGCACAGCGCCGAATCGCAAAAAGTGGCCTGGACGGAAGACAGCAAAATCCTCCGGTGGTAAAGTGGTTAAGGATTGAGAACAGCGGGAGCCCAAGGACCGAGCCTTGGGGTACCCCAACAAAAAGAGGAAGCGAAGCGGAGGAGATTGTGTTGTATGTGACACTGAAAATGTGCTCAGATAGGTAAGAGGAGAACAAGGAAAGAGCAGAATTATGGAGGCCAAGGGACTGGAGTTTATTGAGGAGGGGAGGATGGTCAACTGTGTGAAAGGCAGCAGAAAGTTCAAAGAGTATGAGTATGGATTACTGACCATTGGTTTTAGCAGTTAGTAGGTCATTTGTGAATTTTAGTAAAGCAGTTTCAGTGGGAAAAGCGGGACTGTAGGGGATCGAGAAGTTTGTTGTCAGTGAGATAGCAACTCATACGGTTGTGGACAAAGAGTTCAAGAAGCTTGGAGGCAAACAGGAGCAGGGAAATGGGTCTTAAGTTTTTCAAACAGGTGAGGTCCAGTTAGGGTTTTTTAAGTATGGGGGTAACCAGTGCATGTTTGAGCGGGGAGGGACAGAAGTCGGAGAACAGGGAGAGGTTTAAGATGTGGGTTAGCGAGTTTAGGATAGAGCAGAAAGGTGGTTGCAGTAATTGTGATGGGACAGGGTCCAGGAGGTGAGGTGGGCCGTGGAAATGAGTTTGGCAACTTCCTCAGTGGTAACAGGGTTGAAGAAGGAAGTATTGAGTGTGGTGTTGGACCTGGTGTGTTGGTTGGGGGAGGAAACTGAACGCTTGATATCTCATTACAAATTGTGTTAAATTGCATAGAATGCATTAAGATAAAAAAAAACCTCCTGCCTTTAAAACTCCTTTAAGTGACATGACAGTTGGTTTTATTAACCTGACCGTGATCGTGCAATATATTTCTAAATGACGTGAAAGCAAGTACTGCAAATTATTGTAAAAAATAACTTAAAGGTCCAGCAGCTAGTAAGAAACATATCGCCCCTTTGTGGTTTAGGGAAAATCAGAAAAAAGTTGAACACTCATGAAGCTACAGAACACTTTAAAATAATAATATTATTGATAACAATATTAATAATACTATGAGCATATCAGATATATGCATGTAAAGACTTACTGTTTTAATCTCTTCATTTATGTATGTCTCATTCATCAAGAATCCAGGATATCCCACCTTTGCCATAACTGCTTTTGCCTGTTGAGAATTGAGATCAGCTATAAGAATGTGTGACCAATATTGTTACAGAAAAATGTTGAGAGCATGTATGACTATTAAAGGGTAACTCCACTGTCGTGGGGGGAGAAAAAATCAATAAATAAAGAAAAAACAATATAGCGTATACAATTGCGACACAAGTCATATTGTAATTGAATGTTACTAAAAAATACCGTTCCTTTTCAATCTGCAGCCCCTGTAATGTTTTAAAAATGCAATGCAATATGGCTACCTGGAGTTGTTCTGTACACAGAATGTGTACTGACCACACCCCAGAAACATAATTTCTTGATTGGCTCACCGATTTTCCCAGAAGTCTGCACTAAGATACAAGTCAGATTTCTGGCATCTCCTGCAACAAAAATGTCATTTTTGGTGAGATACTCCCAATAGGTACACGTCTAAAGGGATGCAGGCCCAGCAGATCTCCTCATTAGCGCCTGCACAGCTGATTGAAAATTATGAAACCACTCCCATTAGACCCACTCAGCACAGAGGCACAGATAAACAAACAATGATATCTTCAGAATAACAAAAGGTAGGAATCTGCAACAAAGTTTGTTATAATCCTTGCAATGTACATAGATCATAGGGAATGTTTTTTTCTCAATAAATGTGGAGTTACGCTTTAAAGCACCTACAAATATTTGTTGTTCTTTAACCACTTGCCGACCGCTCACTCGAGCTCTACTGCGGCAAAGTGTTTAGTTCCCGTTCAGCGACGTAGACCTACGTCGCTGGACTCCTCCCCTTGTGGGCGGCGCACGTGTGCTGCCGGAGGCTCGCTCCTGCTGTATTCAGTCACAGCGGGAGTCGGGGCAGGGGAGGAGCGTCAGTGATCACCGCCGCTCTTCCCCGATCGTCTGGGAATCGAGTTTGGAGATCCGCCTGCTTTTGTTGTCACTCAGTCTTCTCCCCCCACACACGTTAGTAAGCACCAGGCATACATTAACCCCTCCCTCTCCAATAAAACACCTTCCCTGCCAGTGTCATTTTTACAGTAACAGTGCATATTTATAGCACTGATTACTGTAGTAATGTCACTGGTACCCCCAAAAGTGTCAAAAATGTCAGTCAAGGGTCCGATCTGTCCGCCGCAAAAAAAATCGCAGATCGCCACCATTAACTCGTTAAAAAAAAAAACACCAAAAATGTGTTAAATGAAATATTTCCCTTAGTTAGTAAACGCAATAACTTTTGCGCAAACCAATCAAAATACGCTTATTGTGATTTTTTTTTACCAAACATAGGTAGCAGAAAACAAATTGGCCAAAAATGTAAACAAAATTTTGATTTTTACATTTTTTGGGGGGGGAATTTCATATAAAAAAATGTGAAAAATATTGTTATTTTTTCAAAATTTCCACAGACAGGGAAAATGGGCCCTGTCCCCCCATCATAGGGTTTGATTGACAGAAGCGAAAGCCAATGGCTTTATCTGCTATCTATCTGCCCAATGAGGAGGGACAGACCCAGGAGAGCTGCTGCTCTCATGCACACCTCTTGATCAAGATCAGGCTCAGGTAAGCATAAGAGGAGGCTGAGGGGAACTTTAAAGCTGACATTTAATATGTTGCAAATCTTAGTTCCTCTTTTTCACATTTATCCACATGCTAATGAAATAAAAAAATTAAACAAAAACATGCTCTATATTTGACCCAGTTAAATCATCAATAGGTCTCTGCACTTCTTATTCAATGCAGGCAGATATGCACTGGTGGAAAGGGTCATCAGGGTGCTGTACACAGCTTCCTATGCATAGCTTCCTGTACATAGCTTCTTGTACACAGCTTCCTATACACAGCTTCCTGTATATAGCTTCCTGTACACAGCTTCCTGTACATAGCTTCCTGTACACAGCTTCCTGTACATAGCTTCCTGTACATAGCTTCCTGTACATAGCTTCCTGTACACAGCTTCCTATAGATAGCTTCCTGTACACAGCTTCCTGTACATAGCTTCCTGTACACAGCTTCCTGTACATAGCTTCCTGTAAATAGCTTCCTGTACACAGCTTCCTGTACACAGCTTCCCGTACACAGCTTTCTGTACATAGCTTCCTGTACACAGCTTCCTGTATATAGCTTCCTGTACACAGCTTCCTGTACACAACTTCCTGTACATAGCTTCCTGTACACAGCTTCCTGTACATAGCTTCCTGTACACAGCTTCCTGTACAAAGCTTCCTGTACATAGCTTCCTGTACACAGCTTCCTGTACATAGCTTCCTGTACATAGCTTCCTGTACACAGCTTCCTGTACATAGCTTCATGTACACAGCTTCCTGTACACAGCTTCCTGTACATAGCTTCCTGTACACAGCTTCCTGTACATAGCTTCCTGTACATAGCTTCCCGTACACAGCTTCCCGTACACAGCTTCCTGTACACAGCTTCATGTACATAGCTTCCTGTACATAGCATCCTGTACACAGCTTCCTGTACACAGCTTCCTGTACACAGCTTCATGTACATAGCTTCTTGTACACAGCTTCCTGTGCATAGCTTCCTGTACATAGCTTCCTGCATATAGCTTCCTGTACATAGCTTCCTGTACATAGCTTCCTGTACACAGCTTCCTGTACATAGCTTCCTGTACACAGCTTCCTGTATATAGCTTCCTGTACACAGCTTCCTGTAGAAAGCTTCCTGTACATAGCTTCCTGTACACAGCTTCCTGTACATAGCTTCCTGTACATAGCTTCCTGTACACAGCTTCCTGTACATAGCTTCCTGTACACAGCTTCCTGTACATAGCTTCATGTACACAGCTTCCTGTACACAGCTTCCTGTACATAGCTTCCTGTACACAGCTTCCTGTACATAGCTTCCTGTACATAGCTTCCCGTACACAGCTTCCCGTACACAGCTTCCTGTACACAGCTTCATGTACATAGCTTCCTGTACATAGCATCCTGTACACAGCTTCCTGTACACAGCTTCATGTACATAGCTTCTTGTACACAGCTTCCTGTGCATAGCTTCCTGTACATAGCTTTCTGTACATAACTTCCTGTACACAGCTTCCTGTACATACCTTCCTGTACATAGCTTCCTGTACACAGCTTCCTGTACACAGCTTCCTGTACATAGCTTCCTGTACGCAGCTTCTTGTACAAAGCTTCCTGTACATAGCTTCCTGTACACAGCCTTCTGTACACAGCTTCCTGTAAACAGCTTCCTGTACAGCTTCCTGTACACAGCTTCCCGTACATGGCTTCCCGTACACAGCTTCCTGTACATAGTTTCCTGTACATAGCTTCTTGTACACAGCTTCCTGTACACAGCTTCCTGTACATAGTTACCTGTACATAGCTTCTTGTACACAGCTTCCTGTACATAGCTTCTTGTACACAGCTTCCTGTAGACAGCTTCCCGTACACGGCTTCCTGTACATAGCTTCCTGTACATAGCTTCCTGTACATAGCTTCTTGTACACAGCTTCCTGTACATAGCTTCTTGTACACAGCTTCCTGTAGACAGCTTCCCGTACACGGCTTCCTGTACATAGCTTCCTGTACATAGCTTCCTGTACACAGCTTCCCGTACATGGCTTCCTGTACATAACTTCCTGTACATAGCTTCCTGTACATAGTTTCCTGTACATAGTTTCCTGTACACAGCTTCCTGTACACAGCTTCCTGTACACATAACTAGAGATCTTATTCAAGCAGTGCTGGCTCTTGGGAGTGAGTTATGCCTTGATGGGTGGATGTAGGCTTGGAGGAGTGGGAGTTTTTAGGCAGGCTGTATTTTGTGAAAGACTGCCCTGGGAAATGCCCCCATTTGTTGCTGGAGCCACAGTGTCCGAAAGCCTGAAATCCACCTTATAAAAGGGGTGGCCCAGGGACAGTTTAGCTGCAGGGAAAGAGCTAGATGATGCTGGACATTCTCCTGCTAGGAAATGAGACTGGCTCTATTTGCTTGCTGCAGCTTCTAATATACACTGTGAGAAGTTCACAGTGTGCAGTGAAATCAGAGAAATTTCAGTAAGTAGAGGAACCTGTAGAACTATGAATGCTTGAAGGTAACACCGGAGTTCAGCTTTAATCTAAGTCAACAGGCATAGTCTTCATAATGTTAATGACTCTATAATATTAGTATCATTATATCCTTTAATCACTTCTAACTTCAGCTGCCTCCTTCTTTTTTGGAGTAAAATAATTCTCTAACAAAGTGGTCTTATTCTTTTTGTTTTATTGAGCCCTAAATTTATATTGTGTTCCAGGATGACTATTAACTAATGATGGGGCTGGGATTTAAGCTATCACTTGGGTTAAAGTGTAAAATACAGAGCTCACTCAAATTAACATGGAAACATAGCAGTGACTTTGGAGCGATGGAAATATGTATTACATTTTACACAATATTAAAACAAGGGCATGTTGTATTCTGTATCATACAATATAAATAATAAATGTAGGGATCTTCTTTTAATCAGTGCCTACGCATAAGACCCACTGGTAATTAAAGTACAAATCTGTTTAGTTCTTTGCTCTGGCTATACAGGAATTAATGTTTCCATGATCCACTTTAACATGTGCTGACGCACCATTATCCCTATGACTGCTGGAGGCTTCCTATTCCACTGAACCTGCTTTTTATGTGATAACAATAAGTGCAAGCGCATTGGCTTTACACTTACAGTAAATTACAAGTTATATGGCCTGTAACCTATAATATTAATGTGTGTGCACTTTACTGTACTTCCCTTCCAATATTCTTCTGCTTAATGCAGCATACTACTGTGCTTTTTGGACAATAAAACATTATAGTCTGCCACTGATACAATAAATGAATACAAACTGAATAAACAATAAAGCCTAAATGTAAAGTAGTAAAAAATATGTGGAAAAAAACTGACCGCTTAGCTAGATTAATTTAATATATTTTATTACTATCTTTATTTTTAAAGCAAATATATGATGAGGCATTGCATATTTACAGAAGATTAAATGTATTTCTACTGTACTGCTCAACTTTATTCCACAGTGTTTTGTGGCCGACACCATATTAACCACTTAAGCCCCGGAAGATTTTACCCCCTTCCTGACCAGGGGGTATTTTGCGATTCGGCACTGCGTGACTTTAACGGACAATTGTGCGGTCGTGCGACGCTGTACCTAAACAAATTTGATGTCCTTTTTTTCCCACAAACAGAGCTTTCTTTTGGTGGTATTTGATCACCTGTGCAATTTTTTGATCATGCGCTATAATCAAAAAAAGAGCGACAATTTTGCAAAAATAACAATATTTTTCACATTTTTTATATGAAATGCCCCAAAAAAAATGTAAAAATCAAATTTTTTTTAAATTTTTGGCCAATTTGTTTTCTGCTACATATGTTTGGTAAAAAAAATCACAATAAGCGTATTTTGATTGGTTTGCGCAAAAGTTATTGCGTTTACTAACTAAGGGAAAGATTTTTGTCATTTTTGTTGTTTTTTTTTTTAATGAGTAATGGCGGCGATCTGCGTTTTTTTTGCGGTACTGCGACATTGCGGCGGACAGATTGGACCCTTGACTGACATTTTTGACACTTTTGGGGGTACCAGTGACATTACTACAGTAATCAGTGCTATACATATGCACTGTTACTGTAAAAATGACACTGGCAGGGAAGGGGTTAACTTTATTGGAGATGCAGTGACTATGTGTGTCCCTAGGGGCGTGCTTCTTACTGTGTAGGGATGTGGCTGTGTGTGTAACAGCACAGATCAACGGTCCTACATAACAGGACCGTTAGATCAGTGCTTTTACACAGGGAAGAATGACAGGTGGCTTTGTTTACATTAGCCGCCTGCCTTTCTCCCTTCACAGCGGACGATCGCGAGTGACCGGCGGACATCGGGTCCACCGGTCACACACATGTCCGTGAATGAGCCGAGGTGGGAGCGCGCCACCGCCGGCGCGCGCCCGCCCGCCCGCCCGCTATTGGCTCCCAGGCTATTGACGTATATATACGTCACTTTGCCTGGCCATGGCTGACCGTCGCAGTAAATGGTCGTGCGGCGGTCGGCAACCGGTTAATGGAGGAGCAAGCTATACAAATTCCTAGAACAGTAGCTAAGTGGTTAGCACATCCACCTAGCAGCTAGCAGGGTCATCAGTTTAAATACCAACAACAGCACTCTCTGCATGGAGTTTGCATGTTCTCCCTGTGCCCGCATGGGTTTCCTCCCACCCTCCAAAGACATGGCTAGTATCTTAAAAATTGGCCCTTCTACAGTATGTGTATACATGAATGTGAGTTAGGGGCCTTAGATTGCAAGCCCCTTGAGGGCAGGGGCTGATGTGAATGTACAATATATATATATATATATATATATATATATACATATATGTGTGTGTGTGTGTATACTGTGTATATATATATATATATATACATATATATATATATATATATATATATATATATATATAAAGATGTATGTATATAAAGAGATATATATATATGCATATGTATATAGCGCAGTGTAAATCGATAGTGCTATATACAGTAAGTACTTGTAATAAATAAATATTCCCCCTGATGACACCATCATTGTAAACCAGTAACCACATGCTGAGAGTGGGTGGGGAATGCCATTTATGAGCTCCTACACCGATAAGGCTATAGGAAGAGAGTATGCCCAGGCACTGATTTGGATTTATATTATTTACTAGTTGCTTTGTAACATTAAACTGAGCTAATGAATCCTTGTTAGACAGCCAAACTTTAGATTTTATTCCATTCCTGCCCAGCACTGGCATCCCCTACAGTGTATGTCCCACTGGCTCTTGGTCATTAGTACGGACTGAAAGCTGTCTTTGGCAGCTCAGTCACTGTACTGGGAGTGTACACTGAGTGCAAACTCTCAGCATAGAAAGCTCTGTGGAGGCAAATGTGTGGTGTGTGGGCATAAAACCTTACCCTCTGTGCTGCTGTACATATGCAGGATGTGGGCGGCGACATGTTAAGTATAGGTTGTATTTAAACCTGAACTCCAGCCAAACAGCTACATACTGTACATCTATGGTAACTATTTTACCTGCCAAAAGGTTTGCAACTGTATTCAGCCAGTCTTCGGAAACCAGACATCTCTGACTGGTAGCACATGTAGCACCCTACAAGTAGGTGCTAGGTAAATGCATAGTGGGCCTTGTCTGCCTAACAGCAGGGCCATGTTTCTTTTTTCTAGGTAGGTTGTCATGGTTTCCAAGTGTGTCTCCTGAGAGAGGAGTCTCCCCACTGGCTCTAATAGAGGCTTCTGATAGGGCAGTGGAGGAAACCCAATCAGGGGACACATCCAAGCTTGTAACTACCCCAGAAGGCAGATTATGCTGCAAGGGATTCTGGGAGTGGGTATAAGTTTGGGGGAAGCGCGTGACACGGTGTCTTTGGTGGGAGCAGAGTCCCAGAAGGGAGAGAACGGCTGTCTCTCCTCCTGTCTGAGGAAGCTGATGTCTCCGGGCGTCGCCTGAGAATCCAGAGAATGCTGAGTTGAGCTGAGGGGATCTGATGTGCCGAGAACCAGCGGAGAGCGAGAGGGGTCCAGTCCCAGGAAAGCCTACACAGGTCGTGAGTACTGAGGATTGCCCCTGGGGGTATGCCTGAAGAGTTAGAGGAGACCGCTCCGGAGAAGGTTCTGGGATCCAGTGTCAGCTAGCTGTAAAGGGGGTACCTAGGTTGAGGAGCCTGAAGTAGCAGAGGGGGTACATAGTCAGTGGACCCTGAAGAGCTAAAAGTGTAAAGGGGGCGCCTGTGGTTTGGGCCCTGAATTGTACAGAGTACCAGTTGAGAGTTACAGTAATTCACAGCAAGTCACCTCCAGCCAGTGCCAGGCTGGAGAGAGTGGTCAGAGTCTTTGCATTGCAGCAGTGTCAGTAGTTCTATGCTCCACAGTCCTGAGTCTTCTGGATCTAGAGTCGAGGATTCAGCACTTCTGTCAAGTTACAGTGTGTTCCAAGCGTCAGTGAGCGCTGGCTAGCGTCGGCTGGCGTCAAGGCAGCGTTAACAAACATTTGCCGGATAAAGTCCCAAATTGTATCTAGTTAAGCCTAAAGGAGTATCCCACTCATTTCCTTCTCCCATCCCCATTATCTACAATAAAACCACAAAATAAAGATGCCGGAGTTGTCAATGTCTCATTTCTCACACCCAGGGTCGCAGCTCACATGGGCTGGGGAGGTAACTGGTAACAATGGCAGACCCACATAAGGCCGAATGCCTGGAAAACCTGCTACACACAGATGGGCTCTGGGCCTCTACTGTAGAAATACCACTGCTTGATTGAGAACAAAAGTTGCTGATTGGGCAATACAGGAGCAGAATCAGTCATGACTCGATGCTACTGTCAGAAAATTTCATGTCAGCGCCTGAGCATTGCAACAAAATTTGATTGGTGCCTTTGCCTTCCAGTCTGAGTGCTGCTGTATAGAAAATTAAAGTGGTTGTAAACTCCCATCTCTGAAAATATAATGGCTTACCTATAGGTACTGTAAATATCTCCTAAACTTGAATAGTTTAGGAGATATTTACTGTATAGTGCGCCGATGATGTCATCAGCACATGGGCTCTGAAGGAACAGCCGCCCGTGCTGTTTCTTCAGAGCCATGTGCCATGACCGGCGACTCCTATGCGGGAGTGTGCACGGCCAGTAGCACAGCAGGAGCCTGGGGACATGGAAGGAAGATGGGTGAAGATGGATGCGGCCTCCAGCAGGGACAACAAGGGCTTTGTTTGAAAGTAAGTGTCACATAATGTCAGAGGCGAAAGTAGAACCTTCCGGGCCCCAGTGCAAGAAACCATGAAGGGCCCCCCGGACCCCTGGACCCCCCTGGCCTGGGCCCTTCAAGCTTGGGGCTCTTCCCACTGATCCTGGGGCCTTTACTCTCATTGAGTGACCCTTTCACAAGTTCTGCAGTGGGCTCCCTTCCTGCCATCTTGGGGCATCCCCACGGTTGTGGAAATTCAGGGGCCGGTTGCAAGTGTGACCTTTGCGATCCTGGAAGTTCACCTACTGGTGTCCGTAGTTTTTATTTTTTGGTATTTTAATTGTATTATTTTTTATCATTTTATTTTATTTTTTTACAATGTCACTGACTATGACTTTCCATTCAGAAAAGGAAAGTGCTGGTAAATTACATATTTACCGACCCCTTCCTGGTTCTCTATTGTGACACATCCCCTGCAGCAGCTGGCAGGAGAGGGGAGCGAGGAAGCCGGAAGCACAGTGGGGGGGGGGGGGACATGGGTGCACACATGGGCCCAGAGAGAGCAGAACACAAGTTAACTGGATAGGAGAAGTGGCGGGGCAGCATACAGAGGAACCAATCTCCTTCATTTTCCTCCTGCAGCAACAGGAGGAAAAAGGAGGACAGTGATTTCTCGACATGCTTCCCCCGCTGCCCCTCATATCCAGGTGTACAGGGGAGCCGTACAGGCCCCCTGGAGCAGGGGGCCCGTTTGCAATTGCAACCCCTGTAGTTACGCCCCTGCATAATGTGCTAATATGGAATGCATACTAGCACATTATGCCTTTACTTTTTAGGTAACAAAAAAGAAAGAAAAAAAAACCTGACTTTTCTTTCCTCTTTAAAGGAGGCTGAAACAAAACAACTGTTATGGGACCCTAAAGCAAAGGAGGTACAAAACTGTCAGGCTACACAGTGTTTTATGCAGACAGCTATAGCTATTCACACATACATTTGGAAAATAAAGCTGGGTACACACTGAGTTTTTTTTTTTTTTTTTTGGTTTAACCAGTGGCCTAAACAAAACAAAAAAGAAACTTGCAGATTTCTGCATCCACACAAATGATGAGGGTGCAGGGATTTCCCCCAATGTGCTATTGTATTCTGTCAGAATAGACTGATCAGCCCTGTGGCCATTGGCTGCAGCAGTTGGTCAAATGCTGGTTTTCCAGCAGAATTGTTTGACAGAAGCCAAATCTAATGATCATCTTCTGTTGAACAGAGATGGTTAGGAACAGATCAAAATTTGGCTAGTTACTGGTGAACCAGCTGAATTTCGATACATGTGTACCCAGCTTTAATCTACATAAAGCTAGGAACCTCTAATCAATTCCAAGAAAACAATTAGTATACTGCATAGCTAGAGAAATTACATTGGAGACGGAGTTATATGAAACAGTGAGCTCCTTAATGGTTTTGCTATTAGGCCCCACCTTGCAAAGGTACAACCCTAGTTGCTTACACTAATTGCATTTAAAAATGCTTGTTATTATTTCCATATATGTGAAACTGTTTTAATCGATGATGTTAAAAACATGAAAACATGCTGCTGCTGCTGCTTCACCAATAATGCTGCTTTAGTCCCAGTTCACATATATGCGATGCGGGAACCCTGCGAATCCACTGCGGGTTCCCGCATCGCATTCAACTCACAGGCAGTTCACACTGCCATATGAGAATCACTACTGGTGTCAATACAAAGTTAACGACACCCCCAGGTCAGTTCGCATTTCGCAGTGCGAACTGTCAGTTGGGACATGAATCAGATCGCATAGGTGTGAACACACATGCGATCCGATTCTGTTGCGGACCCAAAAAAGGGTCCTGTGCGAGTTGTGTCCGAATCCGATGCGAATTTAGCCATATAATCTGTATGGCTGAATTTGCATCACACAGACATTGCATGTGATTTGCAGAGCAGTGCGCTCCGAATCATGTGCGATGTCTGTCATCGTATATATGTGAACCAGCGCTTAAGGAAAACTATTGGTTCATTACCATCAGCTCCTTGAATGAACACTCGCTAGGGAATTCAGTAAGTATTTATGATATCTTGGAAAGGAATGGGCTGCCTCCAGGCATACCTGCTCCTAATTTATCCATATGCTCGCTCTCCAATATAATAGTTAAGACCATACTTTACGGAGGAGCATTGACAAGGCAGGGTGGCTTCCACATACACAGTATTTGCAAATCTGTGCAACCAATACAAATTGTCAGACAGTGCCATTTTTTTGCAGTCTAGCTGGTAAGTGTGGTGAGTGTGCTGGGAAATGTTTGTTTGTGCTATGCAAAGCCCTTCTATGTGCAAAATTTTTACATGAATCCAAATCAAGCACTGGCAACTTGTGCATGGAGACCAATTGGAATTCTAATCTAATTCTTCATCGCTCTGTAGGAATTCCCCCTATGATCTTTCATCTAAAGAAAGTTTAAAAATCTTGATCTCCCCTTCTTAACCGCTTGCCGACCAGCCGCTGTAGTTTTACGGCGGCAAGTCAGCTCTGTCCCGCAAAACGACGTATCTGTACGTCGCTTCGCGGGACCGCTAGCGGAGGCCCCTTCGCCACAGGGTCAGCTAACCTGCGATCGCTCCCCATGGAGACAGACTGGCGGTCTGCCATTGTAAACACGGCAGACCGCTGTTCTGTCAGTTATGAACATAGGGATCCTGTGTTCCTCTTATTTAGGAACACAGATCTCTGTGTTTATGCAGCAAGCCAACCCCCCCCCCACACATTTAGAAAGCACCCCCTAGGGACACATTTAACCCTTTGATCGCCCCTGGTGTTAACCCCTTCCCTGCCAGTGTCATTAGTACAGTAAAAGTGCATATTTATAGCACTTACTGTAGTAATGTCACTGGTCCCTCCAAATGTGTCAAAAATGTCAGTTAGGTGTCCAATCTGTCTGCTACAATGTCGCAGTCCTGGTATAAATCGCTGATCGCCACCATTACTAGTTAAGAAATTAAATAAATAAATAAACATGACATAAATCTTTCCCATAGTTCGTAGACGCAATAGGTTTTGCGTAAACCAATCAATATACACTTATTGTGATTTTCTTTACCAAAAATATGTAGCAGAATACAAATTGGCCTAAAACGATGAAAAAAAATGTATTCCTCTATCGTTCTTTGACGGACGCAGTCTTCTTGTTCTTGTTCTCAATAGCAGTAGGGTTATGCTGCCCCCTACAGGAGTAGGACACTAGGCAGAAAAAAGTTTTGTCTACGCCTATGGGCAGTCCCAGGGGGTATACCCTTTCTCCCTGCTATAGGATGTCAGTTTTAATTTGCCTAGTCAGGAGTAAGGACCTAAGTTCCTTGCTCGGATCTCTGTTCTTTTCTAGATAGTTTTTTCCTAGTTAGGTTTTTTTCACCAGATTCTTTTCCTGTGAGATCTACAAGCAATTATGCCGGATCTGGGCGATGGGCTGGATTTATAGATCCAGTGGTCACCCCAACCGGCCAGTGAGCACGAGCAGACCTCAGCTCTGCGCTAGGTCGGCCGCGACATAGTCCAACGGGACAGAGACTGACCCTGCGAGGTAAACGACTGGGTGTAGGCCCGAGTCACAGAGTTCCTATTGGCCGACAGCCAAACTAATTTTACATTTTTTTTATTGGTGTTGTTTTACAGCAGAAAGTAAAAAAATATTGTTTTTTTTTTTGGTTATAGGGCAAAAAAACAAAAATCGCAGAGGTGATCAAATACCACCAAAAGAAAGCTCTATTTGTGGGGGGGGGGGGGGAAGGTCGACAATTTTATTTGGTTACAGCGTCGCACAACCGCGCAATTGTCAGTTAAATTAACACAGTGCCATATCGCAAAAAATGGCCTGATCATTAAGGGGATAAAACCCTCCAGTCCAGAAGTGGTTAAACTGCTAGTCACTGTCTGTCATGTTTAATCAATGACTTCCGTACTTTTCAAGTCACTGACCAAGACAAAGCATTCATATAAAAAATTATGACTTTACGTTGACTTTCCTGAGCTGCATGCTTGTTCTAGGTTTGTTAATGGGAAATATGGAAACCAGAGCCTCAAAATAACGGCCAGGCAACTTTTATCAAGCAAGATACAGTACCAACAGAATAAGGTGCATATTATTCTGATTCCAACAAACTTTCATTTAGAAAAAGGATTTGTGTTGTCTTTATATGTCTGTGCAACCACTGCACTTGCAGTCCTCCGCAGTTATCTATGATGGCATTTTGAACAATATGTATCTGGTTTTATCTTTATGTTAAACACACACACACACACAAATAAAATACATACTGAATAACTAAACCTCAAAACAAACATGAAATATATTGCAGCTTACCAGTCCTTAGCTGAGGTTGTTGCATTCGTTTTCTTTTTTAAGGCTAAGAACATTTTCAGCAAATACAGAAAAAAAAACTGTTGATCTTGCCAGAAATGCAGTGCCCTTTTCAATTCCTGTGAGCTAAAAAGACAACAATGTTATCTTATTGGCTGTTAATGAACAAGGGCGGTCCATGAGACCACCCTGACTCCTTCCATAAATGCAATGAAGAAGTGAGTGAAGACAAGAAGGAACAAGAAATGTGTTTTTTGCAGGATTATTTGGCTGAAAAAAAAAAATGAATGCCGCCACCCCATCGATGGACTGATGATAAGATTCACTATTTTTTTTTAGGATTGGGTACACCTTAAGGCTGGCCATACACTATACAATTTTCTTGTTCAACTTTCCTTTAGATTTACCAAAACCATGTAATGTAGGGTCAAACCTAAACACTTTCAATTTGTATGCAATCAGGCAGGCCCTTGCACTACATAGTTTAAGGTAAATCTAAAGGAAATTGAATAAGAAAATTGTATAGTGTATGGCCAGCCTAAGAAGTGGTTAGAGGCATATTTTTATGTTCGTGCAGTTCTACTAATAGGCAGTAGGTGGGGTAATTGGGGTCAGTTATGAATAAAATTAGGATCTCATAGTAAATCTGTCCCACTGCTCATGTTTTGCAGTGATTTGCTGTGCATCAATATTGATAAACCCCCTATTCACATATTCATATGATGTAGCAAAGTGTTAACAAAATGTGAATAGCAGGAAAACGCTAGAAACAGATATTAGCATTGATGGCATTCATAATGGGCTCAAATTTTCTTACCTCCAAAAAATACGATTTATTTGCACATGATGAATACATTTATTGTTCAACAGTATTAGTTCAGTAACAGGCTGTGAAGTCTACATCAGCCAAAGATGACTGCTGTAGTCAACAATTTCTCTCTGGTGCTTTTTGAACCTATTAAGATAATTGTTGGACCTTTCCTTCATAATTGGATTTTAAAATAATACTTCTTGTCACACTGTATTATTATTTATACTGTGATACTGTGAAGACGGCGTCTGCCAAATCATTTAAGTCACCAACAACCAAAGAGGCAACTTTTGTGCATCCATTAAATACCATCTATAACTGTTTTACAGTTATTTTAGAGGTATGTGTGTGTAACGGAACTGCGACCCACACTGTGTTTATGGGCTTCCATCAGAATACTGCTTCCTTGAGTCTTGAACATAGATATCAGATATTCTAGCCGCCCCCAGACAAAACTAGCCGAGAATAGCTTGTATAAGATCTGGAACATTTATTAAACAAACTCACACCGAATATAAACCCCACCAAGTCAGATGCCTGATTACATTATCATATGCAGATGAAATTGCGTATAGAAGTGTAAATAACATATCTAAGGAACAAACAACACAAATAGTATTCTACTTTCCCACTAGCAACTAATAGATGACAGTGATTTATTTCGCTTGAGCTAATTAACTAGCAGACTTGCCATCATAGAGCTCATGAAGTACAATACACATTATTATAAGTTTAAACACATCCCCACAGTAAACAATAGGTGAGTTAATCAGCACTATCAACAATGTGTGGAAGACAGGTGGTTGAGCTGATGACATTAGCATTTGCAATGAGTCTGACTGTGCGGAGTAGTCCCCTATTGGCAATAGGCAGCTAGGCCTTTAACCACTTGCCGACCGCCCGCCGCAGATATATTGAGGCAGGCTGGCTCGGCTGTGCGAACTGATGTATAGTGATGTATAGTTACATCGGTTCATGGGAGTGCTCCTGGGGGTGCAGCGGGGAAGCTGATATATGGAGCGGGCAGCCGCAATTGCCGGTAGGGACCCACGATCGCTCCCTGTGTAGAGAGAACAGCGGTCTGCTGTTGTAAACACAGCAGACCGTTGTTCTCTCTGGAATGGGCACAGAGCGCCTATGATCCTCCTATTTGGGATCACAGGTCTCTGTGTTTATTCCACAAGCCCATCCCCCTCACAGTTCTAAAACACCCCCTAGGCTTACACTTAACCCTTTGATCACCCTGGGTTAACCCCTTCCCTGCCAGTGTCATTATTACAGTAACAGTGCATATTTCTAGTAATGATTTCTGTAGTAATGTCACTGGTCCCCCCAAAAGTGTCAAAAATGTCAGTAAGGTGTCCGATCTGTCCGCCGCAATGTCGCAGTCCCGCTAAAAATTGCAGATCACCGCCATTACTAGTAAAAAATAAATAAAAATGACATAAATCTTTTCCCTAGTTTATAAACGCGATAACTTTTGCACAAACCAATAAAAATAAGCTTATTGGGATATTTTTTTTACCAAAAATATGTAACAGAATACAAATTGGCATAAAATAATGAAAAAATTTGATTGTCGCTCTTTTTTTGTTTATAGCGCAAAAAACAAAAATTGCACAGGTGATCAAATACCACCAAAAGAAAGCTCTATCTGTGGAGAAAAAAGGACATCAATTTTACTTGGGTACAGTGTTGCTCGACTGCGCAATTGTCCCTTAAAGTAACACATGCCGAATCACAAAAAATGGCCTGGTCATTAAGGGGGTAAAACCTTCCTGTCCAGGAGTGGTTAACATGGATCATAGGCCTAGGGTCCCAGTGTCTGTGTGTCTTGAGGAGATGTAGACTTGAATCCAAAGTAACATTACTCCAAGGGTCCCCCCAGCATACACCCCACAAAAAGCAGTGTTACCTTACAAGCCAGGGCCCATAGCCAGTAGGGAAGAAGCTAGCCTGCAGTCCCTTCCAAAAGCCCCTATCCTGAGTGAGTTTGTCACAGTGTGTAACTTCAAATGTGCCATAAAGTAGAGATTTCCCTCTGCGGCTTTCCCATAAACAGCTTAAATTATTAGATCATAAATATAAAACTTTTATTATCACATTTATTCTACTGTATATAAAAAAATGATAACATACACATCCATAAACGCACCAGACATTTAAAAACACTTAAAAGTCTTCCCTACAGGGCATGCAGTGATAGCTTCTAAATAAGGTACAAATCCATTAGTCAGTTGGTTAAAAGGAGGAATATCTCCATTAACCTCTACCTGCCCAGCATTTGTTTTTAAATGCCCCCCAGCTCAGCCTTCCCTTATGATGCCAGGTATATTTGTCCCTCCCCCTGCCAAAATGGTAAATATGTATTCTCACACCATCTAATTGAGAGCGTTTATGTGTTGGTCTGGAAAAAAAAAAATTCTGGCCTTTGGATGGTGCCAACAAATCCTGTTTCTTCTAATATTTCAAATCAGCCTGAGATTTATTGTACTACATACATTAAAACAATCACTTTTACAAGCGAATTATGATTATTAACCCAGTTACTGTAGCCTTCATCTGAATTTGAGCTATTCTGAAGCATGCTGGGTTTCACTTTCCTCTGCAGAGTAACATCTGGGAGTATTTTGACAGGTAATAAATAAAACGGCATGAAGTAGACCACTGAGGCTCAGTGCAATGCTCAGCAACACTGCGAACAATTGCTTTACAAACAGGAGGATTCTGATTGCAGCAAATCACAATTCAGCAAGAGACACTATAGGAACCAGCAAGATTTGCCGCATTCTCAGAATAATATGCTTGTTTAAAGTTTTATCAAAAAGCTGATTTTATTACCATTTCTAGGTTTAATATAGATGATTACTGTATTTAAAATGGAATATCAACTAAGGTTGTCATATGTTTAAAGGACCATACAAACCAAAACTACAAGATATGTGTATTAAAAACTGATTTAAAAATAGTGGCAAGTACTGTATATAATTGAAGTAATTTACTCCCTGCTGTAACAAATATAAGAACATCAAAGGTGATACATAAATCCTGTTGATGCGCACTTTTATGTAGGTTATGTAGCTGCAAGGTGACTTCTAATATTGTTTCTCACTTTTATGCTAGATTGCTTATTTCTTCTTAAAATATTTAGATTTAAAAATTAAGCAAAGGCAAATAATATAATCCAGACTAGGGATCGACTGATATCGTTTTTTCATTGCCGATTTTGGTCATCGTGTATCGGTATCAGCAGATATTTAAAAAATTTTATTATTTTTTTTTATTTGTACCCTTGTGGAGGAATCTGGGGGTCCAAAAGACCCCAAACCCCTCCTCTGCACTTATAAGCAGTCAAAATGCCAAGTTTGGCTGTTTTGGATGCTGTCATTTTTTTTAATCTGGTGCCAGTACCTGGAAGTGATGTCATGACATCACTTCCGGGTTTTTGCATGAAGACCCGATAGGGTCTTTGGCGGCCATGCAGGCTGGTTACCCGGGTCTCCCGGTGGCAAGGGAGATCGAGGCGAGCCGCAGAAGGGGGGGGACGTCCCTTCCCGCTCCTTGTAATGACCGCCGAGCGGCTTCTCAGCCGCATCGGTTGTCATTACAAGACAGCCGACCGTCGGCTATGGACGCCGGTACCGGGGTGATGCCTCTAGCTGCAGGCATCACTCCGATACAAGCACTTTACGAAATATCAGTAATATCGGCCAATTCCGATAAATCAGGGAAAGTGCAGATCGGCCCTCGATATATATTGGCTTTGCCGGTAATCGGTTGATCTCTAATCCAGACTACTACTGACCTTCATAAATGCTATCATTACTATACCTGAGATAATTGTAGCCGTATTAATGCACTTGTAACAGAAACACCCCAAAAGCTTGTCCTGAAAATTTGGATGTTAGTACAAATAAAAAAGTATCACAGTTTTCAATCTGAAATATGAAAAGTAATAGGAAGGAGATACAACCATTCTGAAAAATAAAATTTTTTGTTTTGGCAATACCCAAATTAACCCCCAAATTTTGATAATTTTCCCTCTACCCCAGATCATGTCCCAGAATGTTTATTCCTTTTGTTTACCATATTCCTGTAGCAATAAACTGCTCACTATGACATCATCACAACACATGCGGAGAAGCTATGGTAGGTCAGTCCCTTATCAGTTTCTCACAGGACAATTTCCTGGTCTGGGATGCGGATACACCACCTCCACTTTTTGAGCGCGGACGTGACGCTAGGAGCCCCACATATGGCCATTACCAGAAATCACTGGAGATTAACATCTGTGACATCACAACCCAACACCTTGACTATCTACATGGACCTTGGAATGTTTATCTGATACCCACCTGGGCCGTGTTGTAGGTACCTACAGCTCCCGGAATAGACTTCTTGGCTTTTGGATTACTGTCCATATTACCTTGTTTAGACTGACCCTATTTTGAATACTAATTTGAGATGCATCTGCTCCTGATGGGAATGCTCACGAAACGCGTTGAGCCCAACATAGATGTGTCCCCCTACAATATTTTATTATTGGATTTTATACAGTATATCGTCAATGACCTCTATCCCAATGTATATTTCACCAATGTTGTATGATTCTGCATCTAAGATGTTCCTCATTGCCTTTTTGACTGTATGTCACATGTATGTAACTTTATGTATCATGCATGTTCTGTTCATGTCATTTTATGAGATTTACATATGTTAATAAATCTTTTACCGTATGTCAGGTGACTGTACTCATCTATCATGCCCACCGACTCCACACACCTCACACAAAGTCCCGCCTTTTCCCCCCCTTCCCGTTTTATCCTACAAAATTATTGGGTTATCGGCTTCCTTAAAAGTAATACCAATTTTACGTTATGGATATTTATATATCATTACACATTATACCCAATACGCCGATCCCATTGTACCTTTCCAAACTACCCATTTTATTCCCCCTTCCCCCATATATATATATCGTTTCTCACAGTCAATGAAGGAAAATCGTCCAGTACATCTCTCAAGAGCCCTTCTCCTACATACAGTGTATAGGCAGGGTCTTGGTCATCAATGCATCAGAATTGTTTTGCTGGGAAAGAAATCATTGTGTGCATTAAGAGTGGAACAAAAAATGGTGGGAATATGACATAGTAAAACAGAGAGCACACTGGATTATGCAGGACACCATCCTTTTGTACAGATTAAAAAACAAATAGTTGCAAATACAGAATTAAAACTTGTAATACAGTGCGTAAACAGGCTGGAGCTACTACAACTATGTGTCTCAACCTTTTTTCAGTTAAGGCACCCTTTAAAATGATGCACAATCTCCAGGCACCACAATCTAAACTGTAAAAAATGAAACTATTAGTTTTAAACAATTCTGCAACAGCCACACATGTAGGACACCCAATGCTAAATGTATTTATTGTTCAAAAGCAAAAACACCATTGCACGCTGGTACTAAATAGTATTCTAATGTTTCTCTTCTCCCTCAGTTTCTTTCCTTCACTCAGCTAATGTGACCCCAGTGCTGATAGAAAGAGCAAACAAGGATGCTCAAAAAGATTGGGTTGCCCTAGAAAGAGACTGTACTAATTTCCTTACACAAAATCTCCTTTGGTCAAGCCCCGAAAATTACCCTTTAGAAATTAAACAGCATCCTTTAATATCCACTACCCTGGACATCATCAACCGTGTCACAACCAAACATTATCTGATTACCAAATTTGGGTTGATGACCTCAGTTTCAAACAACCCGGATTTTACCCCAGGCCTTGATTTTAAGTCTGAATCAGGCGAGGGGGACCGCCACAGGGAGCAGTTGCGAGTTGCTGACTGCATTTCTGGCAGCAGGTTGATCTCTCTCGAAGAATTTAATAATAGTAAACCCAAGGATTTTCATCTTTCCTTTTGGAACTACGTGCAGCTTCATAACTTTTTTCGAAACGCAAAATCCAAATTGCAATTGACCGCCCCTCTAACGGCTCTGGAGGAGATCTGCCTTGGACAGACACCGCGCACCAAAACTACCTCACAGGCATATCAATGGCTATCTCTGTCTTGTGGAGTCTTGTCTGACAAAAACAAATCGTTATGGGAGAAAGATTTAAATTGTACAATTACAGACAAGCAATGGGAAAAAGCGTGTGTCTTCACACATAAATGCTCTTTAAGCACAAAAGTGCAAGAGACTTCCTATAAAATTCTGACACATTGGTACATCACCCCAGTGCAACTTAAGGTGTGGTCTGCGCAGATCTCGGACAGATGTTGGAGGTGTCTAAAGGAGAGAGGGACCTTCTTGCATCTGTGGTGGGAGTGCCCCATCATACAGGAATTCTGGAGAGAGGTTATACACCTGATAAAGCTCATTACTAACACTAAAATACCGCTAGATGCTGCTTGCTGTCTTTTACATGTGCACAACGAATCTTATAGGAAATATAAGCGATCACTTACTAGACACTTGCTCAATGCTGCAAAGGCAGTCATCCCTCTACATTGGAATGCCCAGTCTGGGCCTTCTATAAAAGAATGGATTGATAGAACCAAAACTTTTTATGAAATGGAGGAGATAATTGCCATAAAGAAAGAAACCGACTCTTCATTCCACAGAGACTGGCGACCCTGGTTGGAATTTACATTCTCTGACACCTTCAAAAGATTTGTTACCCATTAAGCCTGAACCTTACTTTTACTGATAACTTAAATTGAGTGATATGATTCGTGACTCGGAGGACGATTAATGAATCCCCCCGCATATAATCGTCTTGATATTGCACACTCCCCTTTTTCCCTTTCTGACCCCCTTCTTGCTCCTTGCTTTGCTCTTTCTCTTTCTTCCCCCATCTTTTTTCTTTACGGCTTCCTTGCCGTGTCTGCGGATTTGCGGCCTTTATCTTATTGGATTGTCTATGTTTTTTTTATGGTCTGGTCATTGCAGTTCTGTTATTTCTTCTGTATTGTTATGTATTGCACCTATCTGACCTATACCGTATACATTTATATGATATATCCATGTTCCAAGATGCTCTTACTTGCATTGTTCAATTATTTTCTTTTATGATACTGAAGATATTGTTTGTTTCTTGATAACTTATGCAATAAAGCTTTTTATTGGAAAAAAAAAGGATGCTGTGCAGCCGTCGGGTGTTCTCCTCAACTGATGTCATCATTTGTCTTTAGAACATTGTCAACTAGAAGGTTGTAATCTTTGTTTATAGCAGTTGTAAATCCTTACATATACCCAGTGAAGGGTATCTTCATATCCTCAGGTGCAGTGGCGGCTGGTGTTCAAAATTTTTGGGGGGGGGGGGGGGGCGCAAACAGAAAAATGTAATAGGCATTGCTTTGCGGCAAAAAACGCTGTAAAAAATTGCGTGACTTTGAGGTCGCAAAAGTGTGAAAGGGGCCTTCAGTAATTAAGATATAGTGTGCCCCCTTTCAATGCAGAGAGACCAGCATGCCCCCTTTCAATGCAGAGTGACCAGCGTGCCCCCTTTCAATGCACAGTGACCAGCGTGCCCCCTTTCAATGCACAGTGACCAGCGTGCCCCCTTTCAATGCACAGTGACCAGCGTGCCCCCCTTTCAATGCACAGTGACCAGCATGCCCCCTTTCAATGCAGTGACCAGCGTACATGACCCCTTCAATGCACAGTGACCAGCGTACATGCCCTCTTTCAATGCACAGTGACCAGCGTGCCCCCTTTCAATGCAGTGACCAGCGTACATGCCCCCTTTCAATGCAGTGACCAGCGTACATGCCCCCTTTCAATGCAGTGACCAGCGTACATGCCCCCTTCAATGCAGTGACCAGCGTACATGCCCCCGTCAATGCAGTGACCAGCGTACATGCCCCCTTCAATGCAGTGACCAGCGTGCCCCCTTCAATGCAGTGACCAGCATACATTCCCCCAATGCAGTGACCAGCATAAATGCCCCCAATGCAGAGATCAGAGTGCGTGCCCCCTTCAATGCAGTGACCAGCATACCATTCTCCCAATGCAGAGATCAGCGTGCATGCCCCCTTACTTACCTGGAGCAGCAGCGGCGGCGGCCAGCTTCTCATCAGTCTCTCGGTGTCGGCTTCTCCTCGGTCCTGGCGGCGCGTCTCCTCCAGTCCTCCTGCTCCCGCCTCCTCCTCGGCCTATGGCATGGGGTTTGCCTTGCAGCCAATCAGGAAGCGCGTATTGGATGCGCTTCCTGATTGGCCAGGAGGAGGATCGGTGTGACAATAGCAAATTTTCTTTCACTATTTTCACACAATGGGTGGGCTCGGGACGCACTGCTCTGAGCCCCGGGTCCACCCTTTGCATCACCCTTTTAGAGCCTCTGGCTCTAATCAGGTGATGCCAAAAAAAAAAGCCCCATTGAACTCCATGCGTCCGGCACCCCTGCATGCAGATTAGGGGGCTGAACGCATGGATGGGGCCTGCGCCCTCAGTACACCGGCCACCAATGCTCAGGTGATACACAGGGATGAAGGAAATCCCCCTACACAAGTTGTACCTGTTTATTGGCAGTCTTCTCTTTTCTACATCCGTTCAAAGTCCAAAATTTATAAAGCTTGTCTCAGCTGACAGAAAAAAGAGGATGGAAAACTGAAGTTACATCCTTCAGAGCTCAGTGAGGACAAGTCTGAGTGCTACTTGGAGGGAAGGGACTATCCCCACCCCTTCACACAGCACACAGGAACAGAGCTGAAGCTCTCAATCAGCTGGAGGTTCCTCCCAGTAACCTTTTTTTCTCTTGGCGCTAGGAAAACTTGTCAAAAGTGATTCATGTTGTTAGCAGAGGAACAAAGCAGCAGACTGAAATTACACTTAGTGTTCTTAATTGAAACAAGTATACACTATAGGAGGATATGCTTTCTTCATATTTCATGTCTGAAGTTTACAACCATTTTTAACTAAAAGGCAGGCTTGATCCACCCAATGACTTGTATACAACTTTTGGGCAATCTGTAGGCATTTTGCCAAGGCATCCCTGAAGAAACTTGAAGACATCCTGGTTGAAAAAGGCTGTGCTAGAGGATGCCATAAAACGCCAGTGTTTGAAGACAATCAACCACCTCTATAGTGTCAGTAATTGAGGAGAGGCTACAGATGGAGCTCAATCACATGAGCAGGATGGAAAATGGGATGCTGGAAATCTTGCACCACCTTGATGTTGAACTAACAGAAAAGGTAAGGATGATTCAAGGCACCCACATCAGCCAATTGATAAACTGTATACAAAGAGGTTGATTTACTAAAACTGGAGAGTGCAACATCTGGTATAGAAACCAATCAGTATCTGGTATTTTTTTTTTAAAGCTTAATTTAACAAGCTGAAGTTAGCTGATTGGCTACAATGCACCAGATTTTGCCTCTGTTTTATTAAATCAGCCCCAAAATTGAAATTATGCAAGTGCAACTATTTGCCTTTTGTTCTAATAAACATGGTGTTGTTCGGTCTACTCTCTTTTTACTATGTTTTAGTCTTTTTCTTACTCCCTGTGGGTATGCTGTGACCTTGCAAGCACAAGCAGATTGCAAAGACTGTACCCATCAGTGAATGTCCTCTTTATGAAGTTATGTATTTATCAATGAAAAACAGATGCAGCGCTCACTTCAGGGTCCCAGAATTGACATGTGAGTAATTGGAATAGTCGGTGCTCTGGCTCCATGTGTCCTCCAAACACCCAAACAGAATGCAGATATATAAGTAGAGCTGGCAATTCCCACATCCGTATCAAAGTCTTTGTTTAGCTACAGAATAGCGATGATAAGAACAGCTTACATGTTTCAACAAATAGCCTAAAGCCCCGTACACACGGGCCAAATGTCAGGAGACATCGTCCTTTAAAAAAAAAAAAGGGCAACATTCTGCCAGTGTCAGCCTGTCCGACCAAAAAAGGCTTCTGTCTGACGAGCGTGCTGGAAAACCTATGGCTAAGAGCGCTGACCGGACTGTCCTGGCGGGGGGGGGGGGGGCTGTCCCCCTGTCAGAACACAATAGCACAGTGGGGAGATTGCTGTACTAACTTTGGATCACTAGTACATCAGCTCCAACCGGAGCTGACAGTTCTTTTCCGTTCAACTCACTTGGTTAACGAAAATAAAACATTTAGGGTCCTTTCACACAGGCTTTCTGCTCAGCAGACTCCACTTTGCTCAGCGGGGATCAATCCGCCGATCCCCGCTGAGCAGGTGGATGATAGGTCCGTCTCCACTCTGTGTGCAGAGATGGACCTGTCAGATCCCCGCTCTCCTCTATGGAAGATTGGATGAAAATGGACCGCCTTTCTGTTTACGGTTTGCATCCGTCTGAATTTCACGGACAGGATCGGATCGGATAGCAGAGGATGTCAGCGGACATGTCACCTCTGACATCTGCCACTCCATAGGGGTGCATGGAGCATACGATCAGGTTCATCTGAAAAACTGTCAAAAAGTCACAGCTCCTGGGGATGCTGATCCGATCACCGTGAGGTAGCCCCTTCGGCAGGGAGACAGTGGAGATGTCCGCTCATTATTAGAAAATTACAAGTTTCTTCCTGGGCAGACTTGGTCATAAAAATAATCAAAGACATAGATTCCGTTTGCCGATGCCTGAATTTTAAAGCTATAGCCAAACATTGATATGGATGTACGAGTTACTTTACTCTTTATCTATCTACTTTTTTTTATAATTTTTTTTTAATTAGTGCTCTTTGTGCTTGTGTTTCTTATTTTCTTGTTTGTGTATGTATTTAATCAATATTTGTGTACTGTTGCTTTAAAAAATGTTATTTTACTTTTCTTTCTCTGTCATTTTTCTGTGAAAAAAAAATTAAATAACAAGGCTAATGATCCAGGATAGTTGAAAGGAGCTTCCATAGCCCACATGAGAGATTTAAAGCCATTTATTACTGTAAAACCACCAGAAAGCATCCTAATTTTTCCTTTGCTCTTGACTGCATGCATGTCGCCAAAATTGGGAAATTTCCTCCCAATCTCCTAAATTTGCCTTAGATTTCAGGAAAATGAAAACTTTTCATTTCATTCATTCTTAGTATTTACTGAACTGAATTTTAGCCGGATGCCAATCACCCTACACAAGAGCTATTAGACTAGTCTCCTTCAACTTTCACCTTTAACTCAGGGGTCTTGCAAATACTGTCAAAAAAGGAGGAAGGTGTCATACCTGCTACCCAGAAATGGCTGTTTTTATATTTTTAATATATATCATATAATATATAGCATATGATATTTTACATTTAATGAGCAAAATGTTACACCAGGCTGTTGTGTGACTAGTGTATCACGAAAGTAGAGAGATGGTGGTCCATCAGCCAAAAATGTATATTACTGTGATGTATAAGTGGTGAGGCTAAACGGTACAATTATTGGTATGCTATATCCAACATCTTGTGAACCTATTAAAATTCAGGCATCGGGCAAACGGTATCTATGTGTCAGGGAGCTGGTGGCAAGCCTGACCTGCAGAGGGTGGCCTCACAGGATTCAGATGAAGGGACACAGACAAGTCACCTTGGTGGAAGACACAGGCTAGCCTGAGGTGCGGAATCTAAGTGCCAACTGGTTTTCACCAGAGCCTCAGATGGTGAGGATGGACTTCACTGCGTGTATAGCACCAGGTCGTGGTCCTCACGGTCGCCCCACCAGGGGGTGAGCGAGTCCAAATCTGATGGCAGATAAACAGACAAGGATAAGGCAGGAGGGTGGTCACAGGACAAGCCGAGGTCAGGGCGGGCAGCAGGGAAGCGAGGTAAGAGACAAGCCGGGAGGTCAATCAGGAATACAGCAGGTTTCAGGATCAGGAGGTACAGTAGAAGCTGCAGACAAGACAGCAAAATATCAGTGTGCCTGCTACCCTTAAATAGGCCATTTGGGTGCCAACTGAAATAGCTATTGCGTGCGCACATTGGTGCATGGCCGCGGGCACAGGCGATCGGGCACAGGCGATCGCGACACGCGCAGATATGCGTTCGCGCATGCGCACTCCAGTGTGCCTCTGCAGTGCCATAGAGGAATGCCTAGTGCGTTCCTGACACTATGACTTTGATTATTTTTACGACCGAGCCTGCCCAGGAAGAAACATATCATTTTCTAAAAACTACATCTGACTACTTAGAAAACTAAGATTCATCAAATGCAAAACCATGGATCTAAAAATATTAAATAATATTGCTTTATTAAAACATCCCTGGGTCCTGTACTAAAAAAGGTTACACAAATGCAAGTGTTACATCTTAATTGAATAATACATTTATTTCTTTGTCTACAGTGAATAAACAAAAGAGATTAATAAGCAACTTTCCTTTATTGTTAGAGATAGTCTGTGTTATTCACATTGACATTTCAGTCCAGACTCATCATTTTAATACAATTACACTTGACTAGAAACTAGCACTGAATTAAATTTTAATGGCAATTCTGCTATCCATTTAATTATGATGATTAATTCAGCTTGCTGTTCTTTGAAAGTATGCTCCTTTTTTTGCACTTTTTTTATTATTCAGAATAAATCATTTCAGCACATTGATTTATTGTAGTTTGCTCAGGATATTAAAAACATTCAGAAAGAAGTGTTGCAGAAATGAAATAGGGTGGTAAAAGTAACTACAATTTGTTTACAAATTATATGTACATAAGAAACAGTTATGTCACTGTATTACTTCTATCACAATTTGTTCTGGAACAAAAAGTCATTTGTTTCCAATAAACAAATATGCAGATCTATAGAATATTTTAGCAGATTTCTGTAAATTATCTGTCATTTTTGTATCTTCAATTATCATTCCAATGTTCCACTAAAAAACAAAATGAAATAATTATGCAAATATAATTATCCAATTTATGCATAACGTAGAACTGTATTTGGGAGAAATGTAGTACACTAATAAAGACACAGAACAGTAAGTGCTATAATTTGCAGCAATTTTTATATATACTGTATATATATTTTTACTTGATTTTTTAAGTCTTAAGTCCCACCTAGCTGTCCCTTCTATGTAGTTTTAGGGGCTAGGGAGTTACGTTTAACATATTAAAATTCTGTCTGTATTGTGCTGGCAGATATTCATTATCAGTTGTAAACTAGATATGAGCACTCTCTGCTTTAACAAAATGTTAAAGATATCCAGGCTTGGATGGTGCATTGAAAGTTAATGCATTTTATTTCAGTCTGTCCCCTCCTTTGAAACTGTTCATTATAGCTCCTGTATAAACCTGTATTAAACAACTAGAAAGATAATACATATTTTAAACATTATTTTTAGGTATGTTGTGTGAATGGGAACACATAAAAACTAGTAAAACCGTATAGTTGGGGTTTCCAAAATGTGACAACAAAGTGGACCTACACTTTAAGCCAGTGTCATATATTTATAAGTGCATCTTAGTGGCTATCTGAATGTTAGCCATGCAATTAGTTACAAAATTTACCATTTGGATGGCTTTATGTTTCAGACCGGGTGTACAGTGCTTTGCGAAAGTATTTGGCCCCCTTTAACTTTTCGAACTTTTGCCACATTTCAGGCTTCAAACATAAAGATATAAAACTGTCATTTTTTGTGAAGAATCAACAAGTGGGACACAATCATGAAGTGGAACGAAATTTATTGGATATTTCAAACTTTTTAAAAAAATAAAAAACTGAAAAATTGGGCGTGCAAAATTATTCAGCCCCCTTAAGTTAATACTTTGTAGGACCACCTTTTGCTGCGATTACAGCTGTATGTCGCTTGGGGTATGTCTCTATCAGTTTTGCACATCGAGAGACTGAAATTTTTGCCCATTCCTCCTTGCAAAACAGCTCGAGCTCAGTGAGGTTGGATGGAGAACGTTTGTGAACAGCAGTTTTCAGTCCTTTCCACAGATTCTCGATTGGATTCAGGTCTGGACTTTGACTTGGCCATTCTAACACCTGGATATGTTTATTTGTGAACCATTCCATTGTAGATTTTGCTTTATGTTTTGGATCATTGTCTTGTTGGAAGACAAATCTCCGTCCCAGTCTCAGGTCTGGTGTGTTCCTTGTTCTTCATGATGCTCTATGCGCTTTAAATGGACCTCTGAGACTATCACAGTTTAGGTGCATTTATACGGAGACTTGATTACACACAGGTGGATTCTATTTATCATCATTAGTCATTTAGGTCAACATTGGATCATTCAGAGATCCTCACTGAACTTCTGGAGAGAGTTTGCTGCACTGAAAGTAAAGGGGCTGAATCATTTTGCACACCCAATTTGTCAGTTTTTTATTTGTTAACAAAGTTTGAAATATCCAATAATTTTTGTTCCACTTCATGATTGTGTCCCACTTGTTGTTGATTCTTCACAAAAAATTACAGTTTTATATCTTTATGTTTGAAGCCTGAAATGTGGCAAAAGGTTGCAAAGTTCAAGGGGGCCGAATACTTTTGCAAGGCACTGTATGTATGCCTACTATACACTCAGTTACATAGTATTTTTTAAAATAGCTAAGAAATTCCCATTAAATTTTCTTTCCCAATCAACCTCACTAATTTGATATATGAGTGTCTTTATTTTTCAAAGCATACAAACAAATTGTCTCTATTTTTTGATAATGTCAAGTGTTCATACAGAATAAACGTGAAGACAAGGAAAGGAGGGACACTTCATCTTTGAGGAAACAGAGAAAAAATGGGAAATAATAAATAAATAAATAAATCGGTTCCGGTTTAGAGTGTATACTTCATCTCAATGCTTTATCAACCCTGCTACCCCCAACTGGTGGAAACAGCTATGGGTACGTCTGTATAAAAAAAAGTAAAAGCAGGTGCAAACACCTAGTGCATTACCCGTGGAACTGTTTAAAATAATTTAATAAAATGCTGAATGCATACTCACAAACATGAAGAATTAAAATCGTTTTGCAAATTCCCGTCACACGTATGTTAGAACATGTCCTGGAAATTGCGACTGCTAACGCGTTTCGGGAGTCAAGCTCCCTTCTTCAGAGCTGGTCATGCCATAGCAGATTGAAGTATATATAGAGAGTAGCTCAATGTTCCTCCACCTTTTCCCCTCCCTTACCCCTCCCCCCCCCCCCCATAAGGAGGGAGCGGGACCATCCAGTGTCAACAAACTCTCTCCTAATGAACCTATATATCTTAGCCCTCATATCTATGTGGCCTCTAGTATTACGTTTCATAGAGCACTTCAAATGAAGACTGCCTTCAAAACCTATAGCCACAACCTACAAACAACAAAGGGGTCCCCAGAGCTGGGAATGCGATCCAGGAACAGCATCTGAGCGATTGTGCAGACAAATGTTCCATACCGTTATGAAATCCTGTGCACACTCCAGACATGCCACCTCCAATGCACAGATGGGACCTTAAGTGTATGAGTGACTTACCCCTCCCAGAACTCTTTTGTGATTGCTCGTGTCCACTTGTATTGGAAATCATGACAGTGCCCCACTGTTGGCCGCTCGTATCCTCACTTGCAGGGCCCTCACAAGCCAGAATGTAGCTGTTTTGGTGCGCCGTGGCTCCTCAGACGCCATAACTTTCTCGGGGGATCGTGGCTTCCTGGTCTTGGAACGCACGCCATCCGCTCTGCGTTCCAGGACCTGTATTGCATCACATCCTGTAGAGCGGGGCGGAAGCTCTGTGTAAAGTCCGCCCCCATCTGTATCCGTGGGAACAGGTGTGCAGACTCGACTGGAGCCCTGGTTGAGTGCACTGCCATCTAGCGGTGAAAATTAAAACTGCACTGCTCATAAATCTTAATGAAACTTAGACAACGCTGTCCCTAAGAACAATTGTATCCCCCATGACATCACTATCTCAGGTGCCAAAATAGGGGCCACACATGTTTGAGAATGGGGCCCTATGTTGGCGAGTGGCCCTATATTCCCTCTCTATGCATTAAAATTAAATTTGGAAACAAGCATGCAATATATTCACATGATTGTATATTTGAAAATATATTTAAATATATATTTAAAAAGGTGGACATGAGACTGCTCACCTGTATGGGTTTTGTTGCACACTGGACAATCCCCCCTTACCTCCCTGTTAAACCGACTGGAGTGCAGGGTTTCCAGCGTCTCATAAGGTATAGGAACCTGACGCTACTCATTATTATAATCATCTCTTAAAACATGTACAGTGTAATATACAACAGTAAAAAATGTCTAAAATAGCCTATAATTAGCCAAAATCCTGAATAAAATGCATCCTTTAGAAACATTAGATGATGAATCTGCTATATGCTTATTTCACAAAACTGCTGACAATGGCATGTTCAACAGTTCATATACTTAAAATGGTACAATAAAAAAATGGTGCACCATGTACGTCCAATGTTTTCATCCCTAAGCCTCGTATCCAATGGCCTATCTGGTTGGATAAATTCTCATAATTCTGAAAGTGCGTGAAGTGCGGCCTACATAAAGGAGTCCGCAGGGACAGACGAGACCATAAACCACAAACTCTGTGGAACAGTTGATAAACTGTCTGGTTTGATGTACTCGACCGTCTAACCCTGCGACCTCCTTTTTCCTGTGCCACGTGTATTCGCAAAGTCCGCAGTTTGAAACTCCGCACCTCAAAGAACCCTTTTGGTCGAATATGGTCTTCCACATCGGTGCTAGTTCCGTCCTAGTGGGTTTGACACGGCTCGGTGCTAAGACACTCCTTAGGTCTTTTGGTCTACGGTAGATGACTTTTGGTTTATTTGAAATGGCCCCTGATAATAAAGGATCTTTTTCTAGGATGCCCCAGTGTTTTTCTAAAATGTTTTTGATGGCAAACACTTTTTGGTTGTATTTAGTGCAAAAAGATACTTGGTAGTCCTCCTTTGTCCTGTATCCCTGACTAGTTCTACAATTCTCAGACTTCCTATCATCGGTGTATTCTTGCCTATATTTAGTATAGGCTGTATGTATGCTTTGATTATCATATCCTTTTTGTTGGAACTTTTTGATCAGAATTGAACTCTGTTCTTCAAAATCCTCGAGCTTGGTACATGTACGTCTAAGCCTGCAAAATTGTAATTTTCACCGCTAGATGGCAGTGCACTCAACCAGGGCTCCAGTCGAGTCTGCACACATGTTCCCACGGATACAGACGGGGGCGGGCTTTACACAGAGCTTCCGCCCCACTCTACAGGATGTGATGCAATACAGGTCCTGGAACGCAGAGCGGACGGCGTGCGTTCCAAGACCAGGAAGCCACGATCCCCCGAGAAAGTTATGGCGTCTGAGGAGCCACGGCGCACCCAAACAGCTACATTCCGGCTTGTGAGGGCCCTGCAAGTGAGGATACGAGCGGCCAACAGTGGGGCACTGTCATGATTTCCAATACAAGTGGACATGAGCAATCACAAAATAGTTCTGGGAGGGGTAAGTCACTCATACACTTAAGGTCCCATCTGTGCATTGGAGGTGGCATGTCTGGAGTGTGCACAGGATTTCATAACGGTATGGAACATTTGTCTGCACAATCGCTCAGATGCTGTTCCTGGATCGCATTCCCAGCTCTGGGGACCCCTTTGTTGTTTGTAGGTTGTGGCTATAGGTTTTGAAGGCAGTCTTCATTTGAAGTGTTCTATGAAACGTAATACTAGAGGCCACATAGATATGAGGGCTAAGATATATAGATTCATTAGGAGCGAGTTTGTTGACACTGGATGGTCCCGCCCCCTCCTTCCGGGGGGGGGGAGGGGTAAGGGAGGGGAAAAGGTGGAGGAACATTGAGCTACTCTCTATATATACTTCAATCTGCTATGGCATGACCAGCTCTGAAGAAGGGAGCTTGACTCCCGAAACGCGTTAGCGGTCGCAATTTCCAGGACATGTTCTAACATACGTGTGACAGGAATTTGCAATACGATTTTAATTCTTCATGTTTGTGAGTATGCATTCAGCATTTTATTAAATTATTTTAAATAGTACCGTTTGGAGTTCCCTGCCTGAGGAGAGCAGCACGCCAGTCTTCCCCTTCGGAGTGAGCGATTGGCTGATATATCTGTATGGGTACGTCTGTGGCACATACATACAGATGTAATCTGATTCTTGTCAGCTGACAGGCAAACTATATATACACTGTGGCAAAATCCATTATATCCTTTATGTATGGTCTGTTACAGATGGAATTTGATTCTTTTTGGTGTACACCAATATTCAGGACTGTAACATATTCTTTACAGAGGAGTTTATAGTCAGCAAAGTTTGAGGTCAAAGAGGAAACATTGATGACAAATGGATTGGCTTCTTAAGCCTCGTACACACGCACCGATTGTTGGCCGACCGATCGGCTGTCTTTTGTCCAGTGTTGGTATGTTGGTTGAAATGTGCTCTAGACTGCACACAAATTTTGTCGGCCAACAACAACCAACTGCAGAAGTGATGTCATGTTCTGGTTTACTTTCCGTGTGTTTTTTCTTCTCTGAGCATGCCCAGTCTTGCTCATCTGACTTTTGTCTGCCGAAATGTGTACTGACTGACGAACAATCGGCCATTCTGGTGACGGCCAACAAAAATTTTATAGCATGCATACCAGATTTTGTTCGGCCGAAAAGTCGCAGTCGGTTGTCGGAAGCATCATACTAACAAGCCGACAATCGGCCGATCGGACGTTGGCCGAAAATTTACGGCCAACAATCGGTGCGTGTGTACGGGGCTTTAGTCTTAAAAGTGAGTTTTTATCCTATGGTGGTAAAGCTTTAGCCCAATGCCAAGGTCAGCATTAAAACAAGAGGTGGATTTATTTGAGAAAGGCTAATAAAAATAATAATAGACTTCTGTTGCCAGATTAAAGCAAGAAAAACTTCTTTAAAACTTGGACAGAACAGGGTTGATCTTTATTTTTCATATCATGGGATAAAAAAGCATCTTTGAATTTACATAGGAGTACTCTGCTATGACAGATAGTATCGAAGACATGATTCTGAGTAGTTTGAATCTCCGTGAATGATGCAATTAGACCAGTGCATCTAATGAAGAAAATATTCGTTTCTTGAAAATGAACAATTTGGGTGCTTATACGTCTCTTTTTCAGTGACTGATAGGATGTTTATACCTGAAATTGTTTTCTAAATATATGTACTCTTCAGTAGATAGATTAGATCTCTGCCTGAAGGAATGTTTGCTGACGTTATGACTTTTTTATTTCAAACAAATCTTTAAAAAAAATGAAATATTGTATATATATAAATGACTTCTCTTATTTGGTCTGCTAACGATAAAAAAAAAAAAAAAAAAATGTCATATCATATGTTTGATAAGTGCAAAAAAATACTTAACCCCTTCGCGCCAAAGGGTAAAACAAATCTTAATGCCTAAGCCCAATTTTGCAATTTTAACATGTGTTAGCAAAACCGTACATATTATCACAACTACTTTGTGCACCCAGGTGGATTATACCTCATTTTTTCAAGATAAATTGGGATTTCTTTTGGTGGTAAATTGTAATGGATATCTCCTGTTTTTTTTTATTATTTTTTTATCTAAGGAAACTGACCCAAAATAGTAAAAAAAAAAAATATATATATATATTTATTTTAGTTTAACTGTACATTTTATGCTATTACCATGACCTACCACCAAAGAACAACCCAAAATAAATTATCCTGCTCCTGACCATCACAGAAATACCACATATGTGTACGTTAGTTGTTTGTGCAGCCTAGAAGCAATAGTGTACATTTTGTTTTGTTTTTTTTGTTTTTTTTCCTACCTAAAACACACTGACGCTGACATTAATTGACACTGATACAAATTGAAAAAAATAAATCCTGTCTAAAAAAATACTGATCCTGACCTTAGATCTTGACCTTTGACCCTGCCATTGACTTGTGACCCTGCCCTTGACCCAAACACTAACCCTTGGGCTGACCAAGATCAAACCTTTAAACCCCGTTCACACTGGGGCGACCTGTCAGGCGACCTGGTCGCCTTACAGGTCGCCTGCCATAGAGAAGCTGTGGACCTGTTCTAATAGGAGCGACACAAGTTGCTCCGACTTAGAAAAAGGGTCCGGAGCTTCTTTGGGACGACCCGGAGTGACCTGCATAGACTTCAATGTTATGAAGTCTGTGCCGGCCGCTTCGAGTTCGCGGTGCGAGCAGCGCACCGCGACTTGTGAGGTCGCCCCGGCAAGTCGGATCGCTCTAATGTGAACCGGCTCTAAACTAGGTATTTTTTACTTTTATTTTATTTTTCTTCCTAAACAAACTTTTTTTTTTCTTTTCTCTGCAAGGACAGAGAAAGATACAATGTATCTGTCTCATCCATTCGCAGAGACAGAAGACACAGGGGCAGGCATCACAGTGACTAATCACTGTGATAGCCAATCAGAGGTTATCACAGCAATCAGGTGACTAAGAATCTGATGGCCTGGGTTTTGATTGTTAGGACGAGGCCTGGGGCTCTTGGCTCTCCCAACACAAAGGGAGCTATGCGAATATGCGACCCCACAGAAAAATACAGTCCAGTAGGGCCACATATTTGTGTATAGGCTTCGAGAAGTGATTAAGATTCTCGCCAGAAATCCAGTGCTATCCGTGGGCTCTGCAGTGTTATATCTGGCAGTCCTATCAGCTCTGCACAGGTCACCTCTGTGAACCACAGAACATCTCCTATCTATGTTATGGAGAAGAAGGCGGGTTGTTTCGTAGTCTGAATACAACTCCTGTCTTTGAGCAAAAATGCTGGTCCTCCATAGATATAGATGAAAACATTAGCATAGTAAATAGGATAACTGGGTAAAATATTACCAAAAAAAATGAAATTTTTTGCAGTTACCAAACTGAAGGACTTCTAATCTGCAATATATTACATTTTTGTTCTTGGGTTTAAATACACTTTACCTGCTTCCCGCCTGGGCCATTGTAAAATGATGTCTAAGCGGGAGCCAAGCCCTATGGTTCTGGCAGGACATCCTTTGGCCCGCAAGGACGCGCTCCAACCTGATCTGTCAACAGCTATGTCTGATCAGTGTAACGGCCCGCTGCTGTTACCATGTGATAGCTGTGACCAATCACAGCAGATCACATGACAATTGTAAACAAAGAATGGCTTTGATTCATGTCATTCATTGTGTACAATTGTCTTTCTAGCTGTAATTGTTCACAGTGATCACATAGTACAGACAGGGCCAATCACTGCCCATCGGTACCATGTGATTAACTGTGGCCAATCGTAGCTAATCACAACAATACCCACTAAATTAATCTATTTATATCAGTGAAAATGCTTCCTTGAAGTAAAGTGTGTAAAAAAAATAAAAAAATTCCTGATCACCTCCCCAGAGGTTACATACTGTCACCAGCCAGTGTCCTTGCTCACCACCACACCAGTTATATGATAATGCAATATTGCACTGGTGACAGTCAGTTAAAAAAAAAAGGGTTTTTAATTTCTTAATTTTACAAAGAATTGTAACAAAAAATTACAACTTCAAAAAACACACATTGCCTCTTACTAAATACCTCAGACTATCTACTTTCCAAAAAGGGGTAATTTGGGGGATATTTCTACTGTTTTGGTATTAATTTTCAGATATACATACCATAGTTTGTGGACTCTATAAGTTTCCTACAAACTAAATAATACACACAAAGAAATGTAGAAAAATACACGTTGGCCTAAATTCATGAGGAAAGATTATTTATTTGCAAAATTTTATATCAGAAATTAAGAAAACGCTTTTTTTTTTCTAAATGTTTGGCCTTTGTTAATTTATTTAGCAAAAAAAAAACTGTGGTGAATAATTAACACCAAAAGAAAGCTCTATTTGTGTAAAAAAAAAAAAAATTGAGAAAAATTAACAGCACTGAAAGCTTAAAACTGGCCTGGGCAGGCAGGGGGTAAAAGTGCCAAAAAACAGTATCTCTCCTGCGCTTGAGTGGTGTGCGGAAAGGTAAATGATCTAGGTGGTTTTTTAGGCACAAATGGAGTGGTCTTACTGCCCTCCTCAGGACCAAGGGTATCCAAAAAGCACTACAAGAAAATGACAAGAGAAGGGCACACCGACCTTGTGTATTACCACTAAAAAAGTTTATTAAAATCAAAGAAGGTAGCATACAATATACTCACAAACATAGGATATGTACATGCATGTAGGAAATAGGGACTGCTCCCTTCCAGGACACTTCTCTACTGCTGCATCTACGTGATGGCGTCCTCACAACCTTGTATGGCTTACGCGTTTTGAGGGAGGACCCTCTTCCTCAGAGTGGCAACTTTGGCTGTGAGGAAGAGGGTCCTACCTCAAAACGTGTAAGCCATACAAGGTTGTGAGGATGCCATCAAGCTATTCAGCAGTAGAGAAGTGTCCTGGAAGCGAGCAGTCCTTATTTCCTATATGCTTGTACATATCCTATGTTTGTGAGTATATTGTGTGCTACCTTCTTTGATTTTAATAAAATTTTTAGTGGTAATGCACAAGGTCGGTGTGCCCTTCTCTTGTCGATTTCTTGTAGGGGGTAAAAGTGCCCGGTATTGAGGTGGTTAAGGTAGATGAGGGCCCATTCCCATTTGTAAAACTTGTTTGGGGAGGGATTATTTTGCTTTATTCTGTTTATTTGTTTATGGTATGTTTACACTAAAGGAAAATTATCTTCTGGAAACCAAGTACAAAATCATCTATTTTGAGGCTTACTGTGCACAATAAAGACTCTATGTAAATTAAAGCCTTAACTCCTATGGATCTGCATGCTAATCATTAGCAATGATAAAACAGATAACCTTCATCTAGTTCATTTTATCTTTGGCTCTTACATTGAGTTGCCTCAAGCAATTTTGGCAAGCTATTCATAGCCAGCACTCCAGGCAGAAAAGAGGTTATGGGTTCCTGGTTATTCTCTGTCATTACTGGAAATAAAATGACTGCGGAGGAGTGTAATGCTTCGATGAGTATAAAAATCACAGCATCCGTTAATCTGCTTAACTAATCTTAATGAGGCTTGGAATTCAGAAATGTATTTAAAACAAACATTTCATTCCAGTGTTTCATTGTTATAACTCTAATTTAGGTTTAATGCCATGCAGTAATTTTGTTTAGAACAGCTGGTGCTAAACACTGTACAACATAGTAAACTACTTTTACCAAACAGTGTACCAAGAAAAAAATGTTTTCTGAATTACAGATTTTTCAACATACTGTGATGCTATTACGCAACATTTAAAACAAATTACGACTATCATTTTGACACGTTACATGCTTGACATGTCATATTTTTATAATCATAGTTTATACACAGATATGTAGTTACTCCCTCTAGTGGCTAATTAGAATAGTTAACATATTTTCTATGTGATGCATACAAATCATTTGCCACTCACCAAGAGATTGTATTGATTTCTTGACAATGTATAGCCATTGTTGAAAAAAATGTGTTCATTATCAAATCTGTGTTTAATAAAATAGTTGTAAAGCAATCGTAGTAGAAAAGGCCCAATCATATATTATGAATAAACAGGGATTTTTCGAGGCCATATTGTTCAAATTTGCATGCTTAAAAGCATAATATATTTTCTTATTTTTTGCACCTGCTTCCTCACTAAAAATGATTACATTTTTTTATGACAACTTTTGGTTTACATCGCTCAGCCTGCTAGGTCAGTTTTGCAAACGTACCTGGGAATTTTGTATTGGATTGCCTAAAAGAAATGTACAGTGTTATATAAACATGTTATAGTTATTACTAGTAGTTGTAGTAGCACAACCATTTTTTTTTCTTTCTATTAGTTCAGTCTGAAAAGTTGCATATAAATTATTATTTTCTATTCCAATCCAGGAAGTGGCATTTTAAATCTTGTTTGCAGAGTTAAATATGTTAAAAACCAGAGCACGCACAAAGCTCCTTCAGTATTTTACACCTCTATATGCAAATTCAATAAAATAGAGACAGTCATAAAAGGAGAAGCTACTGTAATGTTTTCATTGAATAGAATTTCAGAATGATAAGCTAAACCATTGTAAAAGGCAACTCCTCTATTAAATACAGTATCTCACAAAAGTGAGTACACCCCTCCCATTTTTGTAAATATTTTATTATATCTTTTCATGTGACAACACTGAAGAAATGACACTTTGCTACAATGTAAAGTAGTGAGGGTACAGCTTGTATAACAGTGTAAATTTGCTGTCCCCCTTCGAAAAAGTCATTAAGTGACGAAACGTCAGGGACGTGGCTATACGACGTGCCTGGTGATTGATCGGGTGTGCAGTGGTGTCTCACCGGGGAGTCCTGGACCCGAAAGCTGGTACATAACGCGTCCGGAGCAAGTGAGCACCCTGATCCCCACCCTTGATTATTATGTGCTTTTCATATTTATAATCCCATGTGCGTGAATATTAGTGGATTTTAAATGGAATAAACTAGTTCATACGTTATTGCACTACTTGGCTCTCCTCTTTCTTTTATGTTATATGTGGAGCGGCATCTTGAGAATCACCAAGGATCCATTATTCCCTATATCCTGTGCAGTGGTGCATATTCCAAAGCGTGATCAGCCCTATCCATGAGAGTGGAGGGCAAAAAGTGGGGGTGAGTGTTCTAGCTGAGGGGAGTGGTGCACAAAGGTGGCAGACACTTTGTTGGTGTGCTTCTGTTCAGCTTACACTGTAATCTCACTGGATCATCACATATCACTATTCTCCTACTATTGGACTTTTAGTTTTCCTACTATTGGACTTTTAGTTATACATTGATTTATTCATGTGTGTTTTACTGGAATTTTTTCACTGATTATGTCACAGTACATATTGGCATTCATGGTTCCCTCAATGAACTGTAGCTCTCCAATGCCGGCAGCACTCATGCAGCCCCAGACCATGACACTCCCACCACCATGCTTGACTGTAGGCAAGACACACTTGTCTTTGTACTCCTCGCCTGGTTGCCGCCACACACGCTTGACCATCTGAACCAAATAAGTTTATCTTGGTCTCATCAGTCCACAGGACATGGTTCCAGTAATCCATGCCCTTAGTCTACTTGTCTTCAGCAAACTGTTTGCATGCTTTCTTGTGCATCATCTTTAGAAGAGGCTTCCTTCTAGGATGATATCCATGCAGACCAATTTCATGCAGTGTGCGGTGAATGGTCTGAGCACTGACAGGCTGACCCCCCACCCCTTCAACCTCTGCAACAATGCTGGCAGCACTCATACATCTATTTCCCAAAGTCAACCTCTGCATATGACGCTGAGCATGTGCACTCAACTCCTTTGGTCGACCATGGCGAGGCCTGTTCTGAGTGAAACCTGTCCTGGTAAACCGCTGTATGATCTTGGCCACTGTGCTGCAGCTCAGTTTCAAGGTCTTGAAAATTTTCTTAAAGCCTAGGCCATCTTTATATAGAGCAACAATTCTTTTTTCAGATCCTCAGAGAGTTTTTTGCCATGAGGTGCCATGTTGAACTTCTGATTGGGCGCAATTAGGACATTTTCACTTAGGGGAATACTCACTTTTGTTGTCAGCGGTTTAGACATTATTGGCATTATTGGTGTGTTGCGTTATTTTGAGGGGACAGCAAATTTACACTGTTATACAAGCTGTACACTCACTACTCTACATTGTAGCAAAGTGTCATTTCTTCAGAGTTGTCACATGAATAGATATAATAAAATATTTACAAGAATGTGAGGGGTGTACTCCCTTTTGTGAGATACTGTATATATATTTGTAAAATAAAGATTTTATATAAATAATAAAGAGTATTAAAATAAATTAATACAAGATGCACCCATGATGCAGGGTTCACAAATCATTATGGGAATTGTAGCTGTTTGCTTTCAGACTGTCTCTCTTGAATTAAAACTCCACACAGCTCCCCACAAAACAAGGAGCTTGGTAAATATTTTGCAGCAAAGCAGAAAAGTATAGCCTGAAAAATATGAAATAGACCCTATAATTCCACCTGCTGACTGGAAAATTGAAATACAATACTATTTTCTTATAAAATGATTTTACATTTACTTATCAAAAGGAAACATCTAAAATAGCATTTCAGTTTTTGTCTTAGTGGTCTTTCTATAAATGTTTTACGTGAAGATTCACACATTTTTCCAAATAGGTTTTATTTGAAAATGCTTTAATCCTCTGTGAAAGTTGTGTGAATCTTGTATGGAAAAATGTATAAAAAGACCCTTTTGAATTACTGTCAAGTTAACTGACGCACGCTGACATTATTAAACTTGGCCTGCTCCTCCAGGCATCATTGTTCTCTAGTCACAAAAGGCTTAGTTTTATTTGTTCCATATGTTTAGGATTGTGCGAAGGCAGAGAGACCCGTCAGTGACAGAGTTGCCTTTTTCTAAACTTGCACTGAGGTTACATACTTCTGTCATTTTTTAATTAAAAACAGCACTTAACAGAGTTTCTAAATTCTGCAGTAAAGTAGGTACAGTATGTGCATTGATCCTTTAGACATGTTGGTAACTTTCTCAACCAGCATTGTTGATGTGAATGTCAGCGGTATTACTTTTTCATTGTTGTATTTATTCTTTTAGCCAGCAGAAGGTGAACTTACTGAACAGAGACTCTCCAGCACATCCATCAGTATATCTCTTATCGACTGAGTAAACTCTTTGCATACAGATGTGTTAATTAGTGGATTCATCTTTGTAAAAGTAACGAGCAGTGCTTGAGAAAAAATGACAGCCCATTGAAAAACACAATTTGAATATAAAATGAGCACATAATGTATCCATCATTATCTTCTAGGAAAGACTACAAGGATCTGAGACCCATGCTTCATGCCTAATTTGAACAGAAATATCTATGGTTTAACTGGATTGAAACATGTGATCATCAGGCGATCCATACTGTTAACCACTTCTGGACCGGAAGATTTTCCCCCTTAATGACCTGGCCATTTTTTGCGATTTGGCACTGTGTTACAATAACTGACAATTGTGCGGTCTAGCGACGCTGGTGCCCAAAAAAATCTTTTTTTCCTACAAATAAAGTTTCTTTTGGTGGTATTTGATCACCTGTGCGATTTTTATTTTTTGTGCTATAAACCAAAATAGGGCGACAATTCTAAACAAAAGAAAAAAAAAAAAAAACAATATTTTTGGCTTTCTTATCTATTTTTTTCATCATTTTAGGCCAATTTGTATTCTGCTACATATTTTTGGGGAAGTTATCGCGTCTACAAACTAGGGGAAGGATTTATGTCATTTTTATATATATATTTTTTTACTAGTAATGGCGGTGATCAACAATTTTTAGTGGGACTGCAACATTGCGGCAGACAGATCGGACCCCTAACTGACATTTTTGACACTTTTGGGGAGACCAATGACATTACTACAGTAATCAGTGCTAAAAATATGCACTGTTACTGTAATAATGACACTGGAGGGGGAGAGGTTAACCCAGGGGTGCTCAAAGGGGTAAATGTGAGCCTAGGAGGTGTTTTCTAACTGTGAGGAGGATAGGCTTATGGAATCAACAAAGAGACCTGTGTTCCTAAATAGGAGGAACACAGGCGCTCTGTATTGATTCCTGAGAGAACAACGGTCTGCTCTGTTTACAACAGCAGACCGCTGTTCTCTCTCCACGGGGAGCGATCATGGGTGTCAGCCCCATGAATCATCTTCCCCGCTGGCGAATGAGGGTACTGCGATTCGCGGGAACCTGCCGTCATATATAGACGGCGGCTGGTCTGCAAGTGGTTAAAGTAACACTTTTCAAACCTTAAAGCTGAACTCCAGGAAGATATAAAAGACAGAAATGAACACAGCTCTGTATTATTTAATTAATCATTAACAGCTTTGCAACTGCCCGCTGCAATTATACTGCGGCAGGCAGCCTGTCCCAGGCAAATTGCCGTTCATGTACGGGGCTCGCTCTCAGGAGGCTAGGGGGTGAGCGCACGCCGCTGGCGGTGCGCTCCCGCTGGCGGTGCGCTCCCGCCTCTGCTGGTCAGCGAAGAAGCCGATGCATGTGTCAGGTGGCTCTGATTGCCGCCTGACACCCGCGATCCTTCCCCGCTGAGAGAGAAGAACGGTCAGCTGTTGTAAACACAGCTGACCGTTCTTCTCCCTGCAATGATCACAGAGCCCCTGTGATCCTTCTATATAGGATCACATGTCTCTATGGTCATTTCAGAAGCCACGCCCCTCCCCCACAGTTAGAATCACTCCCTTAGGCTCACATATAACCCCTTGATTACCCATAATGTTAACCCCTTTCCTGCCAGTGTCATAATTACAGTAACAGTGCATATTTTTAGCACTGATTACTGTAGTAATGTCACAGGTCCCCCCAAAAGTGTCAAAAATGTCAGTCAGGGGTCCGATTTGTCTGCCAAAATGTCGCAGTCCCACAAAAAATTGCAGATTGCCGCCATTACTAGTAAAAAAAAATAACAATATTTTCCCATAGTTAGTAGACGCGATAACTTTTGCACAAGCCAATCAAAATATGCTTATTGCATTTTTTTTACCAAATATATGTATCAGAAAACAAATTGGTCTAAAATGTTAAAAATTTTTGATTTTTAAATTTTTTTTTTGAGAGAATGTCATATAGCAGAATGTGAAAAATATTGTTTTTTTTTTTTTTTTAAATTGTCGCTCTTTTTTGTTTATAGCGCAAAAAATAAAAATCGTACAGGTGATCAACTACCACCAAAAGAAAGCTCCATTTGTGGGAAAAAAAGGATATCAATTTTATTTGGGTACATGACCAGGCTATTATTTGCAATATGGCACTATGTTACATTAACTGACAATTGTGAACGTTGTATCCAACTAAAATTAATGTCCTTTTTTTCCCCACAAATAGAGCTTTTTTTGGTGGTATTTGATCACCTCTGCGGTTTTTTGTTTTTTTTTGCGCCAGATACAAAAAAAGACAGACAATTTTTCGTCTCCAAATACGGAAAGGTTTCTTCACCGTAAGAGCTGTGAAAATGTGGAATAGACTCCCTCCAGAGGTGGTTCTGACTAGCTCACTAGATTGCTTTTAAAAAGGCCTGGATTATTTCCTAGGTGTACATAATATAAATGGGTACTACATTTTTTTTTTAGGTAAAGTTGATCCAGGGAATATTCGATTGCCTCTCTGGGGATCAGGAAGGAATTTTTTTCCCCTGCTGTAGCAAATTGGATCATGCTTTGCTGGAGTTTATTTTGGCCTTCCTCTGGATCAACAGCGGGTATAGGATTGTGTATATGGGATTGTATGGTTGGGTTTTCAATACTGTTTTTTTTTTTTATGGTTGAACCGGATGGACTTGTGTCTTTTTTCAACCTGACTAACTATGTAACTTGTAAATTACCTTTGAACAAGAACAAATTTTACTTTTTCAGTGCTAGTCAATTCTCTAGCACAGTCCCCTCCCTCTTTGCATGACATAGCCCACTCCTCTCCTGGGAGTGTCTAAATATTGTCTGTGCTGGCTTAGCTCCTCTGCCCCTTCCTTGCTTCCCCTACAAAACCTTTAATTTAGCTGCTGGAGGAGGAGCAAAGAGGAATACTACAGATTGTATAGGGTCTCTTTAACTGCTGCACTGGACAAAAATACAAATCCTTTGGTGGGAAAGACAGCTCTCTTAATATATTTTAATAGTGTATTCGGCTGTTGGCCTGGAGTCCAGCTTCAATTGCTCTACTATCATTGCATTGTTGTCTATATTGAAGTAAATGAACTAAAGGAAAACAAGATCTAACACATAAGCCAACACCAGTTTCTCTGAACTAAAATTTAATTAATTGGAAAGATCCTCCTTATTTCCATTTCTGGTGACCACCACTGGCACAGGAATTCATGAGTATCTCTCCACCAGGGACGAACCTAATTGAGAATACTAACACTTCCCTATCCTAAAAATGTTTTATAGATGTGTGTGTCCCTGTTGGGTAGATCTTCCCATCATACAGTACATTGTACAGTAGTGCCCAAAACAGGTAAGTACTGAATCCACAAAAGTCCCTCTTTAAAAAAAAAAAAAAATTGTTTTGCCGGCGGTGGCAAATGCAACATATAAAAGATCACTATAACCCTCAACAAAAGAAGAAAATGTATTGCACTTTGTATAGTGTGTAGACACATATACAACTGGGTGCTGAAGTGACAGGTAAAAAGATGGTGCTGTCACTCACAGGTTTCAAAGATATCTAGATGCAACCACCATGGATTCAACAGAAGAAAATGTATTCTATTCACAAAAAAATATGCAGGACCATTACAGGAGCCCTTCATCAAGCCACTGTTGCTTGGTTGATGAAGGGATCCTCTTGTGGCCTTGTGTGTCCGTTGAATCTTTTATGGCATGCTGGTGATATCTGGATATTACAAATAAAATAAGCAAAAAACATAACCATATGTAAATTATTAGGCAATGTTTTCTCAACTACTGCTATTTTAAAGACGAGTGGAGAGCTCACACTGTATTTCATGTAAAGGTAATCTAACACTCAAGAATTTATGCATTCTTCTGTGGATCTCATACATCATAACATAATTGCAGACTTGGAAATCCATTTAGTCATTATAGAAATATACATTTTCTGTATCCTATGGTAACAAAATTCAGCACATAACTAAACATATATTTAACAGTAATAAACTCTGTAAAACCTTGAATATCAGTTTGCACAATGTTTTATCCATTTAATCCCCAGACAAGTAATACAGATGACATAACAATCAGGTACAAGATGCTGAAATGAACCCAACTTACAGAGATGGCTTCATTATCCATTATTCTGCTTTCCCTAGCTGCTATCATTAGACATAAATTAAAAGACTATTTTCCAACTTGTTATATCCATTACATAGCAGATCGTTAAAGACCGTTGAATTGGATGAACATTAATGATCTATAATGGCTTTCACCATTCAGGGATTGTCAATAATGTCTAGAAGATGGTTAACCAGAGCTGGAAACTTAGCGGCAATTACTGGTGATCCTAGATGGCCCACAATTAATGTATAAAGAAATCACATTACTGCATTTAAGCTCTAAAAACAATGGACCGGAACAAGGGGGCCTCCACTTGAATGCAGTTTTTAATAGCAAGTACTGACATAATAAAATATTGTTTAACTAAAATAACTTTTAAAGTCTAATATAGTGTAGATATAAATAAATATTTTGGAGTTAAGAACTTATCAAGTCTGTAAAGATTTTAGAAAAAAAGTGTTATATGGAGAGTGAGAGGATATTACTGTAATGCATTAGACTTTTTGCTCAATAAGCCTATAAAAGAAGAAATGTCACCACTAAACCATTAAGTCTGAAGTATAGGCTATTACAGAATAATAAGCTGCAAGTACAGTTAAACGTTGTGTCAGCCACCCTTATTTTTCAAAGAAATGCTAATTTTTATGTATCTATTTGTGACCAACTCTTTTTTTTAATAAAGTACCTTTCTATTTTATTGGCCTTTAAAGTTTGTATCCACTGGTATTCTTGTACAGTTTATTTTTTTTTGCACAAGTGTTTTTTTTTTATCACATATTAAAATGGGATAAATAGCGTACTTCCATTAAGAACAGTTATACAGTATATTGAGTTATTATTGAAGTGTTAAAAAAAAAAAAGCTTCTGTTCCTTTATGGCAGATTAAACAGCACAGTACTTGTGCTGTCTAATCTGTCCCTCTCTAAGCTGTAAAAAAAACCTGGTTGATCCTGCCTGTTCCTCTGTATGGTGACCATGGTAATCATGGCTGCTGATCCCTGATTACCATGGCCAGTTTACATGTCTCAATCATCCCACTGTTCTCCTCTCTTCCTCTCCCCTCACCTCCCTACTTGTCAGCTCCTGTGTGTGTCTGTCCCCCTCTCCACCCCCCCCCTGCAGCTATTAGTAGCTGGCAGTAAAAATAAGGAAAGATTACTGCCAGCCTCTCTGTTCTATTAATCTATCCTACACTGTGTAAATGTATTTTTTTATTAAACAATGCCTGTAAATACCCTATCTTAGATCTCTTCTGGCCAGTCACGTGACCTCCGGCCGCTCTCCTCCCCATCTAAGTTCTACAGTGGGAGGGGTTGAGCAGCCAGTACAGTGGTCACGTGACCTCTCCAGCTGACATCAGAGGGGGATTCCAGCCCCTCCTGCTGTAGATCAGAGGAAAAGAACAGCCGTAAGAGATCTAAGATAAGGTATTTACAGGCATTTTTGTGAAAAATGTACACAGTGTAGGATAGATTAATAGAACAGAGGGGCTGGCTGTCATTTTTGCATACCTTTACAACCACTTTAACATAAAGTCATTTTTTAGATGATTTACTTATGTTGCATACTTGCTCTCCGATTTTATTGTTGTTATATTACATGTAAGGATTTGTAGATTTGCCCCTAGGGTGAACTCTCATGGACTCAGTAGCTCTTCACAGAAGGAAGTTGATAATGCTATATAGATATATGATATATCTATATATACTATTGTATATACACTATAATAGTACAGTGCCTTGCAAAAGTATTCGGTCCCCTTGAACTTTGCAACCTTTAGCCACATTTCAGGCTTCAAACATAAAGATATAAAACTGTAATTTTTTGTGAAGAATCAACAACAAGTGGGACACAATCATGAAGTGGAATGAAATTTTTTGGATATTTCAAACTTTGTTAACAAATAAAAAACTGAAAAATTGGGCGTGCAAAATTATTCAGCCCCTTTACTTTCAGTGTAGCAAACTCTCTCCAGAAGTTCAGTGAGGATCTCTGAATGATCCAATGCTGATCTTAATGACTAATGATGATAAATAGAATCCACCTGTGTGTAATCAAGTCTCCGTATAAATGCGCCTGCACTGTGATAGTCTCAGAGGTCCGTTTAAAGTGCAGAGAGCATCATGAAGAACAAGTAACACACCAGGCAGGTCCGAGATACTGTTGTGGAGAAGTTTAAAGCCGGATTTGGATACAAAAAGATTTCCCAAGCTTTAAACATCCCAAGGAGCACTGTGCAGGCAATAATATTGAAATCGAAGGAGTATTAGACCACTGCAAATCTACGAAGACCTGGCCATCCCTCTAAACTTCCAGCTCATACAAGGAGAAAACTGATCAGAGATGCAGCCAAGAGGACCATGATCACTCTGGATGAACTGCAGAGATCTACAGCTGAGGTGGGAGACTCTGTCCATAGGACAACAATCAGTCGTATACTGCACAAATCTGGCCTTTATGGAAGAGTGGCAAGAAGAAAGCCATTTCTTAAAGATATCCATAATTGAACTTTTTGGCAACAATGCAAAACGTTATGTTTGGCGTAAAAGCAACACAGCTCATCACCTTGAACACACCATCCCCACTGTCAAACATGGTGGTGACAGCATCATGGTTTGGGTCTGCTTTTCTTCAGCAGGGACAGGGAAGATGGTTAAAATTGATGGAAAGATGGATGGAGCCAAATACAGGACCATTCTGGAAGAAAACCTGATGGAGTCTGCAAAAGATCTGAGACGGAGATTTGTCTTCCAACAAGACAATGATCCAAAACATAAAGCAAAATCTACAATGGAATGGTTCACAAATAAACATATCCAGGTGTTAGAATGGCCAAGTCAAAGTCCAGACCTGACTCCAATCGAGAATCTGTGGAAAGAACTAAAAACTGCTGTTCACAAACGCTCTCCATCCAACCTCACTGAGCTCGAGCTGTTTTGCAAGGAGGAATGGGCAAAAATGTCAGTCTCTCGATGTGCAAAACTGATAGAGACATACCCCAAGCGACTTACAGCTGTAATCGCAGCAAAAGGTGGCGCTACAAAGTATTAACTTAAGGGGGCTGAATAATTTAGCACACCCAATTTTTCAGTTTTCTATTTGTTAAAAAATATCCAATAAATTTCGTTCCACTTCATGATTGTTTCCCACTTGTTGTTGATTCTTCACAAAAAATTACAGTTTTATATCTTTAGGTTTGAAGCCTGAAATGTGGCAAATGGTTGCAAAGTTCAAGGGGGCCGAATACTTTCGCAAAGCACTGTATATATAATACAATACTATATATACACTGTATATTATATATTTCTACACAGGAACAAAGTTTTAAAACATTAACACAAAAAAAAACTATACAGTATATCCCCTTTAAAAATGTAAAATACATAGTCCTCTGCCCTAGGTTCCCACTCTGAAAAGAGATGTATGGCTTTTTTTTTTTTAAGAATCATACTTACGTTAGGGGGATGCAGCAACAGTCTGATACTGCATCTGTCCCCGGGCGCCTCTTACTCTGAGAACCAAGGGATCGAACACCGCTGATTCTCAGTTCTCACAACTCCCTGAGCAAAGAGTTGCTGACTATTACTTAGAAGCTCTCTGCTCTGCCCCTCCTCACTCACTAGAGCACTGGGCTGTGGAGAGGGCAGGAGCAGGTAGCTCAGCCTCTTGACAGGTCACTGAGAGTCTGAGCCGAATGCCGGTTCAAGCATGTGGGTGGATCCCGACTCCATTGTCGCGATCTTGCCCAAGCCTGGACCAGCTTTGTAATATCAGCCAACAACTGGCTTCAGCTGCTGTCTGCTGAAAGCGGGCCCAGGAGTGCAGAACAAACTACACTCCTGTGATCCACAGGAGAAGTACAGCCAAACAAACTTTGGCTTTACTTCTTCTTTAAACCCCCTTATTCTTACACTGTGGTGCCCAAAATGATAAGCCCGGTTCAACAGATTGCTTTACCAGTGACTTATGCAGAGACGATTTCATCCTTGCTTTAGATCTGTATTCTCTTTTTCTTTTAATACTTTTTAAGGTTATATTTCTTTTACAGCTCTCACTTGATATTGAGTACTGCTGTTTAGCTAATTGTTAACATGTATTCCAAATTCCTTCTCCAATTCTGTGTTCCCCAGCTACATTTCATTTATTGTATAGAGGACAATACTATATTACCCCAGGCTAGGTGCATATGATTACATTTACATAATACAGTATTTCATTAGGTTAGTCATACCGCATTTAAGAAAGCTAATTTGACCACTATCATTGGGGTGTAAAGTAAGGGGAGATGCCGGTCTACACTGATAAGCTGTTTCTCTACTTTGCTCTTTTATCTGAGTCACTCACCGAGTATGCATACATTTCTGTACCAGGGTCATTATTGGAAGAGTGCCGATTGATTTTGTAAAATCCAAATATATTACATCAACAGCATTTGTGACATCCAGATTTGAACTTATCTCCTACTAAAAACTAATTATGTTTGTTAGCCCTGATCCATCATGGACGATTGCTAATTGCAATTTACTAGATTATTGTCTACTCTTCCTGATTAAACATTTTCTCTCGGCAATAATCAAATACTTTAGGCTTACTTATCTGCAGTTTCCTGAACCTATCATTTTTAACCCTTTCTAAATGATATTTTTCTGTATGCATTTTGTTAGACAGATTTTTAAACAAATGCATCAACAGCAAATCGTATATGCATACAGCTCCAAGCTGTCAACTTAAAAGTGCTGCAACAGCAATCCCCCAGGGCGCAGACCAAGTCTAAATACACTGTAATAAAGTCTACTCACTCAATACTATAATGCAGAAACATATATTTCAATAGAACCTCCTGTCTCCTGCTGACACTGAAAAACTGTTATTCAAAGCACTGGATTGGATGTGAAAGGTTTTATGACATAAAATACATCAGCCAAAGGTAAAGGTACACTCCAGTCAAAATTGAAAATTAAACCCTAAAATCCCTGCAGCCTATATGCACAGTAACCAAGCATTTTCTAAAGTGCAGCTCACCTTCATTTTGAGAATCTTTTTATTATGAGCAAAAGAATTCCCATTCAATCGACTGCTTGCTCCTTGCTGTCTCTCACTTACAAAAAGCCCGAAGTAAAAAAATTACAGGTGTTAAGCTGTTTTTCACAGCCATTAAGTTCAAAGCTGTCTTGAAAATTTGAATATGCTTGCTGATATAGAAAACAGGGAGAGGGGAAATTACAAAGCACAGGCATCAGAATGTACTCTCCCAAGGACCCTGTGAGATGCTGTCTGGATTCTTGTTGCAGAATGTTTTACAGTCCACCCAGAAACATGCACATTCTCCCTTGCAGGGGGGTGGCACCCCACTAGAAATGTTAATTGCTCTTCCATGCTGCTAGACTGATCCCTTTAGCATCTTCTCCTCCATGCTCCAGTGGTCTAAAGCTTTGCCATCATTAAGGCTGATGCTCAGTCCATTACCCTGAATAGGACATGATGACGCAAAGGAATAACCTACTGCTGGAGCAATGGGGAGAACTGTCTTCCAGGGAGTAAAGGATCAGGTAAGTAAAAGTACTAAAAAGGATAAGCAGTTGACCCTGATCATTATCAGACTTTCTGGGGTTTGGGCTTCAAAGCAAGAACCCTGTAACAAAAGACAGTATAAATTCATGTTTTCTGCTGTGCTGACAAATGCTGATGTAATCCTGTTTGCACTGCGATATTGGGGGTCCAGACCACTGGTTAGCCATGTACAAATAATAGAACAGTCTTTACTTTTCAAAAAGACAAACAAAAATGGCTTATTTTCAGCATAAAACAAAAAATAAGTCCATCGCCCTGGTATACAAAATAAAACTTTGGTTTACCAACAGAATGCACTTGTCCCACAACAGGGTTTAAAGACCCCACCTCATCTAGGGGTAAAGAAAAGACAGCACACAGCCCTCTCACAACTGTTTCCTGTTTTACTCAACACCTTATGGACACTAGCTGGATGATTCCTTCACTTTTCAGCCCTCTCTCGCACGTGTGTTAACCCTTTCAGGACCAAAGAACCTGCAGTCAGGGCTGGAGGTTCTTTCTCACTCAAAACCTCTCCCAGCCTCCAAATTCTGTATCATTTATGGGGGTGTAACACTACCGAGAAGACAGCAAGTCAGTTTTTCCCCTTTACCAGATCACCCCGAAACTCATTACCCCAAGTACCCCAAACTGCTTCTTGTCATCTCCCTTAAAGGGACCACAATCCAAACAAAGGAGACACATACCCCCCATTCAGGACCCTACCATGGAGTCCTGTACAGCACTGAACGATCACTTCAAAAAGTGTTGATCTAATGGTTCCCTCACAGCTCTGAATTGTTCCTCCTGTTGATCATCACATCAGTGCTGTCTCTTAGAATGTGTAAAGTCAGAGGAAGAAACCAGTGAGAGCTGGAAAGGAACCAGAAGATTGACCCTTCCAGAAGAACAGACTTCAGCAGATTTCTCAGAATCAGAATGGAATTCGGTGGTGTAAGCAGCAGAAAGATGACTACTCTCTTTTTTACAGGTATGGCTTGTTTTTAAATATTTGTATAGTGACAGGGTCACTTCAAAGAGAAATCAGATTAAAATTAATGAAATTACTTTTTGCTTTTTTTAACATCTGTAGTTTTTGTTTTCCTAAAATGTTTTGAATTCCTCAAAGCAACTATTGATATAGAACAAATGTGCCCCTGTATTGGCTCTACAGGAATAGTTACACCATGTAGATAGCTGTTTTAAATTTTGCCACTATAAAAGTATAAAAAATAAACTATAATATTCCCATGGGTAATACCTAGTTGTGATTACAATTATGCTGTATATAATGCTTTAAATATGTCTTGATAAAAAGGCAGCGGAAAATAGAGACTCTATCCAAACAGCATGCAAAAAGACTATTCATAAAACTTAGATTACTCTAAGACAATCTAAAAAAGCTTAATGAAGTAATATTTGCAAAGTAGAAAAACAAATGAAGGCTGGACAATACTTTGAATGCTAAATAGCCTATTAGTGTTCTCACCCAGTGTTTACCTTCTGTTCAACATTTAGAGCATCAGGAGCTCCATCCAGTGCATTTTATAGGAAGTTTACGTATCTGAGAAAATGCAGGTCACCAGTCAACTATCATAGACTATTACCTTATCACGTGTCACACATACAGTACAGCATAGAGGTTGATTTACTAAAGGCAAATAGACTGTGCATGCAAGTGCAGTACCTCCAGAGCCTAGCAAATGAGGTAAAGCTTCACTTTACAAAGAATACCTAATCACACGCCAGGAAAATTAACAAATAAAAACAAAATGTTTTCTTGCACATGTTTGTATGATGGAAGTCAGCAGGAGTTCCCCTCATTTACTGAGCTCTTAAGCATCTGCATTTGCAAAGTGCACAGTCTATTTAGTAAATTACCCCATAATGTATTAATAACAGTATATGAAAATTACATTTACATCTGCATAAACACAATATTGGATTCCTTTTTTGCCCAATTCTTTAATAATCTGGAAAAGTATGCATCAATCCAACTCTAGTCACAATCGGTAGAATTGCCAAGAAAGGTATTAATATGGTCAGGCAAACCATTAAATACATGCTTGAAATACATATATGAAAGCTCTGTTACCCACCAAATTGTAATTTCATCTAGTCCTATCATTTATTCAGTCTTGCCAGACAGCGCAGCCAGGTTGGTGACCTGATTTCTCTACTGCAGTTAAGTGATACAGCTAGGTCACCTATAAGCCTTCAGCCTGTGATTGGACCGTGAATAAGCTGCAGCAGGCTGATGAGCTCACCCATCTACTCATTCTGCTGTTTCCTCCTGTCTGCTGTCCCTTGTTGTTCACTGTGAACACCCATGACTGATTTAGAGCAATGTATCTCCCTCTCACAGGCTGATCTCTACAGTACAAGGGATTGAAGGAACTTGATATAAAGTCATTTTCAGGTATTTACATTTGTTTGTATTTGAATACATTTAAGTATTTTTAATAAATACATAATTGCATCAATTGGTGTTTTTTTAGTACGTTTTTTGGAGTCCAGGGTTAAGCAGCAGTCATCAGCATTTTTTTTTTTTCTATGGTAATGCTACTGGCCAGGATTTACAGTATGCTAGCTAAAAGTGCAGATGTATAATGCAAAAAATGGTGCAGAGCAAATCAATAGAAATACATAACAAATATTTATAACAGTATTATGACAGAAGAATGAGAACTGTCCATAAAATATATTATATAAAAAAGTCCCAGAGAGTCATCAAAGGCTCATAAATCCGCTTAAGGTGCTGGAAGAAGTAGATCACATAGAATCCAATCAGTGAATTCCCTTCACCAAAAAGCACACCAATGCGCTCACCTCAAGGTCTGACCCCTGTTTCACCAGGAGGTCAAACAAAGCAGTATTGCAAATTCCTCCAATGGACTCAGAAAGCAGCTGACCTCCTATACTCCAGTCATTTAGGGCAAAGGCTCGTAATGTGCAACCCTCTGAGACTCGGATATTAACTGCGCATTGCAGAATTTGCAGTAGGTCTCAGTAAACAGAACTCTGTCCTCAGACTTCATTGCGGTACTCCTAATAATTTCACCTCCAACAGGCATCTTCTCCTCCACCAAGACAGGGCTTTCAGTTGATGATAGTGAAGGCTGCTCCAAAACAGCAACATCAGAAACATTACTGACAGAGGAGACAGGGGATGTATCCTCTGTCAGTAATGTTTCTCCAGAAAAGAGCCTCTACCAAATTGTTGCACAAAGTAGGAAGAACACAATTTTCCAAAACGTCTATGATGAGGGTTCTTCAAAATGTTTCCACACTTTTTTTAAACTCTATTAAGTATAAAAAAAAGTGCAGAAAGTTTTTGAAGACCCCCTCGTATGTAGAATCTCCAAGATTACAGTAGAACTTCAAATACATAGGTGCCTTGGCACATATTTTTAAACTAAATTGACTCTTTTAACCTCTTCTCACCCATCCACTGCACCTTGTGTGGCTTCGGGGCCGTGCAGCGGCACAATCCTGTGATGGCTGCATCCTTTAGGACACAGTACATCACAGATGGGGACATGGGTGCTGTGATTGGCTCTCCCGATCACGTGATGGCTGTGTCCAATCACAGCCATCAAACAGTGTAAACAGAGACACATGTCTCTGTGTCGACTCTCCCCTCTGAGCTTGGTTAGATGTGAGTGAGTTCTCTGTGTAACTGATGATTTTAGTGTTCAGTTACACAGAGATCACTGACTGCAGCCATCCCCACACATAGTACACCAAGCACCACTGTCCCTGTCCAAGTGTCTAAAGAACATGTGTACCAGTGTCCTATAAACATGTGTACCAGTGTCCCTTCAACATCTGTACCAGTGTACCAGTGCACAAAACATCTTTCACTGTGTACCAGTGTCCTATCAACATCTGTTTTACTGTACCAGTACACAAAAACTATCTGCAATAGTGTTCCATTGCAACATTAGCATCTGTTAGTGTCTGCAGTGGACAATCAACATCTGTCACAGTGTACAAGTGCGCAAAAACATCTGTTAGTGTGCAAGTGCACAAAAACATTTTAATCCGGTATGCATAAGTAAACAGCGATCGCACCACACATGTGAGGTATTGCCATGAACCTCAGACCAAGAGCAAAAATTATAGCACCAGACCTCCTCTGTAACTCTGAACTGGTAACCAATAAAGGCTTATAAAGTGTTCCCTGTGGAGATTTTTAAATACCTAAGTTTGGCGCCATTTCACAAATGTGCACTAAAGTGTGACATGTTTGGTATCTATTTACATGGTGCAACACCATATTTTATATTTTACCAAAAAGTGAGTATTATATTGTCTTTGTGTGCATTGCAATTCATTAAAGTGTATTTATCTGTTAGTTTTCAAAATTGCATTAGAAAAACTGCTGCCCAAATACTGAGTGACATAAAAAATTGCAAAACCCACCATTTTATTCTCTAGGCCCTCTGCTACAAAGATATATAATGTTTGAGGGTTCTAGTAATTGTGTAGCAAAAATACTTATACTTACTTTTAAACAAAAAGTGTCAGAAGAAGGCCTGGTCTTAAAGTGGATAATTCCTAAAGGTACTCCTTGGATGTTGCGTCTCTCTATGTGGCTAGGCTGTGAAAAAGTTTCACACATGTGGTATTGCCATACTCAGGAGGAGTAGCAAAATGTGTTTTGGGGTGTAGTTGAAATATGCCTATGCCGTGTGTGAGAAATAACTTTCTTCATTTTCCAAAGAATTATGGGAAAAAATTACAATTTCAAAAATCTCTCCATGACTCTTACTAAATAACTTAGATTGTCTACTTTCCAAAAATGGGTCATTTTGGGGATATCTGTACTGTCTTAACATGATAGGGCCTCAAGAAATGAGGCCATCAGTACATTAGATGTGATTAGTAGAGATGTCCCAAACTATTCGCCGGCGAACAGTTCCCGGCGAACATCACTTGTTTGCGTCCGCCGCTGCGGGCGAACATATGCGATGTTTGGTCCGCCCCCTATACTTCATCATTGAGGCAAACTTTGACCCTGTACCTCACAGTCAGCAGACACATTCCAGCCAATCAGCATACCCTCCCTCCCACACCCTCCCACCTCCTTTAAAAAAGCAAGGGCAGCATCCATCTTAGATCATTCTGAAGCAGTGTGTTAGTGAGAGCAGGGAGAGTGCTGCTGCTGCTGCTGTTAATAGGGACAGTTGTTAGATAGTGTTCTCGGTCCACTCCTGCTGTAAGGACAGCATCCTGACAGCACCCCAAAAAGCCCTTTTTAGGGCTGGTATTTCAGTCAATTTTTTATATATATATATATATATATATATATATATATATATATATATATATATATATATGTATATATATATCTATTGTGCAGTTGCCTGCCCGCCGTGTGTGAGAGACCACAGACCCACAACATACTGTACTTTGTGCACACCACACTCATATCGGGTGGCACAGTACCTTGCAGTTTAAAAAATATTTTTTTTTCCTGTGTCATAATTGCAGTTGCCTGCCGGCTGCCAGTGAATGTCAGGTCCACAGAGTGTACTGTGCCCACTGCAGTGCCCACCACTGATTTATACGGTGGCACAGCACCTTGCAAATTAAAAAAATATATGTTTTTTATAATTGCAGTTGCCTGGCCTGCCAGTGAGTGTCAGGTCCACAGAGTGTACTGTGCCCACTGCAGTGCCCACCACTCATATATACGGTGGCACAGCACCTTGCAAATTAAAAAAATATATATTTTTTTCATAATTGCAGTTGCCTGGCCTGCCAGTGAGTGTCAGGTCCACAGAGTGTACTGTGCCCACTGCAGTGCCCACCACTCATATATATGATGACACAGCACCTTGCAAATTAAAAAAATATATATTTTTTATAATTGCAGTTGCCTGGCCTGCCAGTGAGTGTCAGGTCCACAGAGTGTACTGTGCCCACTGCAGTGCCCACCACTCATATATACGGTGGCACAACACCTTGCAAATTAAAAAAAGATATATTTTTTATAGTTGCCTGCCAGTGAGTGTCAGGTCCACAGACTGTACTGTACCCACTGCAAATGGACTGTTTGCGGTTGTTTGCGGTGCGTTAAACGGGGATTTTTGTCTGTCAGAGTTTGGTCTGTCACTGTGAAGCGGGCGTAACCATTACACTACCTGATTGATACAACATCATACCTGATCGTATACACACACTGGATGTTTTAAAGCACGTTATTCCAAACAATTTAGGAATGTTAGGTGATTTATGCCATTTATGGATTAAAACCCGACTCTGCGTCAACTACGTAATTTTCCATGGGAGTTTTGCCATGGATCCCCCTCCTGCATGCCACAGTCCAGGTGTTAGTCCCCTTGAAACAACTTTTCCATCACTATTGTGGCCAGAAATAGTCCCTGTGGGTTTTAAAATTCGCCTGCCTATTGAAGTCTATGGCGGTTCGCGAACGGCAAATTTTAGGTTCGCGACATCTCTAGTGATTAGGTGTGATCAGTTTTCAATGACTGACACTATAGCTTGTAGTAATATAAATTTTGGTCAAAATCTATAAAGAAAAATTACTTGTTTGCAAAATGTTATAACAAAACTAAGAAAAACATGCTTTTTTCAAAAATATATATATTTTTTTCATTTATAGCGCAAAAAACAAAAAACCCAGTGGTGATTAAATACCACCAAAAGAAATGTTCCATGATAACTATGAAACTAAGAAATGCAAGTATACAAGAAAAGTGCAAAGCTCTTTGTGAAAAAGTGGCAGTTTTGTCACATGCAAGGGGGGAATGCTTAGGGTAATATTTTCTAACACAAACTAAAATAAAAATTGTAATATTAGTACCTTTTCTTTGGCTTTATCTTTGGTTTCTTCATCCATCCAATCATTGTCTTTCTCCAACATGTCAATGAATGCCCAACGGATACCTTCAATTACTTCCTCCATCTAGACAACAAGAATCAGCTTAAAGATTACACATAACTACACTAATGCATGCTTTCATATTAAATCATACAGTTTATTGTTACCAAATCAACATAAATTCAAACAACATAGTTTTATAATTATGCCCTTAAAAGGAACCTATTAGAATAGAAATATGGAAGCTGCCACTTCTCATTTTTTTTTTACTGTTCATGATCTGGAATTGTATCCTTACATCACAACTTAGTGAGTCACTGAGTTAGATCATGATTGTGCATATCAGTGGTCATGATTAGGGATGAACAAATGGGTCTGGGTTTGGTTGGCAAGATGTTTGTCAAATCCACCGTAAAGCCCAAACCTGCAAACCTAAATCCAAACCCTATTGAATTCTATGCGAGGCATTGCGAGCTAGGCACTGGCAAGGAAGGCAGGTACCAATTTAAAAAACAACAGGGAGAGGGTCCACCTTCAAATGCACCTTTTAAAGTGACATGGAAAAAACTTAATTCTTTGTTATTGCCTTGCTTAGGAGATGTATTACAGTACACATATGCATATTTTTCTGGCAAATGTTGCATGTGTGATTTGTTAATTTGACATTAACCTTGGCTTAAATACAGTAGCAGCACCTGATCTGCTTCATTACTATGTAATGGAAAACAAAAAGCCTTTAACCACTTGACTTTTTACCCGATTCATGACCAGGCCATTTTTTCGATATGGCACTGAGCTACTTTAACTGACAATTGTATGGTTGTGCGACCCTGTACCTAAATACATTTTTTGTCCTTTTTCTTCCTTCAAATAGAGATTTGTTTTGGTGGTATTTGAACAGCCTCCCCAGCACCCCCTAATACTCACCTGAACCAGATCTCTGTTCAACAATTTCAATGAGTCCCTCGGCCTGTCTGGGACTCTCCCTCCTGATTGGCTAAGACACAGGAGTGGCGCCATTGGCTCCTGTGGCTTTCAATCAAAGTCAGTCAGCCAATCAGGAGAGAGAAGGGGTGGGGCCGAATGGCAGCTCTGTGTCTGAATGGACAGACGGAGCTGCAGCTCAGCTCGGGTGCCCCCATAGCAAGCTGCTTGCTGTGGCGGCACTCAATAGGAGGGAAGGGCCAGGAGCTGCAATGAGGGACCTGAGAAGAGGATGATCTGGGCTGCTCTGTGCAAAATGAACTGCTCAGAGGAGGTAAGTATGAAATAAAATAAAGGAGACTTTACAATCACTTTAAAATATTTCTCTCAATAAACTAAGTGCATCTAATCAATTTTCATTATTCTTTTTATAGGGATATTTTAGCTTTTTAGATATGTGAACATAATTTCACATAGAAAAATGTCTTCATCCAACACTGTTTACCACCGAACTTTGATGAAACGGTCCTCCTGCCCTGGTAGCTGTAAACAACTTCAACTGCACTACGCGTCTCGTTAACAATTTGGTCTTTCCTGGGGATCCCCTCTTCTCCTCTTCTTCTTTCTACCTTTCCCTTCCTTCTTTCTTTTGGTCAAGTAGCTCCTCACCTATTGTACATTTACAGCCTTATATTCATTATTACAAAACATATCTCCATCGGACATAGACAGATAGCTTTGCCAAACCCATGTCACTTTTATTAGTCTGGGATACTATACCTGTTAATGAAAGATTTCTGAGACTTTATGTAAATTATTGCAAGTTCTCTCAGCTGAACACAAGAAAATCCTAGAATACAATGAAAGTAACATTGTACTTCTCAATGCAGTTCTCAAAAGAAATATGAATTTCTGCAACTAGCAGGCACTGCAGGGGAAAGGCTCCAGTTTAATTTGCATGTGCGCTCTATCTTGTACCTCCTACAGTTGGATGATTGCTGGGATACAGAAGATGATAGTTTCTGTTCTTTCAGGTATTAACTGGCAAGTAAGAGGCTACATTTGTCTGAAAAAAATAGTTTATCCTTATAACCTTTAAATAATTTCTTTGTATTTATGTTCTCCGCCATCACAGCATGTTCACTGATAGCCTGGTACATTTTTTTTCTTTACCTCCTCTCAATAAAATGGTAAAATAAACTTAGAGTTTGGAAACTTTTCTACAGTGCAATTTCTGCTGAGAGCAAAGCTGCAATTTGCAAACATTGTGAGAAGAAAGATTCTTTTCCAGATGCTACAAGGATGAAAAACACATTCTGGCATGCCAAAGGTGCACTAAAGATTTTAAAAAATACTTCATGGAATAAAAAGATAAGAACAACTTCTGGTTCCAACGCCGAATGCTGTAGCCGCGTCTTCCTCGGCTCCCGCGGCAGGACCTGAAAACTGATTGTAAATTCGGCACCTCGTTTTATCCCGCGGCACTCTGCCTCACCTACACGGATACTCCAGGAATGTTCACAGTGCAGTAAAACATCCCCATAGACAGATTCCTGGAAAAAAGCGGCCCGCGCGCCTTGCCGGGCTTGCAACTAATCAAGGCCGCGGTCTCGGCCCTCTCCCCTGGAGCTTCTGAAACTCCTCCTATGGAAACCAGCACATCCTCAGCTGCCGCAATGCCACCACTTGGGGACCTGCAAACGGATCGTATAGCCCATGCTGTAGTGGCTCTTCTCTCCCCCACCATTGCAGAATCAGTGCAAAAAGGCTGTCACCGCAGGCATGCAAGAAATAAAAAAGCAGCTGGATGACCATTCCCACAGAATACAAGAGGTTGAAACACGCTTATCCAGCATTGAGGATGAAATTTATCAATCACACAGTGCTGAACAAGCCCAGGAAAAGACTAATCAATTAATCCTCCAAAAACTTGAGGATCTAGAAAACAGGGCTCGTAGAAATAATCTGCGGTTCATCAGGGTGCCGGAATCCATGCCACCGTCCGCCATCCACGATCTTTTCGCCACGAAGATCCCAGAGGCTTTGAGCCTACAGGGAATCTGCGTGGTTGAATGGGCGCATTGCATTGGGCTCTACTCGTCAGACCGGACAGCTCCGTGCCTGATCAAATACCAAATACTTAAACTATGCCGACAAATCAGCTATTCTTCAAAGATTCAGACGGGCCAAATCCTTCCAGATCGGCGGGACGAAAATCCTGATCTTTGCCGACTACTCATTCGAGGTGGCTAAAAAGAGGAAGACTTTCCTCTTGCCCTCCTTGATACACCCGGCACAATCGGGCTTCACCAAAGGCAGATCGGCCGCATCTAATATACGAAAAGTTCTTTTGGCCCTAGACCAAGCCAGGGTGCACCCATGGAGAGATCTAGCCATCGTAACCCTGGACGCGGAAAAGGCTTTCGATAAAGTGAACTTCGACACAAGACAGGGATGCCCCCCTGTCTCCACTACTCTTTAATTTAGCCCTGGAGCCTCTTTCAAGATACTTCTTGGAGGTGGCTCCGTTGCATGGGATTTTGATTGGCTCTGGGGAACTTCGTATCTCCCTGTTTGCAGATGATATTCTGATTTTTACTGAAAACCCCTCTACTGACATGCACACAATCATTTCAACATTTGATAGGTTTAAACTAAGTTCGAGTCTCCGGATCAATTACGCTAAGTGAAAAATCCTTCCTCTTGGCCACATATCCAGACCTGGCTGGGCAATAGACTCTCCCTTTACCCTGGCCTCCTCGTACGTCACATACTTGGGAATTAACATAGGTAAGACTCCTTTCTCCATTGATACTCTAAACCAGTGGTCCTCAATCCTGGCCTACAGGGCCCACTAACAGGCCAGATTTTAGGTATTACCTTGGGGAGATGCAGACTAGAGTACTGCAATCACTGAGCAGCAAATGATATCACCTGGGATGTATTTCAGTTATCTTGCAAACCTGGCCTGTTAGTGGGCACTGTAGGCTAGGGTTGAGGACCACTGCTCTAAACTATCCTCCACTTTTTAATAAGCTGTGTCAGGAAATGGACAGTTGGATGGATCTGCCGCTCTCGCCTTTGGGAAGATGCCACCTAGTTAAAATGGTAAGCTTTGCCCGACTTCTATACCCACTACAAACAATTCCCCTATTGATTAAGCACAAAGACACCCAGCTGCTCAATAGAGCCATCTCCAAATTTATTTGGAAGGGAAAGCGACCACGCATATCACTGAAGAAACTTTGTCTTCCCAGGGGTGAGGGAGGCATAAATCTCCCTGATGTTAGATTTTATAACTTGGCCTGCTTACTCAGAATAGCTTTGGACTGGTTATTTAAATCTTCACACTTCTCTACCTATGATTTGGAATTGCAGATTAGGGATGATCGAACGGTTCGGGTCGACCATCGGTTCGACCCGAACATTGGATGTTCGATATTCGGCCGAATACCGAACTTTTTGCGGCAAAAGTTCGGTATTCGGCCACCAGAACCGCCCAAAATGCACTGGGACAGGAACTGGGCTTTAAAAGCCCGTGATTGGCCCAGAAACGTCTGCAAAAGCCAATGAGGGGGCAGGAGTCTCCTAGGAACGTGATTGGAGTGACTACGGGGACCAGAGGCCAATCAGGAGTGAATACGCCCCACACTATATAAGATGGCCCCGCCTAACCCCTAGCACAGTTATCCAGAGCCTGTTGAAGAGAGTTGAAGCAGTTCTGTCTGACTCCTGCTTGCTACACTACATTTCCTACATATCGAGTGGTTCTAAAGCTCCATATAGCAGAATTGTATTTAGCTTACAGCCAGTGTAGTTAGATACAGCGATTGTGCTGGTTCTTAGAGTTAAAAAAAAAAAAAAAAAACTTAAGGGACAGTGTCAGTCTTCTGCTGTATGGAGCTTTCTATTTAGTGGAAAGGGATATCTAGTGTAGTTAGGGAACTTTGTACTACATTAGTTAGATTTGAAAATTTAGTTTCTGTAGGGAAAGTGTGAGGGTTCTGTTTAGTGAGCACGTGGCACAGTGCTGCTGTATCACAGCAGGTATACGTGCTTGCTAGGCAGCAAAATACAGTGACAACTTAACGCCTGTTGTTCAAAGCGTTAGGTGCACTGTACAAAAGCCTTTGCAACTGTGCGTGACACGGAACTGCTGTGCTGTATCCAGCGACAACTGTGGGTCGCATAGCAGTGTGCGTTTTTCACCGCACACAGTTGCCAACGCATCAGTGACAACCTAACGCCTGTTGTTCAAAGCGTTAGGTCCACTGTGCAAAAGGCTTTGCTACTGTGCGTGAACCGCAACTGCTGTGCTGTATCCAGCGACAACTGTGGGTCGCATAGCAGTGTGCGTTTTTCACCGCACACAGTTGCCAACGCATCAGTGACAACTTAACGCCTGTTGTTCAAAGCGTTAGGTGCACTGTACAAAAGCCTTTGCAACTGTGCGTGACACGCAACTGCTGTGCTGTATCCAGCGACAACTGTGGGTCGCATAGCAGTGTGCGTTTTTCACCGCACACAGTTGCCAACGCATCAGTGACAACCTAACGCCTGTTGTTCAAAGCGTTAGGTCCACTGTGCAAAAGGCTTTGCTACTGTGCGTGAACCGCAACTGCTGTGCTGTATCCAGTGACAACTGTGGGTCGCATAGCAGTGTGCGTTTTTCACCGCACACAGTTGCCAACGCATCAGTGACAACTTAACGCCTGTTGTTCAAAGCGTTAGGTGCACTGTACAAAAGCCTTTGCAACTGTGCGTGACACGCAACTGCTGTGCTGTATCCAGCGACAACTGTGGGTCGCATAGCAGTGTGCGTTTTTCACCGCACACAGTTGCCAACGCATCAGTGACAACCTAACGCCTGTTGTTCAAAGCGTTAGGTCCACTGTGCAAAAGGCTTTGCTACTGTGCGTGAACCGCAACTGCTGTGCTGTATCCAGCGACAACTGTGGGTCGCATAGCAGTGTGCGTTTTTCACCGCACACAGTTGCCAACGCATCAGTGACAAATATGCCTGGTAGACCAAGAAAAGGCATACGTGGCCCTGCTGCGGAAAGGGGCACAGCTTCTAGGGTGTCTAGAGGCAGGGGTGGACGTGGTGGTCAGTCCTCAGCCAGGCCACCATTTGGATTGTTCTCCGGCAGTGGCTAAGCTATACGTCCACAGTATGTACAGGAGGTGGTGGACTATATGAACAAACCCTCATCATCGGCATCATCTGCAACTACAGTGACCCAGGCAGAGAAAAGTGGTCAGTCTTCTGCAGTTGTCAGAACAAATACAGATGAGTCCATGTCCACCTCATGTCCTCCCTTAGACCCAATTTCAGACATGGCAGAGGAGTCAGCTGAGCTGTTTGACCACAGTGTCGGCCATCTACTCCAGCCTGATGCTCAGTCCTTTATGGAGTCTGATGTTGGGTCTGAGTTTGAGGAGGAGGCAGAGCAAACAAGAGGGGAGAGCAGACGGCCCGCTCCATCTAAGGCCGCACCTGTTGTCTCCCAGGCCAGGCCTGATGCTCAGTCTTTGATAGAATCAGATGTTGGGTCTGAGGTTGAGGAGGAGGCAGAGCAAACAAGAGGGGAGAGCAGACGGCCCGCTCCATCTAAGGCCGCACCTGTTGTCTCCCAGGCCAGGCCTGATGCTCAGTCTTTGATGGAGTCAGATGTTGGGTCTGAGGTTGAGGAGGAGGCAGAGCAAGCAAGAGGGGAGAGCAGACGGCCTACTCCATCTAAGGCTGCACCTGTTGTCTCCCGGGCCACTATACACACCTCATCTTGCTGGGCCTTTTTTGAGACATCCCATGCAGATAAAACAGTTGCGATCTGCAAGATTTGTAAGAAGGGTATAAAACGTGGCAAAAATGTCAACCACCTGGGTACAAGCTGCCTAAACAGGCATTTGACAACCCACCACTCGGCCCGTTGGCAGGAGCATTTAAAGAACCCACAAAAGGGCCAAAGATTGGTCAGTCGGCCTCCTAGTTCTCCTCGCGCTCCTCCTCATGCTCCATCTGCTCCACCTGCTCCACCTGCACATCAGTCTGTTCCTGGCCCTGCTATAGTCACTCGTCACCTGTTGGCAGCCTCCACTGGCAGGGATGATGATATAGCAGGCAGTGTCGCATCTACCTCCAGCACACCACCAGCTGTATCATCTAGACGCCAAATTTCGATTCCACACATGCTGGAACGAAAAAAAATGTATACTCCCCGCCACCCACATGCCCAGCGTCTAAACAGTAGTTTGGCTAAACTACTGGCTCTGCAACTATTACCATTTAACCTGGTAGAGTCTGCTCCCTTCCGTGACTTCGCAAAATGTGCAGTTCCACAGTGGCAGGTGCCAAGTCGGCATTACTTTTCCCGTAAGGCCCTGCCATCCCTATACCAACATGTGGAAGGCAATGTAGTGTCATCCCTGGCCAAGTCAGTCAGCCGTAAGATACACTTGACGGCTGACACTTGGTCAAGCAAACATGGGCAGGGACGGTACATTTCTGTCACTGCTCACTGGGTGACACTGCTTGCCAGTGGAAGGGATTGTAGCCAGGGCTCGGTGCTGCAGCCAGTGTTGCCCCCACGTCTGCAAACAGCTGGTGGTGTCGCTGATCCGGGTAGATCGATCACTTCTACCCCCTCCTGCTCCTCCTCCTCTACCTCCTCCATGCCCTCCTCTGCAGAATGGTCCTTTGAATATGATGAGATACCACGTAAACGTTCAAAGGGCTATTCTATGTCTCAGGCCAAAAGGTGTCACGCAGTGCTGCAGCTTGTGTGTCTAGGGGACAGGCAGCACACTGCCCCTCAGATTCTTGGGGCTCTGCAGGCACAGGCCCAGAGGTGGTTGACACCACGCCAGCTGCAGCCAGGGATGGTGGTTACTGATAATGGGTCAAACCTCCTGGCCGCCCTTCGTCAGGGAAAGTTAACCCATGTGCCATGCCTGGCGCATGTCCTGAATCTCGTGGTACAGCGGTTTTTGAACTCGTACCCGGGAATGCAGGATGTGCTAAGGATGGCAAGAAGGGTGTGCAGTCACTTCAGGCGGTCGTACAGTGCCACTGCACGTTTGGCCGAAGTGCAGCGCGAGTTTCACCTGCCGGTACACCGCCTCATCTGTGACATGCCCACCCGCTGGAACTCCACCTTGGCTATGCTGCAGCGCCTGTACACGCAGCAGAGGGCCCTCAATGAATACCTATGCGAGTACGGCACCAGCACTGGCTCTGCGCGCCTGGGCTTCTTTTCACCACGGCAGTGGCTTTTGATTAAGGATGCATGCGCTGTCCTCTCGCCATTTGAGGAGGCCACAAGGATGGTCAGCCGGGACAGCGCATGCATCAGTGACACCCTACCGGTACTGTTTTTGTTGGAGCACACTCTGCGTGGCATTATGGACAGGGCACTGGAGGCAGAGCAGCAGGAGGAAGAGGAGGACTTCCTTGCCTCTCAAGGCCCCCTTTATCCTGAGAATCCTGACCCCATTATGCCTAGCTCCCAGAGGCCCGAGCAGGATCCAGGGGTGGAAGAGGAGGAGGAGGACGATTCTGCGGGAACTTTTGCAGGGTTTGAGGAGGAGGAGGAGGAAGACATGCGGCAATCTGCAAGGCCTAGTTTGACTCCCTCGGGACACTTTGGAGTAGTACGTGGCTGGGAGGAGGAGGAGCCCGTTTAAGATAATGTTGTTATGAGTGACCCCGAGGAGTCAGCTTCTCAGGCCTTCGCTAATTTGCGACGCATGGGAAACATCATGCTCCAGAGCCTGCGAAAGGACCCCAGAATCAAGGCCATTAAAGAGACTAACCACTATTGGTTGGCCACCCTACTTGACCCCCGGTACAAGTGTAAAGTCTCGGAGCTTTTCCCATCCACCCATAGAGTCCACAGGATCAAATCCCTTGAGGACAGTCTCAAGAGGAATCTGGTGAACATGTTCCCCGACTCCCGTAGGGTGCAGGGGCGGGGACAACCTACCATGGATTCTACTGGTGGTCACGAGAGGAGCGTTGGAGAAGGCGTGCGGTTGACGGATGCCTTTCGGTCTTTTTTTAGTCCTCACCGCCCAGGCCTCTCAGCTGCCACATCGCATCGACAGCGTCTGCATCACATGGTGGACGATTACGTGAGGGCACAAAGTGACACAGAGGGCTTTTCATGTGACGAATCCGATCCACTGGCATACTGGGTCTTAAGATTAGACCACTGGCCAGAACTGGCCCAGTATGCCATGGAGTTGTTGGCCTGCCCTGCTTCCAGTGTCCTATCGGAACGGGCATTCAGCGCAGCAGGAGGATTCGTCACAGACCATCGAACTAGACTCTCCACCGACTCAGTCGACCGTTTGACATTCATTAAGATGAATCAGTCGTGGATATCAAGCTTTGATGCACCTGATGCAGACCTTGTAGACTAGGCTATCGTTGTGATGTGGCAGTTGAGCCTCAGTTTAAGCCTGGACCATGGTGCCACCCTCAAACCCTCCTCTCATTCTCTTTACGTTCACAGAACCTCATTTTGGTTATGACAAAAACGACAATGTTTGCGCACCTGTTCCACAGGTGCACACCTTTACAATTTTTGGGCCTCCTTCAACACCAGCTCTTTGGGGTTAAGGTGGGGAGGCTATGCTAAAACAAAAACGACAATGTTTGCGCACCTGTTCCACAGGTGCACACCTTTACAATTTTTGGGCCTCCTTCAACACCAGCTCTTTGGGGTTAAGGTGGGGAGGCTATGCTAAAACAAAAACGACAATGTTTGCGCACCTGTTCCACAGGTGCACACCTTTACAATTTTTGGGCCTCCTTCAACACCAGCTCTTTGGGGTTAAGGTGGGGAGGCTATGCTAAAACAAAAACGACAATGTTTGCGCACCTGTTCCACAGGTGCACACCTTTACAATTTTTGGGCCTCCTTCAACACCAGCTCTTTGGGGTTAAGGTGGGGAGGCTATGCTAAAACAAAAACGACAATGTTTGCGCACCTGTTCCACAGGTGCACACCTTTACAATTTTTGGGCCTCCTTCAACGCCAGCTCTTTGGGGTTAAGGTGGGGAGGCTATGCTAAAACAAAAACGACAATGTTTGCGCACCTGTTCCACAGGTGCACACCTTTACAATTTTTGGGCCTCCTTCAACACCAGCTCTTTGGGGTTAAGGTGGGGAGGCTATGCTAAACAAAAACGACAATGTTTGCGCACCTGTTCCACAGGTGCACACCTTTACAATTTTTGGGCCTCCTTCAACACCAGCTCTTTGGGGTTAAGGTGGGGAGGCTATGCTAAACAAAAACTACCATGTTTGCGAACCTGTTCCACAGGTGCACACCTTTACAATTTTTGGGCCTCCTTCAACACCAGCTCTTTGGGGTTAAGGTGGGGAGGCTATGCTAAAACAAAAACGACAATGTTTGCGCACCTGTTCCACAGGTGCACACCTTTACAATTTTTGGGCCTCCTTCAACACCAGCTCTTTGGGGTTAAGGTGGGGAGGCTATGCTAAACAAAAACTACCATGTTTGCGAACCTGTTCCACAGGTGCACACCTTTACAATTTTTGGGCCTCCTTCAACACCAGCTCTTTGGGGTTAAGGTGGGGAGGCTATGCTAAAACAAAAACGACAATGTTTGCGCACCTGTTCCACAGGTGCACACCTTTACAATTTTTGGGCCTCCTTCAACACCAGCTCTTTGGGGTTAAGGTGGGGAGGCTATGCTAAACAAAAACTACCATGTTTGCGAACCTGTTCCACAGGTGCACACCTTTACAATTTTTGGGCCTCCTTCAACACCAGCTCTTTGGGGTTAAGGTGGGGAGGCTATGCTAAACAAAAACTACCATGTTTGCGAACCTGTTCCACAGGTGCACACCTTTACAATTTTTGGGCCTCCTTCAACACCAGCTCTTTGGGGTTAAGGTGGGGAGGCTATGCTAAACAAAAACTACCATGTTTGCGAACCTGTTCCACAGGTGCACACCTTTACAATTTTTGGGCCTCCTTCAACACCAGCTCTTTGGGGTTAAGGTGGGGAGGCTATGCTAAACAAAAACTACCATGTTTGCGAACCTGTTCCACAGGTGCACACCTTTACAATTTTTGGGCCTCCTTCAAAGCCAGCTCTTTGGGGTTATGGTGGGGAGGCTCCGCCAACACCAAAACTACCATGTTTGCGCACCTGTTCCACAGGTGCACACCTTCATAATTTTTACGCCTTCTTCAACACCAGCTCTTTGGGCTTACAGTGGTATGGCTCCGCCAACACCCAAACAACAATTTTTGCGCACCTGTCACACAGATGCATATCATTGTAATTTTTTTCCTTACAAAGGCAATTATTGCTTTCATTACCAGCACTTTCATAGGGATATGGTGTCAAGGCATCGTCCGCACCACCAAATGCCCAATTTTTAAGCATCCTTTACTTCTATTCAAAGTCAAGAGACAACAGTATTCATCCAAAACATCTCTAATCTTGTTCACTCTGCACTACATTGTGGCCCCTACCCCTAACCCTCAATGTATCCGTGCATATATGTCTGTTTCTTGTGAGATTTCAAGTTAAAGTGCACCAAACACCATTTTACATGAAATAAAGTGCAATTACATACATCTTTGGACTTCTTGAAACATTTGGTAATAAAAGCCCCATTGTGGAAATACACCCGTTAATTATATGCACATTTAAAGAGACAGCACCTTTTTCCAAAAAAACCTCTAATCTTGTTCCCAGTGCACTGCATTATGTCCCCATCATACACATTGGCTGAGCCGTTGATTAGGAGCAAAAGAAAGGTGCGGTTAAGCAAAAAAGTCATTTTTGAAGGTTTGGTATGCTGTAATTCTGGTTCTGGACATGCTACAGAGCTGAAACTTCACAGGTACAACTTTTAGACCCCCCAGACACTAAATCCAAAGAAATCTCTTTTTTTTTTTTTTTTTTAATTTTTTCAATAATTGGCTATCTATCAAAAACGACAATTTTTAAGAACTTTTTTTTGTGTGATTAATAGTCCCTGGGGCATGACCCAGAACCCTAGGCACTTTTTAGGGGCATTTATTGGGTTTTAGGGCTTAAAAATGGTGTTTTTTGATTACAGAAGTTCGGGTCCCATTGATTTCAATGGGGTTCTGAAATCCGAACCGAACTTTCGTGAAGTTCGGGTGTTCTGGTCGAACCGAACTTTTGAAAAGTTCGATCATCCCTATTGCAGATGTCCCATCCTCTATCATTGGCAGTTTTGTTGCACACTAAGGGAAAACCATACCTCCGCAGCTCCAACATAATATACTACTAAGGGATACAGTAATAGCCTGGAGAGAAATTAGAAAATGCTTGCGGCTCCCCCTCTCTGTTTCTAAATATTTACCTATGGTAGGAAATATGAACTTTACGCCTTGACTAGACTCCCCAGTGTTCAGCCTTTGGAACCAAAATGGCCTATTATATTTCTCAGACCTTTGTGACCTCGATTTAGGCTTGCAGCGCTCACCTCAGGTTAACTTGGCTCAATTTAATCTCCCGGGTTCTCATGTATTTTTCTTGCTCCAATGCTATAGTTTCCTTCAATCCACTGGCAAGGACACCACATGGAGATTCCGTGACCCTTTGACAGATCCCCTTCTGGCAACGTGGAGATATAGTATCTCTGACATATACAAACCTTTTCTTCGTCAAATCTCCATACATCGGGCATCTTCATTGACGGCCAACAGGACCAAAGACTTTTTGTCAGTGGATATTGTGACAAAGATCTTCCAACGTTATAATAAAGCTCTTCAGATAACGCTAAATTAAATTTTGAGAGAAACCCCATTCCTCTCCAACAAAGACAACCCCCGATCCAGTACCTGTCCGCTATGTACCGCAGACAGACCTACCCTGAAACACAGATTTGGGTCTTGCACTTTCATTTCTACGTTTTGGGACAAAGTGCTTTCCTTTATTAATGGGATCACTCTTCTTCAGCTCCCTAAGGACCCACTTTTGCTTATATTTGGCTATTGGGACAAACAACTCCAAGTATGGAATACCCGACCGTATCCTCATCCTCGCACCTGGATTTTGACCTGCCTTTTGGTGGCTAGGAGAGCCATCCTCGCCAACTGGATATCCCAGACCTGTCCATCCATTACCCAGGTGAAACGAGATCTTCTTCACAGCCTTTTAACCAAAGACCAAATTAACACAGACTTCAATCACAAGTCATCGTCAGATCGCTTCTTTCACAAATGGCAGGACTTTCTCACCTCTTTACCCGGTGATACAGACTCCAATCCGCTCAACGGATACTTCTCATATGCAATCACTGGCTAAAGGTCATCTACTGTAGGTGGTAGATTCATGCCTTCTTTTAACCCCCCCCTCCTCCCCTCCCTCCTCCCATTCACTCCCCCCCCCCCCATTTTAATTTGTTGTACTTCTGCCCACCTCAATGGGTTACAAGCATAGATCCATCCAACTAGGATTCTAGAATGTTTCCATGTTTGTTCTTGACTAAATGCTCCTAATCTGTTGAGATTTCACGGCTTTTTCTGCGATTATTATAATTATTACAAAATTGTTGATCACAGAATGCTCTAAATGTACCTTTTTATTGGTTAATAAAATGTATTTAAAAAAAAAAAAAAAGGTAAGAACCATAATGAAAATGCAAGTAGCTTTTACTTCCAGAGTTCTCAGTCTAGGCAAGTTTAGTTTATTTGCTGAATTTTTATTTCAGCATAATACTTCTATATACACTACATACACTACATACACTACATACACTACATTTCACCTTCCCAGTGTAACAAAATGACTTTCAATTTGTAAAACTAGTCTACACTGATTTTAGTTTCAATTTTATTCTGAAAATATCATTTTTTTCCAGAAAAAAAAAATTCTCATGGCTTCAAAATTTCTGGAAAATCTACATCTCTAGTCCTGAAGGTCCTGGTATGAATTGGAGGGGAACCCCATGCTAGTTATTTTTTGTGGGGTCCTCTCATCTAGGAAAAGGGTCTGGTATAGAATCCCTGGCTGCATTTTTTTTTACAAATGGAAAGAAATGCAAATTTCAGTTTTGCTGAGGTACATTGTATACATCATACAGATGTGTCACTTCAGAGGCAGGTTCAGGCATGTTTTTCAATTAAATTTAGCTTTTTTCATTTTTCAGGTACATTTGGTTCATTACTACTCATAAATAAAACACATTTATTTTTAATGATTTATTTTAAAATAACAAGACCTATTAGACAACTATTGTCCAATCTAGTAGGTTTGGAAGTAATTATTTTGTCCAGGGCTGCCTCGGGCTTTATTGTAATCACATTTGTTGGAGTAATTTTCAATTACCCCTTATGTACTGAAATGGTTTCTTATCTACATTAAACTGTATAAAAAAAATCATAAGGGCACACTTATAGTGCAGGGTTATTCTACCTTTATATGTGAAAAGCAAACAATCAGTCAGGGCTGATTTTCAAGCATGCCTGAATATATTTGTGACAAATAACAAATTCTTTTGTCAGTCACAAGTATTTATTTAGATTATCACTAACAAAATCGCATTATGTATGGCAACTCTTATGGGCAGCAAGCAAAAGTTCATTAGCAAAGAAAATCATTTACAGGAGTTAATTTCATATCAGAAGCAAACATGTTTTTGTACCATACAGCACATTGACTGAAATAAAGAAAAGTTATCTAAGTGTAAGCATATAGAAGCCTCCTGGATCTGCTTTAAATATACAGCTTACAAAGAACTGACATTCATATGCAACTGGCAATAATATAAGCAGTGTGGCTTTCATTGCCTAATAAAAACTGACTGCTCTGAAGGATCCTGAATTGAAGCCAGAGTTAAAAGTTTAGAGAAGAACATAATTTGGATTATAGAGCCAAATAGGTGTGAAAACTGGAAATAAATTGTACATGGATCCGTCATCTAATAGAACACACTGGATATTATCATAAAAAAAAAAAAAAAAAAAAAAAATAGAAAATGGAATAGAGCTCATTGCATAAATATTATGCTCAACTTTTGTCCAATGCTATAGAGGTTTGTCACTTTACTTAGAGTACATTAATTATAATTTGCATCTAAAATGTACACACTAGGTGTGTTGTTGCTCTCATTTTGTGTACATGTTACTCTTTTTTTGTATTAAATCAAATGTACGTGTTTTACTAATGTTAGCAGCTGGCTTTGGAAGTTCAGTCATTTCTGGCTTTAAATTAGAGCAATCTGGCAGTTTTTTAGCAGTTTGTCCTCAATTGCACTGTCCTTCCAGGCCATTCTCGGGCAACCAAACAAGAAACCTTATTTCTAGGATACTAAACATAAAGTAGAAGTCATTAACTATGTAAAACACTTTTAATAGCATTAATGGAATATTATGTAGAACTTTTAGGAATAATCACAACTGGCTATTTTTTATGATGAACAAGGTATTGTAAAGTGCAGTTTTTCACTACACCCAATAAAGTTCCTGTCCAATAATCCTTTAAAGTGTACCTAACCCCCAAACCGAAAATTGTATATATTTTAGATTACCAGTACTTAGATTAAAAGGCTGCATTACATTTCTTTAAAGGCTTTTTTTCTTCTTTATTTCCACCTTGTAATCCTGTTAGTACACTTCCTGTACCTGCATGTCTATACTAATTTCTCCACTGTATCTCTGGAGGGAGCCATAGTTGTCAAACATGTCTGCTTTTGTTCATCTCCATTATATTGTGGATTCATGGGACTAGTAGCTTACAGAATAAAGATAGGGTTATTTGTGTTTTCGTTTTTTTTAACTCACAAGCAGTGACAAGAACACTTCAATTCTAGCAAGATCAACAAGAATTTTCTACTAATTGTTGAAAGTGTTCATAGCATGAAAAGTGAAAACATAACGTAGCCACTTCATCTATGGACTGGTAATCTGCAATGTATTACATTTTTGTTTTTGGGTTTAGGTAAACTTTAAAATAATGTTGCCACTGTTACTACCTGCTATGACCCAAGGTGGCAGCTAACACAGAACATTGGGCTGCAAAACAAATCTATATAAATGTTGATTATCCCATTTTCTTTACAGGAGTTGGTCGTTTTAATTTTAATTGTGTATATGTAAATGCATGTAAGCTTTTTTAACACCTTATTTATACAAATGTTCTTTTATTCTGTTTTTAGAAACCTCAACAGATCATTGGCATGAACTGAATTTCTGTTTGAATTGCTTCTAAAGTAAACTCTTTAGGTGTTAACCATATAGAGCTCGGTCACACTTGCATCAATACCCTGAATTTATGTGGCATTTAAGCAGCATTTTTCATGCTATAATGAGCAATGCTTCATTCTTCATAATCAACGGACATGTGAACAAGCTCTTAAAGTTCAACAACCCAATAGGGGAAATTCCGCTTGTTTGCATCCTCCCCCCTCCACTTTCCCATTCGGTACTTTTTGGGGGGGGGGGGTAGGTACCTGATTTTGACAGGTACCTGCTCCCACTTCTGGATTAGATCGCCGCTGGCAAAGTGAGCCGGAAGTTTGGCACCATTCTCCTTCCCACTGCAGCCTTCTGGGGCATACACAATATATATATTCTTGAGTGTGTGTATATATATATAATGTATACAGTTGGTTTGGGCTGCTCATTCACAAGAATTATGTGTATATATATATATATATATATATATATATATATATATATACAGCATATACATATAGATATATATATAGATATATACATATATATATATATATATATATATGTGTATATACTGTATATATATATATATATATATATATTTACATTAAAAGTACAGTAAAACTGCAGGAAAGGGCACTGGGGGACAATGTAATGTGATTTTCTTTTATTTTGAATGGTAGTGTGTTTGGTGTGTTTTTACATTTGAATTTGCCGCCGGTTCCACCCCCCTGCGGACGTCACGTAGCAGGAGACGGAAGCCGGGGCTCGCAGACGATCGGGAGGAAGCTCCGCCGCCGCATACCGCCCACATACGCTGGATCCCGGAGAAAAGGTAAGTAAAACCTCTACCAGGATCCAGCGATCTTCTTAGCGCTACCCCGAGTGTAGCTCGGGGTTACCGCTTTTGGCTCTAAAATCTAACCCCGAGTCATGCTCGGGAATACCGCTAGGAAGGTTAAATAGTACAGTTTTCATCTGAAAAAAAATCGTAAGAGCAAGACTAGGCATGCTCAGAAACGAAAGAACACATACAAAACAATTCAACACATGACATCACTTCTGAAGTTGTATTCTGTCGTATAGGAATTTTCGTATGAAAGTAAACTCTTCACTTTCGACATGAGACTAGCATGCAACAAAAACTGGACGACAGATCTTTCGATAATCTGATCATGTGTACCGGGCTTTAGACACAGACAAACACTTATTCAATTCAGATGCACAGGCCCAGACCATCTCTGGCTCTTGCCAGTATCCAGCTCTCATCCCTATCAGTTGTTGATAAGGTTTAGGTGCCTGTATTTTTAGGCCAAGCAGGCCTGGATGACTCACAGCATGTCCTCAAACACACTGGGGTTCATTTACTAAAGGCAAATAGGCTTTTTTACTTTGCAAAGAAACCCAGAGCTTAGTAAATGTGGTGAGTTTCACTTTGCAAATAATACCCAATCATGTGCGAGGAAAAATTTTTGCATTTTTGCTGGCATATGATTGGATGATGAAAGTCAGCAGAGCTTCACCTTATTCACTAAGCTCTGGGTAAAATTCCCTTGCAAAGTGCAGATTCTTCTGCAGACAGAATTGCATATTTGCCTTTAGTAAATCAACCCCTGTGTCTCAGCAACAACTGTCTCCTGACAAACTGAATGCTCTTTCCCATTCTAATTGAAATCCACTTTTGAGCTGCCTCTTCTGATTGCTCAGGCACCCTTTCACTGCCAGAACTAGCTATTTTCCAAGCTTACTGCATTTTTGGTGCTTCTGCCACATTATAGAGTCTTCTAGGGAAGATTTTTATTTATTTTTTTCAAAAATGTAATGTTACTTCAGAGAAAACCCACAGCACGTGCAAACCTGATAACCTTACCACCACAATTAATCTGTCATTTAGGAATAGAGCTGCTCAGACTTGGCATATTTGCTCAGTTACTTTGGGAATCGATAATTACATATAGAGCAATTCTGAGTCCCAAAACAGACAAATGTTTGTAATTTTACTCAGATTTATTTAAATCATAGATAGCGTTTAATATTTGCTCTATAAAGATTTTGTTTCAGCACCTGCATGTGAAGTGTTTACTTGTTTACACATTAATATTAATAAAATGAATAGCTTAGCCTTAATATGCTAATGAAAATAGAAATGTTAACATGTTAATTAATATATTTAGATTATACCATCAATTTCTTTTCCTCTTGGAAGTGGGCATCTACAAACATCTTCCCAACAGCATACGGAAGTGCGTTTTCAATATAATTTACACATCTGTCCCAACGAGCTGCCAAAGAATTTGTTCCCAAGAGAACCTGCATTATGAAGAAATTAGACACTTAATATTCCTAAATGATTAAAGACAGTTTAATCATGTTCTATAAAACATCATGCTACTGGATATCTATAGAGATGAGTCAGTGCTGATTTTCTTTGTTGTCAAGATACATTACTCATCTTAATTTAAAATGTATGTCTGAGGGAAAAAAAAAAAAACACATAATCAGCAAATTACTACAATAAATGCACGTTTTGGTTTTCATTACCTTATACATACAAAAAAATACTTATTGATTCTGCCTAAAATCTAGTGAGTTCCCCCTTTCCATAGTGAGCTAACAGCTCTGTCTTTGCTGCACTTAAATTTCAAACAGCATTGTCAGTTCTCCTCGAATGGACTGCGGAACATGTCCACTACTTCTGGAGTCCAGCAGGGAAAAACTCAAATGGGGCTGGCAAAACTGCTTGGCATTTCAGGGCAGCAGAGGCAGTGATTTCAGCTATTACAAACTATGGGAAGCTCCCAGGTTTTCTTTTAGAATAAATGAGTATTCTTCTGCACTGCAGTGTTTTATGAGACAAAACACAAGGAAGTATTCTGCGTATTTTTTTGCCCCATACACTTCAAGGCAACCAAGAAGTGTAATAGAATAAAAAAAAAGCCATTCGAGCAGCATGCATAAGTGGAGCTAGGCCCAAACTGGCATTCTGTAAATGTAGGCATTGATTAGAAGTGAAGTAGAAAACGTATGTGCTGGTGTTAGTTCCTTATAGCTGAACAGTCCATAGCACCCCTGTTTTAATAAACTTCTAAAGCATACTGCATCCCAATAGTGCCAGTACATCAAGAGAATGGTTCTAGTTGGCTTTCTAAAAGTTGGACCACGTGCAACAATGTATGTATGATCAGCAATGGTTGCTTTTATAGTCTATAAAAAGCAAAATGCCATAAAAGCAAAGAACAAACTGAAAATCAATAGACAAAAACATAACGAATGCAATGGAGGTAGGCACATGTCATCATTCCACACTTAGCAGTTATACTTGTTTCTAGCTAACATGTTCAATATTTTATACTTCTGCTTTTAATAAACACAGGTTAAAAAGAATCTCAAGTAGTGCTTTTGATACTTTAAGTCTTATTTTTTTTCTTACCCGTGCATAGTCTAGTTGTCTATACTGAAACTTTCTACCGAGATTTGAAATTCTTGAATATACAAATCTCCATATTAGATAGTTGGCAAGATTCCTGGAAAAATAATAGACACAAAAATCAGTGTGACCTGGATATTGGTTACTTCCATATGTTTTTCCTTTATTATTCCTTTATTATTATTATTATTATTATTATTAGTTTTTATTTATCAGCCTATCATTTTAACATGTGGGCTGCATCATGTAACCAAGACGTGCACTTAAACTGCAAGTGAAGAAAAGAAAAGCCTATCACTGAATGGTTTCAGCAGCAAAGGCAGTGTTGTCATTCCAGAAAGAATGGACAGGGCTTGGTAGGCTAGTTGCTGATTTACAAGCTAGAGACTTTTAAATCAGCAGGAACAATGTTGATACCCATGCCCTCTGCAACATATTCTCATCCCACTGCAGTGCACACAGCCTACATGAGGATGAAACTGCTGCTCTGAATTCATTAGCAGTGCACCAGTATTTTCACCCCTTACATGAAGCTGCACAAGGTGGAATTCACTGGCGTTATCATCAAGGATTTGTAAAAATTTGGAGGGGGACCAACAATTCTAAGTGCTTCTTCACTTCCAATTAAGTGCTGCAGCACATTTTTTTTTTTTTAATAAAGGGAAATAGTTCTACTTTACGTTCAATCTTTTTGTTATGTAAGGTTAGGATTACAGTCCAAGCATTTAAAATTGAAGATTCCAGAAAAGCTTTAAATGGTACAAAATGGAAACACAAGAAGCAGAATATACATATTAAAATCTGTCAGCAGGCTTAATACCATAACATCAAAGAGAATACTGACTTATTTTGAAAGCAAGGTACCTGGAGTCAGAACCTAATCCCTAATAGCCGTGGACAAAAGATAGACATAAAAATTGAACAAAGGTAAATAGCATAGAAAAGAAAGGGAGAAAATGGGGTAGAAATGTTAGACCTGGAGACCTCAAAAAACAATATTTAGTCAATTTACAGATCATTTAGATATAGAAACATGATTATACTAAGACCATGGCTCCCAAACGTTTTCATATTGCTTTCTGGTATCATTCAGGGTACTAGTTATTCTTTTATGGACGATGATGCAAGAGATTTTCTGCTTGGCCTGAGACAGGGAAACTAAAACCTTTTTTCAAAACTTAGCTATAGTTATCTTTGCCTGCAGAAGAATAAAAAATATCAATCTTTGTAAATTGCGGGGGGAATTTTCTACTGGTTTATTGAGCAGAGCGATTGTTCCCTGGAGTTCACATTCCTTGAAACAGCAAGGGGAGGTATATGGATTTCGTTTCATGGGACGTTAGGAAACCAGGTACCATCTTGTTAGGACTTAAAGATTGGTTTAGATCCATGATACATTTGAAAGAAGTCCAATAGCATCTGTGCTATCAGCCTAAGTGTATATCAGCTGAAAGGTCCTAACCCCAATCCAGCATATATGATTGTTTATTTGGGGAGCTGAGTAAAAACCCATAGATGATGCATATGCCTCCCCTCTGACCCAAACCCTGCATAAACAATAGTTCATAGATCATCAAACTATAGTTCTACTTTAAGTAGAAAATTGTTACATCTTCTGTCAGGCTTTCATTAGTCCCTGTATTAACTGTGTCAAGGTGTCAATAGTTTCAAGCAGATACTTTAAATGAACTTCAGAGAGCAAAGCCAATATGCTAAGCTCACCAAAAAGTCCAGTTGCTTAGTCTAGGAGACAGTGAGAGCACTTTCACTTACCTCATCCTCTACTCCCCCAGCAATTTTGCTTCCCCTCACTCTGGCACTGAACTGTCCCTCAATATCCTCACGTCCAATGCAGGGCTATGGTCCCTTAGACAGCTTGAGTGTAGAGAGAAGAGGCTGCAAGGAGCCTGGCAAGTGGAGGATCAGGTAAGTAAAACTGCTTCCCCTGGTCCCCTAAGCATACCAAGCTGTTAACCCCTGCACACTGCAAGGGAGGATTTGTAGTACACTGCAGATCAGCTTTACCGAAAACTGGTAATTGTTAGCAGGGCTTTTTTTCTTAGAGGATAGGTGCACGTACTCCTCCCTTCTGAGTCACCCTTTGTCTCCTCGCCTTACCCACCTTTCAGCATGTTCCTTGGTACCACCCCCTAGCCACCTCCCAGTACCACTGCTTTTAGGTTCCAGTATGTTTTTTTTCTGCATCAAAAACTCATAAAAAGTAGGTTATAGGGTTCCCAAAGGCATAGGTCACACCAGTGTGGTCAGTTCCAGGGCGTTCCAGATTCAGATAAAAGTAGAACATTCTGCATTTTTCCTGCACTTGACTGTGCTGGAGCGCGGTAAAGCGCATCAAAAATGCACTGTAATGCATTCAGAAATGCATCAAAAATGCACTGGAATACGTACAAATCGTGCATGCAGAAATGCATCTGGAACGGATCTGGAGTGCGTTTTTGTGGTGTGCACCAGCTCTTACAGAATACAGAACCAAGTATTATTTTTTGTGCTAAGTAATTTGTATGGAATTTGTAAATTGTAATAAGAAAAAGAGTAAAATAGATAACATAGATAGCAATAACAGACCCCGCAACCAACAATAGATCCACTACAGCAACAATTGATCTCCTCCAGTAAAAATATATCTCCTAGCAGCCAACATCAAAAGACCCTTCAGCAGCCAGCAACAGATCCCTCACTCAACAGTATATTCCCCCCCAGCAACAATAGACATCTCCCTTAACAGTAGATCCCCACAGCAACAATAGATCCCCCTACCAGCAACAACAGACCCTCCTAACTATAGACCCCCTTCCAGCAACAATAAATACCCCAGCAGCTAGAATCAATAGATCCTCCCGCATATCCCAGCACCCCTTTGCATTACATCCATTGCCCCTGTACAAATCATTAGTAAGACCTTATCTGGAGTATGCTGTTTAGGTTTGGGCACCAGTTCTCAAAAGGATATCAGGGAAATGGAGAAAGTGCAGAGAAGGGCAACCAAACTGATAAGAGGCATGGAAGATCTCAGCTATGAGGAAAGATTAGAGGAACTAAATGTATTCTCTCTTGAGAAGAGGAGATTAAGGGGGGATACGATCAACATGTATAAATACATAAGAGGTCTATTTAGTGAACTTGGTGGTGAGTTTTTCACTTTAAGATAATCACAGAGGACAAGGAGGCACTCTAGAGGAAAAGAGATTTTGTCTCCAAATACAGAAGGGTGTTGTCACAGTAAAGCTGTGAAAATGTGGGATAGACTCCCTCCAGAGGTAGTTCTGGCCAGCTCAGTAGATTGCTTTTAACCTCCCTGGCGGTATGATTATGTCAGTAATTATGTACCAAAAGCGGTACAATTTTTTGCATGGAAATTTGGCGTTTGTATTATAGGCCTACAATTCTTAGTAATTACTGACTTAAACCTGACCAAAACAAGACTCTAGTAGACATCCCAGATGTGATAAATTTGAAACACAAACGCATGAATTATAATCTAATCAATAATATAATTTTATTATATAATATAATATATATATATATATATATATATATATATATATATATATAATATTATTGATTATATTATAATGAATGCGTTATATAATATATATATATATATATATATATATATATATGTGTATATATATATATATATATATATATATCTATATATATACATATATATAATATATAAATGTTATGCGTTTGTGTTTTGTGCAACATTTGAATTTCCCTCCTACTTCCGCTCCCATGCACCATTGCTGCTGCAGGGAACGGAACCAGGAAGTCATCAGAGCGACAGACGAGCGGCGGGGATCTCGGCTGGCGATCACAGCAATGGGAGATCATCGCTGGATCGCCAGAAGGTAAGGAACCCCGCTGCAGGCTCTGCACATCTACCCCGAGCGTGACTCGGGGATACCGATCCTAGCATAAAAAATCCACCCCGAGTCACGCTCGGGGATACCGCTAAGGGGGTTGAAAAAAAGCCTGGATTCTTTCCTAGGTGTACAGTACATAACTGGGTACTAACAATTATAGGTAAAATTGATCCAGAGAATATCCGATTGCCTTTAAGGGGATCAGGAAGGACTTTTTTTTCTCTGCAAAGGCGATCATGCTTTGCTGGGGTTTATCGCCTTTCTCTGGATCTCTGGGTACCGGATTGTGTATATGGGATTGTATGGTTGGGTTTTCTTTTTTTTTTTTTTTTTGAGCTAGATAAACTTGTGTCTTTTTCAACCTGACTAACTATGTAACATTCAATGCTAGAGGTGCCAGAACTGAGTTCCCACTGAAAAACGCTGTGATTGTTAGTATTTTAAACCAAACTGTTTAAAGTTAAAGAACTGCTAGTCAACAGCAGGGGAATGCTATTGGATACTCCTAATGGTTAAACAACTGTTATAGATCCTTTCTGTTGTCAAGGGTAGGTATGGGCTTATCTGAGTTACAGAGAACAATGAGAGTCTGCTTTTCTGAAAAGACACCATAAGTTTTTCTTACTTGACAATAGAAAGTTACAGGAGGTGTAGGCAATTAAAATGTGTAATCTATGGCCCCTGGAGTTTAGTCAATCTATGGGAAATTACTGGCAGGTACCTGTATTGCAGAGCTGCATTCTGATTAGTACTTTTAAGATACTGTCTGTTTATTTTTGTTTAGCTGTTAAGTCTTTGTCTTCTTGGTATCATCTGACCTCCTAGTGTTAAAAGAATAAAGTGATTGTAAATCTCTTGTTTTTTTTTTGTTAAAAATAACAAACATGTTATACTTACCTGCTCTGTGTAATGGTTTTGCACAGAGCAGCCTGGATCCTCCTCTTATTGGGTCCCTCTTCGCTGCTCCTGCCCCCTCCCCTCTTGTTGGGTGCCCCCACAGCAAGCAGCTTGCTATGAGGGCACCTGAGCTGAGTCACAGCTCCCTCTGTCCATTCAGACACGGAGCTGCGACCCGGCCCTGTCCCCTTTCTCTTTTCATTGGCTTAAGAAAAAAGAGAAGGTGCCTCTAAGTGCAGCATAGACAATCATTTATTGACACACAAAGATGAGGAATTTACAAGATGATCGTATAAAACTGGCACATAGCAGCATCACTGGGGGTCTGTTCCTGACCCTGTGGCTCCATTTCCCTCAGCCATCCAGCAGCGGGTTGGGTGGAAGTGTGGAGCCCACACAGGACAGGTGCTTCTGTCCGAGTCCATGGTGGAACACATGCCTCGCTCGTGGGCCGCACAGAATATAGTGAAGTCAGGGGGCAGTAACGTGCTTCGGAGCATGCATAGTAGAGCTCCTTCGTAAGACCATCAAACTTCCTTTGTTGGGTCTGATGAAGGAGCTCTACTACGCAAGCTCCGAAATGCGTTACTGCTGCCTAACGTCACTATATTCGGTGCGGTCCACGGGCAAGGCGTGCATTCCTCCGCGGCCTCGGACGAAAGCATCTTTTCTGTGTGGGCTCCCCACTTCCACCCACCCCACTGCTGGACGGCTGAGGGAAACAGAGCCACAGGGTCAGGAACCAACTCCCCCAGTGATGCTGATAGGTGCCCGTTTTAAACGATCATCCTGTAAGTTCCTCATCTTCGTGTGTCAATAAATGATTTTCTATGCTGCACTTAGAGGTGTCTTTTCTTTTTTCCTATGTCTATCAGTTGGAGTTGCTTCTACTCTCTAGAAGAGCTGCCCAGGCGTCAGTATAGTCCTCTATATATGACCATGGAAGCCATCATTCCTCCATCACAGAGGTCTGATCTCCCCTAACAGAAGCACCCTATGTGCCTCATATTTATTTTCTTCTCATTGGCTGACTGACTTTGATTAACAGCAGCGGGAGCCAATGGCGTTGTGCTGCTGTCTCCGCTAATAAGAGAGGAGAGACACTGCTACAACATTGCTGTATCTAGATGGACCTCAGGTAAGTAATAGGGGGCTGAGGGGGGCTGCTGCATACGGAAGGCTTTTTATCTGAAAGCATAGAATTCATTAAGATAAAAAAAACCTTCTTCCTTTACAACCACTTTAAATCCCTGCTTTCTTAGCATCTCTCGGTGTTTTGTGCCACCAACGTACGCAGTGCTACATCATGTAGGGAAGATTAAGCATGTTATTGAGGTTAGTGGCTCTAACCCTAATATTTTGCTTACAGAAAGAGAGTAACATCAGAACAAGAAAGGCTTTTTTTTCCTTTGTTTTTCACATAGTTGAGTAATTAAAAATAAAAAACACATACGTTTCAATATAGTTTTCATCTTGTTTCTGTTATTGTTGCTGCCTATTGTTTTGATGTATCAGCAAATGAAAGTGCTTTCTCGTGTTTTTTAGATAAAATGTTTTGATTACAAAATGCTTTTTTTTTCATTGCCCTTCAGTGCAATAATGCTAATTATATCCTTCCCAAGGGCACATTGACATTTAATAAGAAAGAGAAGAACCCCTCCCGTTGGTCCCTGGTGCAGGCCAGAGGGAGGGGAAGGTGGTCATCATTCAAAACTTTCAGCTGGTTGAAGACCTTTGAAAAGCCACAGTAAATCCAATAGAGCACCTCATGCTGGTTATTTCAAATCTGCAAACAGCTGATAATTGGATGTTCAGAACAAGGGGACTCCCACTAAACCATGTTGGAAAACAAAGTGTAATGGCAATGACTTTTCTACTGTTTTTCATAGAGTATATTATTATATGCTAAACCAAAAATGCTAATGATGCTGACACATGCGTTCGCCTTTGTGCGCAAGCATGAGGGGATAGGGGCAGTTTCATTTTTTTATTTTTACATTGTTGCTTTAAATTAAATTTTTGATCACTTTTATTGTTTTCACAAGGAATGTAAACATCCCTCGTGGCAGCAGCAGGCATGTGACAAGTACTCTTTATGGAGAGATCTGGGGTCTATAAGACCCCAGATCCCTTTTCTGCCCTTAAAAACATTTGATCACACCAAAATCAGTGTGTTCTAAAGCTTTTGATTTTTTTAAATGACGCCATTTACATTCAGGTAAACCGGAAGTGATGTCAGGTCATCACTTACGGGTTACCATATCACACAGCTAAACAAAGCCAATCTGTCTTTTGTTTGGCTCTGTGATTAGCCTATGGAAGCGTCTGCTGGTGAATCAGGACTCCTGGTGGGATGGGAGATCCTGGTAAAGCCCCAGAAGGTGGCGGGAGGGGAAGATGTTTCCTCCTGCTGCTTTGTAAAAGCAATCCAACGCCTAGCTAGCCACTAGCATTGCTTTTACAAGAGAGCTGACTGTCTCGGTATCAGAATGATGCGCCTTAATCTGCAGGCAGCACTTTGGTATAACCTCTTGAACTCCAGTGACGTACCAGGTATGTGACTGGTTGGCAAGTGGTATGCTGCTAACATTGGATAGACAGGAAAGTTTATCATATTTACTTGTTTAAAACTTTTTTATTACATTTCTTCAACTACTTTCTGGTTTTCCTAGGCAAATTACGTCATACATCCCAGGAGTCTTCAGAAGGGGAGAAGGGTTTTTCTCAGCTAAGTACACCCTCCTGCATGTCTGAGCTAAGGGCAGACGGATTACAGGAAGTAAATACTACATGAATTATCTGCACTTACACAGGATGGCCACAGCCAGAAATGCTAGGGGGTGTTTTTTAAAGTGATTTCTCAGCAAAATAAAGCATTGAGACATGGATGGATGGGGGAGTTTGCTTTGAATATTAAAAATGAATTAAATAGCGTTTTTGGTTTGTGGTGCTAAGATACAGTGTAGTTTTACTTTAAGCAGCACTCTTCAGTGACAGAAAGTTCATTTGTTATGCTTGTTATGTTCTGTAGCTTTGCATCCATCATAATTTCCCCCATATCCTAATTACTGTCATTAGCATTTAGTTATATTTGTTAATAAAAAAATCTTCTTCTTGTCAGAAATTCAGAGTTGTCTTGTGTCCTGTGCTCTCTGCTTCTGTTATCTCAAAGAGACTATTTAGCCCTCTGAGTTCTTGTCTCAGACTGGTCAAGTCAGTTAACCCTATACTGTGAATAGGAAGGCATTGAGAGTGATTATAAAGTACAAAGGGCAGGTCTGACACCACTTAGTTAACAAAAATTATGTGTGTTGTCAGCCCACAGTAGGAAATGAAGAGGTAAGTGTGTTTCTGGGAGATCAATGGGTATTTTTTTGCACTTACAGGGCTTTAATCTCATCATGACCGTGCTCTAGCCGAATGACAACTACTGCACTACTGTCGTACAATGTCGGGAGGGCATCATATGATGTCCTCCTGTGATCGTGCGCTCCCTGTGGCACGCATTGGCAGTGATCTGTGATCTCTGTGTCCTTCAGGCACAGCTGATCACAGATCGGGGTATGGAGCCAATCGAAGCCACTCTTTATTATGTGACTAGCTGTGTCCTATCATAGCTGATCACAGTGTAAACAGGATTTGTGTGTTATCGGCAATGCTCTCCTCACGCTGAGTGCACGTGATGAGAGGAGGGCCAATAAGTGGCAATCCACACATGGGCCATCTACACTGAAAATCAGGGCAGTCCCAACAGTGCTGCTAATCACTGCCCATCAGTGCTGTTAATCAGTGCCAATTAGTGCTGCCTTTCAGTGCTCTTTAGTCCTGCCTATCAGTGCTGTCTATCATTGCTGCCTATCAGTGCCCATCAGTGCAGCCTCTCATTCCCTCATCAGTGCCAATAGTGCTGCCTAATCAGTGCATATCAGTGAAAGAGAAAAATTACTTATTTACAAAATTTTATAACAGAAACTAATAAAACCTTTTTTTTTTTTCTAAATTTTTGTTCTTTTTTCATTTGTTTAGCAAAATATAATAAAAACTCAGTGGCGATTAAATGCCACCAAAAGAAAGCTCTATCAATCTAAAAAAAAAAAAATTATAAAATTTTGTTTGGGTGCAGTGTTGCATGACCGCACAGTTGTCATTCAAAATGTGACAGCGCTGAAAGCTGAAAATTGGCCTGGGCAGAAAGGGGGTGAAATTGCCCAGTAGACAAATGGTTAAAGGAATAAAACATGGGCAATAAAACATGTACTGCAGAGATTATACTGTATCTGTTTTTTTTTTTTTTTTCGTTTTGGTTTTTTTTTTTTTTGCCATACAGCTTAAATATATTATGCAATAATACAGTCACATATTTGTTTTCAACCCCAATAATACTAAAATCACTCGCAACAACTAGATAACAATTCGATACATGCCTGTAATTTCAACACGATTTCCACAGAATGTTTTGTAGCATTCTCTGCAGCTGATAAATACTGATTATACAAAATATTGACCATAAAATAACCTACCACTATATATAGAAAACACTTATTACAGAAATGACTCAGTGAACGCTGCGCGCAAATGTGAAAATATGTTTATGGATGCAGCAAGGGCAAACAGTAAGGAAAGGTGAAAAGCAAGTCCCAACAGATTCAGCTATTTTTTATTGTGTTTTATCCCCCGGATGGCTGGAGCAACATATACTGCTAAAGGAAAAAGATTCAGCACTTCACAGGAATTCCTTTAATCCTAAATGAAATGTCTTGTATTGCTGTGAAACACATTGAATTGACATCTGACGAGATTGTGAATTTCCATTAATCTCCAGCTACTGCTAAGTGTCCTATATCCCACACCTCTTAGAGCTGTCACTAGCTACCAATCATAAATTGTTCAAGAGCCCGGCTGTGCTTACCGCAAAAAGGAGTTTTATATCACTTAGACAACCTATTTGTGTGTAATGAGATCTATTAATAAAAATAACAAGCTCTCCCATAAAAAGTAGTAAACAGTAATTGGGAAAAACACAAAAGCAGCCCACAAACACATAGTTTACTCCAAACCTACAGTAATAGACTCTCAATATTACTATAAATTTTACAGTGTTTATGTGAATGTATTCAGCTTTATTTTAATAATCTTTTCAACCTGTTTAAAAAAAATAAAAAAAAATCACTGTTTATCATTTTAAATGATGTATGCACATGGAGCGCACACTAAACATAGAAGCCTGAGAAGGAACAGAACATCCAATAAAATAACATCATCTAAATGTAGTCACCAGTGACAGCTTCTATATTTCTATAATGAACAATTCCCATTACCAAACTGTATGAAGCATACAGGGCTGCTTTAAAAAAGGTGTAAAGCAGCCTATACATTAGCCTTTTTTTTTGTTTTTAAAAGAACTTAAAGTGGATGTAAACCCTCGCATATACCCAGTGAAGTGAACAGCCTCAGATGATACACAGAGATAAAACAATTCTCCCTACAAAAGTTTTACATGTACATCTGCTGTCTTCAGCTTGTGATATTTTTAGAAAGTGCAAATCACGTTATTATTATTATTTTAGGTTCTTATATAGCGCTGTCAATTTATGCAGCGCTTTACATATATATTACACATTCACATCAGTCCCTGCCCTCAAGGAGCGTACAATCTAAGGTCCCTAACTCACATTCATACATACATAGTAGGGCCAATTTTATACAGGATCCAATTAACCTACCAGCATGTCTTTGGAGTGTGTGAGAAAACCGGAGTACCCGGAGGAAACCCACGCAGTCACAGGGAGAACATGCAAACTCCAGGCAGGTAGTGTCGTGGTTGGGATTCGAACCAGCGACCCTCTTGCTGCTAGGTGAAAGTGCTAACCACTACACCAATGTTAGAGATTTTTTCTTCCTGTTCAGCACTGGGTGTGAATTCTTGGCATACACAGTGTGACAGCTGATTGGAGGAAAGGCACACACCCCCACTCCACATAGGCAGACGAAGGAAGAAATGTGCAGAGCTGTGCTATGAATAGACCAGCTCTCTGCTAATTTATTTAGAGCACTCACCCCGACACAAATTTCAAGCTAGTTTTATCTCGGTTGTCAGAGAACTTGTCAGAAGTTATCATGCTGATAACAGAAGAATGGAGCAGCAGAAAGACACGGGACTTAAGGCTATGGAGAAAGATAAGAAAACACTATAGATATATGTGCTTACGTCAAATTTCATGAATCAGCTTTACATCCACTTTAATTCCCCATCCACACATTTGAGGTGAACAGGGGGCATCCTCCCCCACTGAGCCTTTATATTCTGACAGAAGGGAGACTTCCCCAGAATACACCATAGCCTGCAGCACCGCCAGAATACATTATAGCCTGAAGCACTGATCACACAGAGAAAATTCAACAGGGCAGTTGTACAGAAGTCAATCAGTAGATTGACTTCTGTACAATATCTCTGCCCATACATGGATCTAAATGTTGCTGGTCCCCATTGAACTTGCCAAATTTCAATCCATGAATGGCCAGCTTAAAGCAGACAAACGCATACTATATATTATAGTTCAACTAAAGAAATTACATAAAAAAACTACACTTGCAGTGCCCCTCCCCCCTACACTGAAGGATCATATGCTTAACTGCAGGGGATGAAGAAGAAGGTGTAATACGTATATTTCACTCCTTGCAATGGCATGCACTGGAGCTCTCCTCCTTTACAGGCCATGCATTGTAGTTGATGACATCATTGTGCCACTGTGGTCTGGACAGCCTTAAAGAAGGCTTGGGGGCACCAGTTGCACAGATGCGAGAGGTATAATATAAAAATGTCACTATACCTAATGAGCATTTAACCCTTGCAGCACAGGGAGACCCCACTGCCAGGGTACATTTTTTAGTAATTCTCAAAGTTTATCTTCAAGATCAATTGAAGTGATATTTTATATTTACATATAATCCCTGAAGTACATCTGACAATTTGTCAGGATTGCTGCATGACCTTGAAATGTCTTCAAGAATGTCCTGAGAGCTGGAAACAATGGGTAATTTGGCTTAATACTTGACCTTATGTTCACGCCTTTCTGAAATATATAAATATTAATCTCTCTCAGTACATTCTATGTATACGCCCTGCTTTGGTACTATATATCTTTGACATTGTTGTTTCTTCTTTTTTTTTGTCTGTTTATGTTAAATTTTTACTCTGGTGGATATTTGTAGACTACTGCTGTATTCTTACCTGTGTTGAAATTTTAATAAAAATGTATTGAAAAAAAAAAAGATAGGCCACTCCATATTCATCTCTAACAATAATCATGGTGATTTCAGTTAAAATGATTTTGCAGAGAAATTTGCTGAAGCAGAAACTCTTAATTTCACTCATTGAGTTGCTTATGTGAAATTTGATTAGGAAATAAAAAACATGATTTGGAAAAAAAAAAGAATGTCCTGAGAGCTACTGACTGCCCATTCTGATGAGACTATGGGTGGCAAATGGGGCAAACCACTTATCAGATATACTAAGAAGCATTGACATTCAAATATTTGAGGCCTAGGACTTGGGGTGCTCTAAGGATGCAACTGAAGACATTTAAAGATACATGCAGAGCCTACATTGTAATAATGAAATCCAATCTTTCTTGCCTCTTACACCAAGGGAAAAGCCCTGAAATTAGTTTTAGGTCTCAGAGAACCCCTAAGTGCCGGGTCACACTTGTGCGATGCGGGAAGGCTGCGAATTCGCAGCCTGTTCCCGTATCGCAAACGCACATCTGGTAGTTCACACTGCCATATGCGATACGCAGGGGGTGTCAATTAAATGTTAACGACACCCCCAGTTTGATCGCATATCGCAGTGCGATCTGACAGTTCGCACAGGATCGGATCGCACAAGTGTGAACCACTGTGCGATCCGATCCCGATGCGGCTGAAAAAAAGGGTCATGTGAGACTTTTGTGTGGGTGCGGTGCGAATTTAGCCATACAAAGTGTATGGCTGAATTCGCACTGCACATCCGATCGCATGTAATGAAGGAGCAGTGCGCTCCGATATTACATGCGATCGCCGCACACGCTATAGTGTGAACTGGCACTAAAAAATGATTTTATCTACTGATAACAAAAATAGTAAGTTGAAGATATAAGAAAAAATAAAGGAATGCGCATACCTGGAATATTTTACACCGAACATGTTTTCAGTCATAATCATGAAATGTAACAAATATTAACGATACAAAATGTAACAAATATTAATAATACAAAATGTAACAAATATTAATGATGGACAAAAAAATAAAGGTAGACAGTGAAAACGGTATTGATCTTTTGCAGGGTCAGTTGAAAATGTTTCCACATACATTGATGGCAGGTGCAGAGCTCCTTCACAATGGTTGTCAGTTAGTATTGGCCGTTGGTCCCACACTAGTGAGTTACATTGAAGCCATAACTATGCAGCCACCATCAAGCAGGGGACAAATCCACCACTGCCCCTTCTCAATCTACTCCTAGCCACTTCTGGAGGTAGTTTAGGGTACTAAAGAATTGTGGGTAAAAAAGCCTGATGAAATCAATTTAGTATTTCTGACCAACTGCCTGGTGTACTTTAACAAATGCATTCGTGATATTTTTTTTTACTAAACAAGAAAGACATACCTCTTGTCTTCAGATTCTAGTATCTTAAACAATTCTTTAAAATATTCTGGTACTCGAACAATCACATTTTCTGATGAATCAATATCTTTAAGATGTGGATGCACCTTGAAGTCAATGACTTTCTTCAAGTAGCTTAACCAATCAAACTGTAAAAACAGAAAAATTCAAGCAATTAACTCATGTTTTATTTAGAGGTCTTTTTTTTTTTCAAACTATGCTTTTTGACATGCAATAGTGAAACCCACAACAATTCAAGTGATACTGCAATCATTTTATTGTTCCTAAAGTGGTTCTAAAGGCTCAAGGCTTTTTTACCTTCATGCATTTCAATGCCTAGTTCCTAAAATCTTTTTTGGTCCCACTGTGTCCTCCAAATGGCTTATTATTGGTAGGTAGATTCAACAAGAACAAACTTGGTAAACATCAAATCACAAGGGTGATATGCATAGTGCAGTAATCCGTGGCAATCAAAAATAATCTCATAACTGATCAGATTACAGTACGCTAAAAAATGACTGTTGTGGGTTGCCCTACCCTCCACACCATAATTTCTCTTGGCCTGCATAGCTTTATCAAATTATCCTTAATTAAATTATATTTAATTTGCTACAGTACTATTGCCTGTTGCCTATTGCCTGCAGCTTTGATTGAGCAGCTTTTATCCAGCAGGGCAGTTGAACAGTAGTCAAACAGTAGATCGACTTCAGGTCAACCACAGTGGCGACACATGGATCAAAATTGGGCCAGTCCCTGATGAGGGTGAATTTAGATCCATGTATGGACAGGTATAGTCATTGGTAAATCCAAAGAAGATAGCACAGAGATTATACAGTTACTGTATATTGTTATGTGCATGCTCGTCAGACTGGTTACCAGTGGTTGTTGTCAGTGGTGGCTGGTGCTCAATTTTTTTTTTGGGGGGGGCGGCAAACAAACCCCCCACCACGTCCGCACTCACCCCATCAACAGTCGAGGCTTTCCCTAACTTCTCCTCCTGGCTAATCCGGTCTTAAGATCTGCCTCTTGTCCTGATTGGCCAGGAGGAGAAGCCAGGAGACAATAGCGAATACTGATGGGTCAGTTCGGGGTGCAGTGCTCTGCGTCCCAAGTCTAACCTTCTTGAAGCCAATTAGAGCCTCAGGCTCTAATTGGAACCCTGCCCCCCCTTATGGAATGGCTGCCGCTGGTTCTTGTATCTATAAATGCCTGTCAATGTATATATGTCAACATCTCTCATGTCCTTTATTGTCAGAGTTTGACTATCTGTCCTAGTCTCTGTCAATTATCTTGTGTCAATGTCAGGGTTAATAAAAAATAATAATATTCCCGCTGCAATAACTTATTAACCAGTTCTGGACCGAAAGGATTTGCCCCCTTAATGACCAAGCCATTTTTTTGCGATTCAGGACTGCATTAATTTAACGGAAAATTTGCTTTGTCATGCGACGCTGTACTGAAATAAAATTGATGTCTTTTTTTCCCCACAAATAGAGCTTTCTTTTGGTGGTATTTGATCACCTCTGTGATTTTTATTTTTTGCGCTATAAACAAAAAAAGAGCGATATTTCTGGAAAAAAACAATATTTTTCACGTTCTGCTATATAACATTCCCCAAAAAAAACATTTTTAAATCAATTTTTACATCCTTTTAGGCCAATTTGTATTCTACTGCATATTTTTGGTAAACAAAATCGCAATAAGGGTATTTTGATTGGTTTGTGCAAAAGTTATTGCGTCTACAAACTAGGGGAAAGATTTATGTCATTTTAATTTATTTATTTTTTTTTAACTAGTAATGGTGGTATTCTGCCATTTTAAGCAGGACTGTGACATTGTGGCAGACAGATCGGACCCCTAACGCACCTTTTTGATGCTTTTAGGGGGGCCGATGACATTACTACAGTAATCAGTGCTAAAAATATGCACTGTTACTGTATTAATGACATTGGCAGGGAAGGGGTTAACCTAGTGGGTGATCAAAGGGTTACATGTAAGCCTAGGGGAGTGTTTACAAACTTTGGGGGGAGGGGCTTGTAAAAATGACCATAGAGACCTGTGATCCTATAAAGAAGGATCACAGGTGCTCTGTGATCATTTCAGAGAGAAGAACGGTCAGCTGTTGTAAACACTCAGCAGTGGAGTGATTGTGGGTGGCCGGCGGCAATCGGTGCCACCAGCCCCGTGCATCGGCATCCCCACTGCCTACTGGGGGCGGGAGCGCTTGCCCCCCAGCACTACGCGCGCGACTAGTAGTACTAGGTCTGTTCACACAGCCGAGCCAGCCTGCCACAGTAAAGCTGCGGCGCTCGGTCGGCAAGTGGTTAAGGATGTAGTATTTACCTTAAATGTATAAATGCACCTGCTCTATTCTTTTTTGCTTTAATATTGTCAGATTTCCCAAATGATCCCCAATTTTAGTAATTCGCTATATCAAACAATATTATATATACTGTATATAAATAAATCTGTTAAAAGGAACAAACAGAATAAACTATAATTTAAAAAATACAATAAAAATCACATATAGAAATAGACCTGTGGGATCATAGCGCTCAATTCTGAGATGTTCATTTTATTGTACATGGATTCGCTTGTCCTGTTTTCATGAGGTACAGTTATCTGTAAAATAAAAAGAAAAGTCTGAATGTAAACAATGTTATAAATGAACAATGAACAATATCGATTATAAACATAGTGTGAATACAACCCTCAGCTACTGAATGAGTGTAGTCCTGTCTAGACCAGCCATTGCGCAGCTCCTCTGACTTTGACTACTTGCTAAAAACATGGTGGATTTGGTGCAGTCAGTAGATTTGCCTACAGCCCTGGTTTGGCAGAAACCTGACATCAGCTCAAAGCTAAGGTGGAAGCTTTATTTTTATCACAGTACACATTCTTATAATTTATTATTCATAATCAACCTTTAAAAGTAATATAATAATAAGTTGCACAAAAGTTATGCTTCTTTAACATTAATTTCACATATATAAAGTATTCAACCACATCATGAATTTAAAAAAGGATGGAGTGGTTCAGTGCTGATTTGAGCAGCGCACATGACTCAACTGTGCTCCTACATCCTGGCGGGCTGACCGGCAAGTGCTGAGAGTAAGCAGGGACACAGGAGAGCGCATGGAGGAGCGGTGTCTTGGAGGCTGGTGCATGCGAGGAGAGAGGTCTTCTGTCAGGGTCCATCCTGGCCGTGTTAGTGGCGGCAGTTGGGGCATCCTTTAGTGGCTCCTGGGTGCGGCGTGCTGCCTGGAGAGGAGGAGGGGAGACCGTCTAATGGTAGATGGGGGAGGCGGCACCGTATTGTGAAGGACGAGCACGGTCTCTGGATTCTCCTCAGCCCTTATCGGCTCCGGTAAGCTTCTGCCGATGGGCTTCGGCTTTCCTCAATTCCCTTAGGCACTCCTCCACTTTACTCCCACCCCCCACCCCCTGCTCTTTGCCTGTTTCAATTGTTCCTCTCCTGATTTGGAAGAACTCTCTGTGATTACCTGGAGATTTTGACTGAAACTCCCTAAAAGTACTTTTGGGCTGCTATTAACCCTTCACTAGCCCTGTTCTGGTTTGCAGAATGCTTTTTGACTAACTGACTCCTGGACCATCTGGATTCCTGGACTGAACTTAGAAATTACACAGATAAATTAAACTAATTTTCTCTTTCTTTTTTTATTTTTCATTGCTTTAATCTGTGTTTAAAGAAGTTTGGAGTAAGTCAAGACGCCTAGCAACAAGGCCGTTATCTAGTATAATACTTGAAACACAAGGCTAGAAGCAATGACAAGGAAGAAGGTAGATACATCAGGGCTGCAGGAGGCCTCTAGCTCCCAGCCCCAATGAACAGTAAATGAAAAAAGTAAGAAAGCAGCAGTCAAACTGGAACGGTTTGCACACAATCCACCTCAAAACAATGTGAAAGGGTCGCAACCTAAGATATCTCTGTCACCTTCTGCAACTTTTAAGGGGTTAAGTTCAAGCAGTAAGCCCTCCAAAATGGGTTCAACATCCTCTACCCCGATTGCAGGGGGATCACCCTATCACCCTGTCTCAGAGGCTTCAGTGACAGAGGAGCCATCATTAAGAGAGGTGCTAACAGTAGTAAAGGGATGTAAATCTACCATATCAGAAATGATAGATCAGTTAAAATGTATAAAAGAGGGAAATGTCATTCTTCAGGCATGATTTACAAAAGGTACGGGAACTCACCACGGAGCTGGAAAGCAGAGTCAGTGGATTGGATTGGATTTGAGGATGAAACAAGAAATTGAGTTATTAAAGGGAACAGTTGCGAAACAAAGCGATAAACTAAAAGATTTGGAAAATAGACTGAGGAGGAATAATATTTGCATAATTGGATTGCCAGAAAAATGCCTTGGAAAAATGGCTTTGGAGGTGTTTGGGAAACAAGAACTGTCCCCATTTTTTGCCAAGAAAGGGCTCATAGATTCCCAATGAGAACCCCTACCTTGGAAGGGATCCCAAGACTAGTGATCATGAATCTTCTTTTTTTAAGGACAGGGAAATAATATTGAGAAAAGCAATAGAAATGAAGGAAATCAGGTTTAATGGGGTAAAAATCTCATTCTTCCCAAATTTCTCTGCAGAGGTACAGAGAAAGGTGAGATTTATAGATATCAAGAGGCGGCAGTTAAATATATAGTACGCTATGTTATATCTGGTGCAACTGAGAGTCGCAGCACAAGGAGTGGTTACATTTTTTGATACACCTGCCACAGCCACAGCCTGGTTAGAAAGAAATGAGCGGTCTATGTAAATCCTGAGACAAGAGGTACAAATCTTAAGATGGGGACACAAGGGGTCTTATATTGGTTTAGTAATATTTTTTTTCATATGGGACCATTGGATTAAAGTTATGATTTAAGAGTGTAGTTGTTTAGAGAGTCACAGGTATTTTTGACACTGACAAGGTATTTTTATAAGAAGGAATCCTGGTATTTACACGAGTGGAGTATGGGACCACAATCAATACCCCCAAGGGTGTTTTTGCGGAGGGAGAGGGTGCCTTTTTTTTTTTTTTAAATAAGGACAGAAAAAGCAGACTCACTTATTTGGTATAGAAGGAAAAATAGATAATAAGCCAGGCACATTGGAATTTTATTAGGAGAGTATATCTAAAAAGAAAAATAGGTTATTATTCAGAGTTACATAGGTCCAAGGTAGAGGAGGAAAGTAGAGAAATGGGAGATTTCATACAGGGTCTGCCTATCCCGTAGCTCTCAGAGGTAGATAGGGCATCATCAGAAATGCCTATTACTATTGAAGAGCTGCGAGAGGCAGTAAAGGAATCAGCAAACCATAAAGCTCCAGGGCAAGATGGATTGCCAAATGAGATATATAGGGAATATGGAGAGATAATGTTGCCAGAGCTACTGCAGGTGCTGAATGAGGCAATGGAAAAAGGATAACTACCAGAGTCAATGACAGAGGCTACAATTATAGTAATACCAAAAGAAGGGAAAGATCTAACTCAACCTGCATCATATAGACTAAGCTCTTTGCTTTGTGCAGACGTTTAATTATTGGCGAAAGTATTAGCTATTAGATTAGGCAAAATAATCCATACTACAATTCATCCTCATCAATGTGGATTTAATCCAGGCAAATCAACATTGTTAAATGTTAGGAGACTATTTTAAAACCTACATATTCCATCAGAAAAGTTGGGATCACGAGCCATATTGTCCCTCGATGCTGTCAAAGCATTTGATAGCATTGAGTGGAACTACTTCTGGCAAGCTGTCGTGATTTAATGTTGGTCCCACCTTCATAAATTGGACTAAATTGTTGTATGCTGGACCAAGGGTGAAGGTGAAAATCAGTGGAAGATCCTCGGAATACTTCCAGTTATTCCGAGGGACAAGGCAGGGGATGGAACCTTTGCCCAAAGCCATTAGAACAGGGAAAGCTTTAAGAGAATTTAGAGAGGGAAAGAGGAGAAAAAGATTTTGCTATATGCCTATGATTTCCTTCTTTTAGAGGATACAAACCATTCATTGATTGCAGCAATAGATATTGTGAAAGGATTTGGTTTGTTCTCAGGGCTCTCCATCAACTGGGAGAAATATATTCTTCTTCCAGTGGATGTGTTGGAGTGAGAACTGCCAGAGAGCACTAGACACATGCAAGTAGTAAAGAGTTTTAAATACTTGGGAATAATTATAACAGTTGATCCTAAGCTCTATGTACTGAAAAATCTAGAACCCTTAATAAAAGCATTTAGAACAACGTGTGGAACGTGGAGCTGCCTTCCCTTATCAGTAGTGGGTTGTTGCAGTCTGATTAAAATTATATGGCTGCCTCAACTGTTATTTATTTTGCATAATTCTCCAATATGGATCCCTGAAGTGTGGTTTAAGAAATTGGAGGGTCTTTTCTGGAAACTGATCTGGAGGAAGGGGCAGGCTAGAGTTTGTCTGCAAGTACTACAGTTGCTGAGAGATGGGGGTTTGGTCGTTCCCCATCTATAGAGCTATTTCTTGGCAGCCAAGCTACAACAAATAGGCAGTGATACCACCTGCTAAAGCTCACGAGTCTTGTTGGTCTATTCCCCACGTACATCGCTTATAGAGGCACTAGAAGCAAGCTGGGGGGGGGGGGGGGTCAGTGTTTATCGGCAAAGTTGTTGTGGAAGGTATGGAATATATCAAGATCAATATTTTAGTACTCAGGATTTACAGAATATACCCCTATTGAGCTTATAGGACTGGATAATTTTAGTAACTGGCAACAGAAGGGAGTGATAAGATTATCGCAAATATATAAGGCAGGGATATTGAGGACATTTCAGGAGCTGAAAGAGGAATTTGGGCTCTTGAATAGAGATTTTTACATGTATCTACAATTGAGGCATGCGCTGTCCACACAATTTAAGGAAAGATGATTAGAATGGAGTAAAATCCTATTTTTGAAAAATCTGATAGTGGCTACATCTTTAAAGGGGTTGATCTCTAAATTTTATAAAAATATACAGATAAAGGTACTGGATGAAGATTCTCAACTATTTAGTAGAGTAAAATGGGAGGAGGATGTGGGGAAATTAACAGATGCACAATGGGATGATATAGTAACCTCAATAGATATATTATGCCTCTTAGCAACCCAAAAGCTCACACAGTTTTATATACTACATAGAACACATATTATATGCCAAAAAGATTGTTTTCAGGGGGGGGGTTATCGGTTTCATCCTGCCCCAGATGTAAAACGGCAGTTGGGGATCTGATCCGTATGCTATGGAGATGCCCCAAGCTACGTAGGTACTGAAAGGAGGTGCTGGATAGAATATACTCAGTATCTGAAATAAATTTACAATTAGATCCGGTACTATATGTATTGGGGTACATGGAGCAGGGAGTGGGTTATGGGGCTAAGCGAGCAGCAGTCTTAAGATGCCAATATCAAGCTAGAAAAGCTATTACAGGGAAATGGATAAAATCTGAACCACCATATATTACAGATTGGCTGAGAATGGTTATTAATATAATAATGAGAGAAAAACTGGCTTATATAAGAAGAGGAGAGACAAAAAGATTTGAAAAAATATGGAAAGCATGCTTAGAAACTCCTGGTCTGGCACCCGAGATAGAGAATATCTAAAATGTGTGGTTGAGTAATATAATTTTAAGTGGGATATGGGGAGGGTTGGAGAGAATTGGGGGGAAAGAAGCTAATGAATGTTTGTTATTGCTTTTGTATGTGATTTTTTTGTTTATTAAAAACAATAACAATATAAGAATGAAAAATTAGAAAATGGAAATGTATTCATTCATACAAAATTATATGGCTATCAAAAAGCTGTTAACAGGTACAGTGGGGAAAACCATCTCTACAGTCAAGCACAGAGGTGGAAACATAATGGTTTGGGGCTGTTTCTCTGCTAAAGGTACAGGCCGACTTTGCCGCATTGAGGGGCCAATGGATGGGGCCATGTATTGTCAAATCTTGGGTTAGAAGCTTCTTTCCTTAGCCAGAACACTGAAGATGGGTAAAGAATGAGTCTTTCAGCATGACAATAACCCAAAACATACCGCCAAGGCAACAAAGGAGTGGCTCAAGAAGAAGCACATTAGGGTCCAGGAGTGGTCAGTCTTCAGAACTTAATCCTATAGAAATTTTATAGAGGGAGCTGAAACTTCCATTTGCCAAGCAACAGTCAAGAAACCTTAAGGATTTAGAGAAGATCTGTAAAGAAGGGTAGACCAAAATCCCTCCTGAGATGTGTGCAAACCTGGTAACCAACTGCAAGAAACGTCTTACCTCTGTGCTTGCCAACAAGGGTTTCTCCACCTAAGTCCTAAGTCATGTTTAGCTTGGGGATCAAATACTTATTTTACTCACTGAATTGCAACTTAATTAATAACATTTGTTTTATGTGTTTTTTTTTTTTCCTGGATTCTTTTTTCTGGATTTTTCTGTCTCCATCATTTAAAATACACCTATTGTAAAAAATTATAGACCTGTCATTTCTTTGTAAATGGGCAAACTTACAAAATCTGCAGGGGATCAAATAATTGTTTTCCCCACTGTATGAGGTGCAGGTACCTAGAGATGCCTACAAATACCTACAACAGTTTGCTTACCCCATCCTGTTTGTGTACATCACTATTAATTCGTTGGCAGCCCATCATAGTGATGGGCAAATAAGAAAATTTGGAAGGTAAAAGATGTTTTAACACCATCAGATTGGAACAGTCTATGATTTGGCTATGGACATGGAGACTGCTGCATATAGGTGTAGGCATGCTACACTCAATCTGTACAAACTTTTGTACAATCAACTTTAAATTTACAACTACTATGAAATATAAGCATTAAGCCAATTACGTCCTGCTGCAGAGAATATGTGCTGAGAGGAGGACAAGCAAAATGAGGATGACCTCCATACAGGGGCGTAACTACAGGGGTTGCAGGGGTTGCGATTGCTACCGGGCCCCATGCTCCAGGGGGCCCAGTAGCAAACCAGTGGGTGAACTTCCAGGATTGCAAAAGTCACACTTGCGACCGGGCCCTGGCATTGCACCACTGTGGGGAGGCCCCAAGATTGCAGGAAGGGAGCCCACTGCAGAACTTGTGAAAGGATCCTGCTGCGGGACCGTAATAAAAGGCCATGCAACGAGAATAAAGAGCCCCAGGATTAGTGGGAAGAGCCCTGGGCTTGAAGGGAAGGGCCCCGGCCAGGGATCTGGGGGGGCCCTTCATGGTTTCTTGCATCGGGGCCCTGAAGGCTCTAGTTACGCCTCTGCCTCCATAGTATGAGAGCTAAAATATTCATTAAAAAAATATACTATAAATATGCTGATCCCAAAATGACCTGTTACATGTATACTTTTTCACATCTTAAACACATTGCAAATGAATCTAGGCTTTACACTTGCCTTCTGGAGCATGAAAACCAGACTAATTGGGATCTAGACTCATAAGAGGAACATAAGAAGGCACTTATGGGCATAAAATGTGTTATTATATTCTTATGAAGGAGGAGGTACAGTTCAATTTATTTTTCCTGAGTGACCTCTAATTAATGTATTTTTCTATGTCTTTAGCAGACTAGCTTTTCATACAGAATCAGTATCTCTCCAAATGTTTCTTATTATCTTTTAAAACCAGTTTATAAATAGGAATTCCTGAACTGCAAATTAATTTTAACTCCAGGCAGGTATTAAAAACACAATTTAATCCAATTATGGATTCTTTAAAAATGATTAAATGCGTTGGTATACACCTCTGACAAAAGTGTTTGAATCTGTATGGACATTAGCCTACAAAAATCCCCTGTTTTTAGTGACACTGAGGAATGAGTGAGATCACTTAAAGGGTTAATCCACCCGAAAACAATATTTCAGCTTTTGGTAGATGATAGTGTGACAGCAGCACTCTTCAAATAGAAAGGAGTTATTTAAGTTCTGGTTTAGTGCATTCAAGATACAATTTAAAAGAGAAGTAAGGCCAAAGGTTTTATGGTCATACTTCTCTTGTGTGTCAGAGGAGTGCACTTACTTGTGTTCTCCTGTTACCCAGAATCAGCCGACAGTGGGCTAAAATCTGCTGTCCACCGAGGTCACTGAGCTGCTCCAGGCTCTGAAAGGATACTGTCAATAATTTTGGGATCCACCCAGATGCCTGATTGGCAGCTGGCTCTGCCTTTAATGATCTGCTGAGAGGCTGAACGAGCCACTCCAGCCCAGCCCCCCAATGAGTGCTGGAGGTCTGAGCAGAGAGTGGTGGTTGACAGTGCTGACCCAAGAACTGAGCGATCAGCGGTCATGTAATCGCTAATTTCTTGGGCTTAGAGCCAGAGGGGACAGCTGCATCATTAGACGCAATCTAAGTATAAAGGTAATATACATAATCAATCTGGCCATGCTTGTCTGTTTTTAAAGTGTATGGATAGCCAAAACTCTTTTTTTGTTGTTTTGAATAGAGTTGGGAATAGATACTACTCCTGTCTGTTTTTTTCTGCTGTTTGTGTCCCACTGGGGAGATCTGCCTTCACTTCCAGAAAGGGAAATACTTTCTTATCCGGTTGTCACTAGAACATGTGTCCCATTAGAGGATTTCCCCTAACCCACTGTTCTGTGGTGACAACTGTACAATTTTGGAATTCTCAATAGTTTCTGTTTCAATGAGAATGTTTACAAGGACAGGCATAACACTTCTCTATTCTTTCTAAAATAATACATACACTTTAGGAATTCTTTACAGTATTTTGGCTATAGAAGAAATACTTTATGAAGCTTGTTTTATGATGACTTACCTGAGCAAGTTTTGTTTCCAGGTCAATCAAAGCTTTCATATCAATTTCTGCCCTTGTTTTGTTGGCACCAAGAAAAACTGATACATCAACCATGAAACTGTATAAGGATTCTCTATACTGTAAAAGAAAAAAGAAAATGATTTAAATTTGACATATATTAAAGATGTTCTTTAGGCAAACTAGAAGTTTAACCATAAGATACATACAGGGGACATTAATTAATTAAATACATGAAATACAATTTTCCATCCAGACTTTACTGACTTTACATCTGGTAAACTGAAAACCTCTGCTTGTGATACAGCAGGACTAGTTTCAAATACAACCACAGCAGACAAAAAAATCCCCCAAAATGTGCTGCTATGCAGTGCATTCTCATGAAATTTAGATCACCCAGCTTTCCAAAATGTACACGCTTAGTGTTAAATGTACATAGGTGAGAAATAGAGATTTATGGAGAGATTTATGGATATGGAGTGGTCATAACAGAAAATCCTTCACAAGATAGTTGGAACTTTTTTTTGAGGAGCTACAGTCAGGTCCAAAAATGTTGGGACATCAACGCAATTCTAATCTTTTTGGCTCTATAGACCACCGCAATGGATTTGAAATGAAACAAACAAGATGTGCTTTAACTGCAGACTTTCAGCTTTAATTTGAGGGTATTTACATCCAAATCAGGTGAACGATGTAGGAATTCCAACAGTTTGTATATGTGCCTCCCACTTTTTAAGGGACCAAAAGTAATGGGACAGATTAACAATCATAAATCAAACTTTCACTTTTCAATACTTGGTTGCAAATCCTTTGCAGTCAATTACAGCCTGAAGTCTGGAAAGCATAGACCTCACCAGACGCTGGGTTTCATCCCTGGTGATGCTCTGCCAGGCCTCTACTGCAACTGTCTTCATTTCCTGCTTGTTCTTGGGGCCTTTTCCCTTCAGTTTTGTCTTCAGCAAGTGAAATGCATGCTCAATCAGATTCAGGTCAGGCGATTGACTTGGCCATTGCATAAAATTTCACTTCTTTGGTTTTTCACTTTCAAACTCTTTGGTTGCATTCGCAGTATGCTTCGGGTCATTGTCCATCTGCACTGTGAAGTGCCGCCCAATGAGTTCTGAAGCATTTGGCTGAATATGAGCAGATAATATTGCCCAAAACACTTCAGAATTCATCCTGCTGCTTTTGTCAGCAGTCACATCATCAATAAATACAAGAGAACCAATTCCATTGGCAGCCATACATGCCCACGCCATGACACTACCACCACCATGCTTCACTGATGAGGTGGTAAGCATCAACTACCCTTTCAGTAAATTACTACTTTCTAAGATTAGTTTTGAACTTCCCTCCAGTTAGCTTGAGGTCATATCCCTGTATTTTTTATTTTGGTTTCATATTGAAAAAAATGCCCTTCTGAGCCTTATTCATCCTCTTAAAGTTTTTAAAGGTTTCAGTCATATCTCCCCTTTCCCTTCTTTCCTCCAGTCTGTACATATTAAGTTCCTTAAGTCGCTCTCGATATGTTTTATCCCCTAGGCCTTTCACCATTTTCTCTGGACTCATTCTATTTTATCAATATCTTTCTGTAAGTGTGGTCTCCAGAACTAGACAGAGTATTGTAAATAGGGTCTCACTAAAGATCTATATAGGGGAATCAGAACCTCATTCCTCCTGCTGGTGATCCCTCTAGTGATGCATCCTAGAATTCTATTTGCTTTCCCCATTGCCTGGTCACACTGTTTGCTCATTTTGCACTCATCTGAAATAAGTACCCCCCAAAACTTTTTCTTTTGTAGGGCTGGCTAACACTGTACCCCCAATGTTGTACTCTCTCAGGGGATTCTTTTTCCCTAGGTGCATTATTTTACTTTTAGAAACATTGAATGCTCCACTGCTTTGACCAATCTTCCAGCAAATCATGTTCCAATTTATTTAATTTTCACAGCTACTTCATATATTATAGTTTTGGTGTCTGTCTGTCTGTCTGTCTGTCTGTCTGTCTGTCTCTCTATCTATCTATCTATCTATCTATCTATCTATCTATCTATCTATCTATCTATCTATCTATCTATCTATCTATCTATCTATCTATCTATCTACACATATACAGTATCTCCTAAAAGTGAGTACACCCCCTCATATTTTTGTAAATATTTTATTTTATATTTGACATATGTGACAACACTGAACAATGACACTTTGCTACAATGTAAAGTAGTGAGTGTAAAGCTTGTATAACAGTGCAAATTTGCTGTCCCCTCAAAATAACTCAACACACAGCCATTAATGTCGAAACTGCTGACAACAAAAGTGAGTACACCCCTAAGTGAAAATGTCCAAATTGGGTCCAAAGTGTCAATATTTTGTGTGGCCACCATTATTTTCCGGCACTGCCTTAACCCTCTCGGGCATGGAGTTCACGAGAGCTTCACAGGTTACCACTGGAGTCCTCTTCCACTCCTCCATGAGGACATCACAGAGCTGGTGGATGTTAGAGACCTTACCCTCTTCCACCTTCTGTTTGAGGATGCCCCACAGATGCTCAATAGGGCTTAGGTCTGGAGACATGCTTGGCCAGTCCATTACCTTTGTCCTCAGCTTCTTTAGCAAGGCAGTGCTCATCTTGGATGTGTGTTCGGGGTCATGTTGGAATACTGGGCAACAGGGCAGAAATCCACTTTACTGCCCTGTGGCATGAATCCAGAAGGGTGTACTCACTTTTTTTGCCAGCGGTTTAGACATTAACCACTTCAGGACCAGAAGGATTTGCCCCCTTAATGACCAGGCAATTGTTTGCGATTCGGCACTGTGTTACTTTAATGGAAAATTGCGCGGTCGTGCGATGTTGTACCCAAATAAAATTGAGGTCCTTGTTTACCTACAAATAGAGCTTTCTTTTGGTGGTATTTGATCACCTGTGCGATTTTTATTTTTTTGCACTTAAAACAAAAAAAGAGCGGCTATTCTGAAAAAAAAAAAAAAAAAAAACAATTGTTTTCACTTTCTGCTATATAACATTCCCAAAAAAAATGTAAAAATCTGATTTTTTCATAATTTTAGGCCAATTTGTATTCTGCTACATATTTTTGGTAAAAAAAAAAATCACAATAAGCATATTTTGATTGGTTTGCGCAAAAGTAATCACGTCTGTAAGCTAGGGGAAAGATTTATGTCATTTTTATTTTTTTTTTTTTTACTAGTAATGGCAGCGATCTGCAATGTTGGCGACTGCGGCATTGTGGCAGACAGATTGGACCTCTAACTGACATTTTTGACACTTTTGGGGGGACCAGTGACATTACTACAGTAATCAGTGCTAAAAATATGCACTGTTACTGTAATAATGACATTGGCAAGGAAGGGGTTAACCTAGTTGGTGATCAAGGGGTAAATGTAAGCCTAGGGGAGTATTTCTAACTGTGGGGGGGATGGGCTTTTGAAATGATCATAGAGACCTGTGATCCTATATAGAAGGATCACAGTCGCTTTGTGATTATTCCAGAAAGAAGAACGGTCAGCTGTGTTTACAACAGCTGATCGTTCTTCTCTCTCAGCGGGGAGCGACTGCGGGTGGCTGGCGGCAATCACGGGTGCCAGCCCCATGCTTTGGCATCCCCGCTGCCGAGTTGGGGCAGGCGGGCGCGTGCCGCCAGTGGCGCGTGCTCGCCGCTCTAGCACCAGGCGCGCGATTGATGTAGTACTACTCCAGTTCACGCAGGAGGGCCTGCCTGTCGCAATAAAACTGCGGCGGGCAGTCCTTTAGCAGTTAATGGGTGTGTGTTGAGTTATTTTGAGGGGACAGACAATTTACACTGTTATACAAGCTGGACACTCACTACTTTACATTTTAGCAAAGTGTAATTTCTTCAGTGTTGTCACATGAAAATATATAATAAGATATTTACAAAAATGTGAGGGGTGTACTCACTTTTGTGAGATACTGTGTGTGTATAAATATATATATATATATATATATATATATATATATATATACACAGTATGTATATATAATTTTTGAGAGTGGGTGTCAGTGGTATATCCCATATCTATGGTAGTAAGGTGTAATAAAATCAGTATAATATGAATATTTCTGTTATAAATATCAGGTTGCCATTGATTATATTATATAACTCCCACTTGCCTGATTCCATAACTTGAATTTTGAAGTTGTTGAATTGTTGCACACTAAAAGAGTTCTGGTCTAGCCCAATAATAATGGACAGGATGACAATACTGGCTATTTTTTTAGACTTGTGAACGTATTGCAAATAAATTATCTGACAGTTTTGCATATTTGGAAGGTACAGATAAACAAAATCATATCAAATGGAAAATGGCTAGGTGTTGTCCTAGCAAGTGCTGTACTGTATAACCTGTTGTTACAGAACTGTTTCACAATTGTACTAACTTGCAACAAATGAAATAACACAGTATATCTATTACTGGTGCTTTTAAGCTTTAACTATTCGGTGTGCACACCCCCAGCCACCACCCCTCTCCCCCTAAGCTTCAACATGTGTTTCTTTTTTTGGTGGGCAGTATGTCTTGTACTGTTAATGTAAAGAAAATTGTTTATTCCTACTATTTTCCTGCTTTTACTTGTTCCCTTTTAATTGCGTGTTAGATGATCATAAATAATTATCAATAATATTATAATCATTATCAGTAATATTATTATTATTATCATTCTTCTTTTGGAGTTGTAGCTTGATACAATTTATAGAACATGATGGTGGGTTTTACATATTGTGAGAAAACAGTAAAGACAAATAAATGACTACACTTAGATAAAAGCCTTTCCAGGGATTTTAAACTGTATTTGCAGCAGAATATATCCCTTACCCTTTGACAGTATTGACTAAGATATAAAGACCCTCCATCTTTTCCTTTCATTCATCCAAGACCATTTGTCAACTACAAAGGAGTTTTTAAATGACTCCTACTAAGCTACAATGAACAAATGCAATCAGATAAAAGCACTCATGATTTATACAGTCATGAGGTTTGAAAGTTACTGTTGATTACAATGACTGGAAGTGCAAAAACTTTCAACTGCCATTAATCTTCTTCATCTATCAAATTAGCTGCTTTTCAATTGACAGAAGGATTGTTCTCTTAAAGCAAACGTGAATGTGTTTTTTTTTAAATGTGGGATCAAAAGATATGTTTTTATTTTTTATTTAATTACCGTATTTATTGGCGTATAACACGCACCTCAAATTTAGGAGGGAAGTTTTAGGAAAAAAGCTTAAATTTGAAATAAACAGCATTGAACTCAGAACTTTTTTTTATATATATATATATATATATGTATATCACTTTACAATCACTGTAAAGGAACAAGCTGAAGTAAGGTGATATAGATAGTTGCACCAGATTTTGCAGGCTCTGGAAAATCAACCCACCAGGTATGAAGGCTCTTCTATTTACTGACTGTGCTTATCACCAGTTTATGACTTCAATTGCTCTATATATACAGGTCACACTCATACCTTTACCCTACAGATATAAAGCTTATACAGGAAACCTTGAATACTCTTCATTCATTAATATTTAACCAGGCACACTGTGCTAGATGTGCCAATGATAATTCATAAATGACTGTTAGGACAATAGTATAACCAATATCTAAAAATCAATACACTTGTGTGCAATTATTGGAACAAAAGCTCTCCTAAAGAACTCATGGAAGAAGAAGTCTATAAAATAAAAGCTATTTAATAAAAGCTATAAAAGCTAAACAGTCCAGGCAGCGCTGAGAAGCAGAGGAGGGGGGTGGGCCAGACCGAGGGGAAGCGAGGATGAGCGACCGCTGTCATCAGAAGTCGCAGCGTCTACCTATGATAGACGTCACATGTCCCGCGTCCCTGCATTGGACCACTGTGCTGTCTATCATAGGAGGCGGGACTTCCTATGACAGACACCGCTCGTCCTTCCTTATACTCAGCCCGGCCCGCCCCCCTCCTCTGCCTCTCAGCGCTGCCTGGACTGTTTTTTTTTTACTAGATCAGCGTATAACACGCACTGGTGTTTTGCCCTCCATTTTTAGGAGGAAAAAGTGCGTGTTATACGCCGATAAATACGGTAACTTATTTATAAGTTGCATCAACCAGTAGAACCATTGCAGTTGTTACAAAACTTTTCAATACCCATTCCAATAGTTTCAATTTCTGTGGATTTTTTTAATTGATAGCAGGGATATTACATTTTATACAATCAAGCACAGATGAGCTGATTTATGAAAATTTGAGCGAAACTTAACCATTTATTCAAAGCAAGCAATAGGGTCCTCTGAAGTGACCCTGTTATTTCCCAAAAATAATCCAGGTAGCTGCCCCCTATAATAGAAGAAGGTGAATACATACATCTTCGGCAGACACCAAGACCATCCTTTTCAGAGCTACCAGCGCCATTGCTATGTGACACTTCCAGTGTGCTGGATAGCATGTCCCCAGCTACAAGCAAGGCTACTATGTTACTAAAGAACTCAGCAGCCAGTAGGAAGAACTATGGCACCGAGCAAAGAACACTTTATGCTAGATGTATAAAATTTGCTTAGCAAGCAGGTTTTATATTTCGTTTGGCATTTTGTAGGCTATCCATACATGGCCAGACCTTTTAAAGAGATTTGACTATATATATTATTTGCATTGCTACAATACTGGAATCCACTGGGACATTTATACAAAACTAACACTTTATCAGGATGCGCACACATTAAAAACTTGAATACTTTTCTAAAGAGAGTAGGAAACAATCACCAAGCAATCAAGCATTTCTCTGGTGTGCACAAGTTACTGATATAAAAACATATCCCAACACACACCTACAAACACCGGCAATGCACAAGCCAGTTAAATACATTGCAAACATCAGACCATTTTAGCATTAAAAAAAAAAAACAGTACTACTAATCCACCCACAGACGTGTGATGAACATCATAAACTTTTGACCATATACTTCAAAGGTGCACCATGAAGAAGAAACAACAACCTAAAATGAAGTATGTAGCATTTGAATCTAGTCAGCTGAGTCCCTACAGCCAATATAATTTGAAGGAACTTATAACCCAGCCCACTTTCTATAAAAGGGTGGGCATTACAGAAGCTATATTGTCAATGTGTATAGGAGCTGTTAGAAATAACATTGGTACATGTCCAACATGTGTGGCTTTCAATGCTTTTCTTTTATAATGGCTTGTTTATTAGCTTTTTGAATGGCAACAATTATATTACAAGATTCAACCCCTTCAGTGGGGGATTCACCGCAAAGTTTAGGAAGTTCAGGAATTTCAAAAAGACCTTACTTTTTGAAAAACAAACCTAGGCAAATTTGCTGATAGTTTTGAACCGTTGACAGCAGCAGCCACCTTCAGCATGTCCAATACAACTACACAAGACTATAGGAATCTGGGAAGGGGCACTGGAGATCTTTCTAAGGTTGTTTTTCAGCACCTACTTATATACATGGCTGTTTTAATTCTCTGCTTATGCAGAAACACACTTGCTATGAATTAATACAGGAATTTTGTTTTGTGATTTGTGATGAGTGTTCCACCAGAAGTGTAGGTTCATCTTTTAGCTAACAACATTAGTTTGCATTGAGGTAGGTCATTACCTCAACTCTAGATTTTGTTTTACTCATGTTTGACACCTGTACTTCTACTACTGAGATAAGTAACACATTGATATCTGCTATATCCACACAAAACCCTGTCCAACTCTGTATTTGTTGTCTTTAGTAGAATTACTAAGGCACTTTAAGAGTCGGTTCACACTGGGGCAACACGACTCCTTACTACTTCGGGGGCGACTTGTGCATTACAATGCACCACGACTTCGGAGCGACTTGCAGGGACTTCACATAATGGAAGTCTATGCAAGTCGCTCCGAGGTCGCCCGAAGTAGTACAGGACCCTTTTTCTAAGTCGGAGCGACTTGTGACGCTCCTATTAGGATGGGTCCTGTAGAGGTCAATGGACCGCGACGGTGCGCGATTTGTCAGGCTGACAAGTCGCCTGACAAGTCGCGCTAGTGTGAACCGGCTCTAACTGCTCGCTGCCCGACCACTGAACATATATGGCTGGGCAGGACAAACGTTGTTCCTGGGAGGAAGTACCCGTATATCCTTCCAGAAGCGTACCTTGTGTATGCCCCTGGGAGAGCACAGTGGTGCGATCTGTTACCACTGTGTCCACTAGAAACAGACCTCTGTGCTCCACCCTGGTACCATGTGATTGCTGACCAATTACAGCAATCGCATTTTCAATAAAAAACAATGGCTGTCATTTATGAAGTCATTGCTTACTACTGTGATCTCTGTGATTGGTCACAGTGATCACATGGTACAGGGCCAATTACAATGGCCCTGTGCCATGTGACATCTTTGGCCAATCACAGCGATCATAATAGTAAACAATGGCATGATAGTGGTCAATAGACTGCTATAAGCTGACTCTGGGTCACAGGAGCACAAAAGTAAGCGCACTCATGTGACCCAGAAGAGAAGTATGGCCAAAGAGTCTTTGTCCTCACTTCTCTTTTAGTTGAATCATGGCGATTGGTTAGCCAGCATTTTTAATAGCTCACAGACTAAATTTGAAGCAGTTTAGGACCTGTGGATTTGTTATATCTAACATCTATGACCTGAGAGAAATTCCTACTGCACTAGACCCTATTTCCTCCTTTCCTATTCCCCTCTACTTCCCATCCATAGGTTGTTTGCTGAAGGTTTTATCAATATATCAATATGATTTCATAGGATATATTGCTGTAGAAGAGATACTTTGACTTTGTGTACAGAGGCTAAAAAAAGTAGCTTTTATTGTCTTCCATATGCTTCTGTAAATCAGAACATGTATGCACTTTCTGGTACCTTTCTATGTATAAAAACACAATTTTGTATACCTTAATAAAAATATGTTTCCTTACAGAAAAAATGAACTGATTTGTTTTAGCACATCATTATCAGTATTAACATGTACATCTTTGCTTTTGTTTTATAAATATTTTTATATATTGTATTTTACTGTATATTTGATAGTCTAACCACACAATCAGATTTATACTGAAGACAATAAAAAGAACAATTATTTTCCATAATATTTTCATGGTGCCAGAATATTGTGTTTATCAGATGTAATATTTCTTTAAAGTAATTTTAAAAGCAAGAAAAAAGTAGCCTAGCTGTTCTCTAGATTGAGAAGTACGAGTCGAAATTCAAGCAAAAAAAAAAAAGAATGATAGATAAAAATCAAATAAAACAGCATTCTACCTTTGTGCTGCAGCAAGGCCCACAGAAATAAAATCACTTCATTTGCTGCTAAACAGACTAGAAAAGGTTGATGGGACTTTTGCTTATGGGAGACAGAATGACCTTGCATTGTGCTTTTGATGGCATATAAAGCTGGATCAATAACTGGCATCCATAATCTGCACCAAGGGAAGCTCATCTGTGTTTCTGCCTGCAAATTCAAGTCAACATCGGAATAGCCCTTAATATGGTCAGCAGAAACGTATTTTTAAAGGAAACCTGCTTTGAAAAAAAATACATTTCTGAAAATGCTATTTGCCTGGGTGTTAAACTGTCCTACTGACTTTAATACTTTTTGAGCCACTGGCCAGTAACAAGTATGCAAATCAGAAGTTCTAAACTCACTGACTGCATAATTTCTCTGGCATAGGGATGATCAAATCAGTTTGAACCTATTAAAGTCTATAGAGGCAAATCTTGTTATAAAATTCTGGCCACGTGAGATGTAATAAACAAGTTATTATCAAACAAAAGACATTGGAAGCTGGGCACTCCCCATGGGGGACATATTTCAATGCTAAAATTTAATTTATAAAGTTTTCAGCCAAAGTCGGGGTGATTCACAAACTTCACCAATTCCAAAGCTGTGCAACAGACCCTTGGTAGCTGGGAACCTAATTCTCATCCCTACTCTGGGCCAGTGACTGAGTCTGAGACTATGTTGTCAGAAGATCAGCATGGTAATTAGAGAACAAACATTTTATGAAAGAAGATAGCTTCAATTATTCTCTCAAAGCATATATCCTTAAAGTATAACTAAAAGCGGAATTATTTTTTTTTTTTTTTTAGTTTTGAATAAAGTGGAGATACATTGAACACCTGTCAGGTTCTTATTGCTGCCAGATTCCTCCGATTAATCTAACATGTCCTGTTTAACATCATCACCAATAGTCAAAGTGACAGAAAATCTTGAATTTTGGGTTGTCATCAGAACAGAAACAGAGAAAAATCTTCCAATCAGGGCACTAGTTGTGGTGACTCTGGTGACAAACAGGGATTTTGTCACTTTGGAGGGATTTTTTCTTGCTGCCTGCCTTGGCTATGCGTCAGGAAGCAAAGGGAAACTTCCCCAAAGGGACACAGAAAAAATAAACTTACAGGAATTTTAACCCTCCCTTACTCTATTAAAAAAATAAATGTGCCTTTAGTTCTACTTTAAAGTATTTAAATGCATTTTGCTTTAAATTTTGAAGTAAGTTGAAGGGGTAGACCTTCTTTACAGATTTTTTGCTGGCTTTGTTCCTGCTGGAAACATTCACACCTCTATTCGTCCTGAGGTCCACTGTTACAGAAAGCAGAAAGTGATAGGAAATTTAAAATTTTAGAGTTACTACCATGGAAATTCTCTAAGGGATTCCATTAACTTTGGAGAGCTTTCCTGTTGTGTCTTAGGGGCAGGAAATTAAGGAAATCTACTTAGTGGGACATTTAAAGAAGAAGCATTTAAAAAAGAAGCGCTTATAGCAAAAGAGGGAAACTGACTCCTTGTAAACAGCTTCTCCATTAGTGTCCATGGACAAATGGCTGTGCATGCAGTTTACACCACAGCCTTCCAGCTCAGGGAAGATGATGAACCTCCAGAGCCAGGGTAGAGCACAGTCAGTGGAAGAGGTTAAAGGGAAGTTGGCCTCAACTTAGTTAGAAGTAGCTTTATCCTTCGATGATATTAGTATAGAGGGTGTAACAACCTGATTGCATGTGTACTAGACCGTAAATAGACATTATGTTGCCCTAGGTATTTTGATACGGTGAAAGTTACAGCAGCCAGGTCCTCTCCTTTTCTCTACATGTACAGAATGATTGATTTATCATAGATTCATCCATTGACTCATATTGAAGGTCCACATCCCTATTTTCTCTCAGGTGCTGATCTATCACACATATTTGCTGTATCCTAATAATCTACACACACCACGGCTCCTGTCATAGACTTGTGCTATGAATATTACAAATCTTTAGGGCTAATATGCAGAGAGTGTAGGTTAAATTAGACTTGCTTGCATGTTTTAAATATTTCTGTATACCCTTTAGCTATGACTCCAATAGACAGGCCCTGGTGAAAATATTGCAGCGTACGAACCTGTTTCTAAAAAACAGCACATTTAAAATATTAATTCAGTAGCTGAACTTACTCTTTTTGCTGTTGTACTGTTGTCAAGATAATCCTCATGAGATAATAATGACAGGGATGCTTGATCAAACTGTAAATTAAAATATATGTAAAATCAATATTGTAACTTATCTACAATTTCCTATTTAAAAAAAAATCATGCAAGGATCAGTGGGGCACAGATATCCAAAAAAACAAATAATGGCTTTGTATAGTGCAGTATAGGATAGTATAATATAGTATAGTACTGTCAGTATACAGTTCTGTACTATATTATTGTGTTCAGGGGAAATATTATTTTCCTGGCAGAGTGAGGAGGATTTACGGTAAAAGCACCACTGACCAGGACAGGACATGAGGGGATTTCTTCCATAGAATCTTTCCAACTATAATATATATATATATACACTCCTCACATTTTTGTCAATTTTTGATTATATCTTTTCATTTGACAACACTGAAGAAATGACACTTTGCTACAATGTAAAGTAGTGAGTGTACAGCTTGTATAACAGTGTAAATTTCCTGTCCCCTCAAAATAACTCAACACACAGCCATTAATGTCTAAACCGCTGGCAACAAAAGTGAATACACCCCTAAGTAAAAAGGTCCAAATTGGGCCCAATTAGCCATTTTCCCTCCCGGTGTCATGTGACTCATTAGTGTTACAAGGTCTCTGTGTGAATAGGGAGCAGGTGTGTTAAATTTGGTGTTATCGCTCTCACTCTCTCATACTAGTCACTGGAAGTTCAACATGGCACCTCATGGCAAAGAACTCTCTGGGGATCTGAAAAAAAGAATAGTTGCTCTACATAAAGATGGCCTAGGCTATAAGAAGATTGCCAAGACCCTGAAACTGAGCTGCAGCACAGTGGCCAAGACCATACAGTGGTTTAACAGGACAGGTTCAACTCAGAACAGGCCTCGCCATGGTCAACTAAAGAAGTTGAGTGCACGTGCTAAGCGTCATATCCACAGTTTGTCTTTGGAAAATAGAAATAGACGTATGAGTGCTGTCAGCATTGCTGCAGAGGTTGAAGGGTTGGGGGGGGTCAGCCTGTCAGTGCTCAGGCCATACGCCGCACACTGCATCAAATTGGTCTGCATGGCTGTCGTCCCAGAAGGAAGCCTCTTCTAAAGATTATGCACAAGAAAGCCTGCAAACAGTTTGCTGAAGACCAGCAGACTAAGAACATGGATTACTGGAACCATGTCTTGTGGTCTGATGAGATCAAGATAAACTTATTTGGTTCAGATGGGGTCAAGTGCATCTGGGGGCAACCAGGTGAGGAGTACAAAGACAAGTGTGCCTTGCCTACAGTCAAGCATGGTGGTGGGAGTGTCATGGTCTTGGGCTGCATGAGTGCTGCCGACACATGGGAGCTACAGTTCATTGAGGGAGCAGTATTTCAACATGATAACAACCCCAAACACAGCTCCAAGACGACCACTGCCTTGCTAAAGAAGCTTAGGGTAAAGGTGATGGACTGGCCAAGCATGTCTCCAGACCTAAACCCTATTGAGCATCTGTGGGGCCTCTTTAAACGGAATTTGGAGGAGCGTAAGGTTTCTAATATCAACCAGCTCCATGATGTCGTCATGGAGGAGTGGAAGAGTGGCAACCTGTAAAGCTCTGGTGAACTCCATGCCCAAGAGGCTTAAGGCATTGCTGGAAAATAATGGTGGCCACACAAATTATTGACACTTTGGTCCCAATTTGGACATTTTAACTTAGGGGTGTACTCACTTTTGTTGCCAGCGGTTGAGACATTATTGGCTGTGTGTTGAGTTATTTTGAGGGGACAGCAAATGTACACTGTTATACAAGCTGTGCACTCACTATTTTACTTTATAGCAAAGTGTCATTTCTTCAGTGTTGTCACATGAAAAGATATAATAAATGATTTACCAAAAATGTGAGGGGTGTACTCACTCTTGTGAGATACTGTGTACATATATATATATATATACACACACAGTAGATGTAAAAAAGGCCTGTTAATGAAGGGGGTAAATTCTTTTGGAGCTGAAGTGGTTAATATTGAACCAAAGACATTGCTGATCTGTCAGCTCCTGACGGTTCAGCAATGGTGTTGTGTGTGTGTTGATAAAAAGTTGCAGTATTTTTTTAGCGCATTGGATTGTGATGAAAACCACTGCATCACAGCGGCAATGCAGTGAACAAAATAAAATAAATTTCTGCAATAAAATGTAGAGTGTAATGTGCCAGATCTGCACATAAGCACAGTGTCCAAGCACACACCAATGGCATTTTGCCTCATTGGTGTGAATGGGCCCTAAAAAAGGGTTTGATTACCTTCTACACTATTGCTTGACTCATAATCTTTATTTCCTGTGTATACATTTTTAAGTGTTTTTCCAAGTAGAGAAAAATGTTAGTTTTACTTTGCATGGGCAAAGCACAGTTTCACTTTAACCCCTTCTTACCTAAGGGTAAATCAAATGTGAATGCCTAAGCACAATTTTACAACTTTGACATGTGTTAGTAAAACCATACATATCATCACAACTACACAACTACTTTGTGCAGCCAGGTGGATTATACCATGTTTTTTTTTTTTTTTTTTTTTCAGGACAAATTGGGCTTTCTTTTAGTTTTAAATGGTAATGGATATCTCCTGATTTTTATTTTATTATCAAAGGAAAACTGGTGCAAAATAGTAAAAACAATCATTTTTTTTAAAATGTAGCTGTATATTTCTTGCTACTACCATAACCTTCTGCCAAAGAAGAACCCAAAATAAATTCTCCTGCTTCTGACGTTCGCAGCGATACCACATATGTGTATGTTATTTGTTGTTTGTGCCCGTAGTACATCCCAGAAACGATAGTGTGCATTTTGCTTCTTTTTTTTTTCCTACCTAAAACGCACTGACACTAACTGTCACTGATACTAATTTAAAAAAAAATACTGACCCAAACACTAACCCTGGCACTGACTTAGATCAAACCTCGATCTAGGTATTTTTATTTTTTATATTATTATTTTAGTTAATTTTTGTACACACAGTTCTCTCTCCTCTCATTCTCTTCTCTTCTCTTCTCTTTCTCTGAAAAAGCCCAGTCCAGTGGGGCCACATATTTGCGTAGGGGTTAAATAATATATAAAAACCAAAGCTTACAGGTTTTTATTTTGCTGTCTGTGTCCAATTGCTAAAATTTCCTTCACTTGACTTGTCAGAGACAAAAAAGAAAATAAAGGAAATCAATCCAAAATGAGTTTAAGCCCTTTTTAAGCAGTTGTCACTGAAATAGAAATAGAAAAGAACCTCCATTTCATTCCAATCACAGCTATAACGTTTTGGACCTCCCATCTTTTAATGTCCCAGTAATAATGGTCACTAGGGCTAACAGGGAGGGGTTTAACACTTAGGGATATTCCATGTTCTTATTAAAGTAAGAAAAAATCTACATCTGCATTGCATCAGAAGAACAGAGATTATGTTCCAGTTCCAAGATCTCAGGCAGGCTTTGAAGTTCCCCAAATCTTCCCAGAAGCAACTGGTCAGCGTGGGTCCAACAGTGTTGATTCATGCCATTCAGGTCCAAGAACAAAGGGGCTTCTTGATGAAAGCAGAATTGCCATCCAACAATAAAGCCCAAAACAATAAATATGAAAACATTATGTAATTTTAAGATTTTTGGCAGCCTTTAAGCACCTCAAGTAAATGACTATGGATCTGAGTTTGGCAACACCACCAGTACAAGAAAATACTCCGTTAGCTTGATGAAAGTGGAATGCCATGTTAAGGAGACAATATGAAAACAAGTACTTGGTTGTCAAATAGTCAGCTTAGAGAGTTAGTCATCTTAGACTGGTGATAATGTAAGTGGGGATTAACAATAATACTGCATTTATTTTGAATGGTAATTGGTAAAGAAGGATAAGTTAAAGGATAGGTTCACTTTTTGAAAAAAATTAAAAATGCACATTTTTTTCAGGTAAAAAAGTAGCATTTATTTATTTATTTGGAGCCTGGTGCCATGTAGGTCTTCTGCAGATCTGTTAGTGTATCCGTGTGCCCGGAAATCCTGTACAGGCAGGCGGATACACTGACCATGGTGCTCAACAGTTCATTGAGAACTACAAGCCAACAGCTGCAAAATATGTTGGGGCTTATAGTTCCGTCACACACAGAGCTGTGTGTGCTGATTTCAAAAATAGACAGCTAGTACGGGGAACTTTTCCTTCTGTCACAGGAGGGGGGGGGGGGGAATTCGGCAGCAGCTGCAGCATTGGGAACATGTTACATGTTCCACCCTAAAAACAGGGGGAACATGTAACATGTTTCCAAAGGTGAACTTATTCTTTAAGCCATAAGAACATTAGAAAGCTCTAACAATCATTGCAGGAAACCAAAAGATAATTACTAATAGTGATAATGCTTCAACCAAATGTCCTACCTTTATAATGAAGTTATTTGATAGTTTGTCATCTGTCCCCACCAGGGCACGCATGAACACTGATGTACTGTACTGCGCCCGTAATTCTGCAATAGTCTGTAGAAAGTTGAACTTTCGCTCTGACCACTTCCCTTCACTTCCGATGTTAGACTCGAGCACTGGCCAGCGAAGGGAGGACTGTTTCAGTAGTTTTATCAAAGGTTTGGCATCAACTTCTTCTATTTGGGCTATAAAATACAAAAGTATGAATAATATGTATAGTATAAAGGGCTACAATATCATGGACGTCTGATGGAACTGTTACCAAAGCAGATCATGAACACATTGGAGTTGATTTTCCAAAACTGGAGAGAGTGCAAAATTCAGTGCAACTGTACATTCTAGCTAATCAACTTCTAATATCAACTTGTTTAATTAAGCTTTGACAAAAAAAAAAAATGGAAGGAGTGCTAGAGCTCCTGCTGTGATTGAAGCATAACAAAAATCAAAAATAAAATTTGTATTTAATGCAGCTTGCTACTTGTTAGATATAGAACTGCATTTGTTTTTATATTTTAGACCTTTTCCAGCAAGTAAAGACCGAATTTTCTATTCTTCAAATGTAACCTAATATTTAATTGTCTTTAATGTTTTTAAAGAAAAAACTCCAGTTCATAATAGGTGTGTAGCAAGTTTTCCAAGCCTATGGCCTGATGTGGGTCTGCCATCAGTACCGGTAACCTCTCCAGCCCATGTGAGCTGCGACCCTGGGTGTGAGAACTGAAGCAACGACAACTCCGGCATCTTTGTTTGTGTTTTTTTATTTTTTTATTTAAGGGGATGGGAGAAGGGAATGAGTGGGATACTCTTTTAGGCTCCAACTAATTACACTTGGGACTTTGCTTCTGAAAAATTCCCGTTGGCGCTTACTTGACGCCAGCCGGCACCAGCCAACGCTCACTAACTCTAAGAACACTCTGTAGAACAATAAAAGTGCGGAATCCTTGACTTGTAGTCCAGAAGATCCAGGACTAAGAACTGTAGAACCTCTGGCACTGTTGTACTGTAAAAGTCACTGAATACTTTCCTCTGCCCTGCCTGGCTTGAGGTAGTATGATGTAGAATCCTGTATGGCTGTAGCTTTAACTGACACACTCTGTACACTTCAGGGCCCAACTACAGGGGCCCCCTTTAACCTTGAACTCTTCAGGGTCCACTTACTATGTACCCCCTTTACAGCTAGCTGAAACTGGATCCCAGAACCTCTCCAAGAGTGGTCCCCTCTAACTTCAGGCAGACCCCAAGGGGCTATCCGCAGTACTCCCAACCTGTGTAGGCTTTCCTGGGACTGGTCCCCTCTCGCTCTCCACAGGCTCTCGGCACTCCGGATCCCCGCAGCTCAACTCAGCTCTCTCTCTGGACACTCAGACGACACCCCGAGACAGGAGGAGAGACAGCCACACTCTCCTTCCTGGGACTCTGCTCCCACCAATGACACTGTGCCACGCACTTCCCTCCATACTTATACCCACTCCCAGAATCCTTTGCAGCATAATCTGCCTTCTGGGGTAGTTACAAGCTGGGATGTGTCCCCTGATTGGGCTTCCCACGCTGCCCTATGAGAAGTCTCTCACAGGAGCCAGTGGTGACACGTCTCCCCTCAGCAGGCACATCTGGAAGCCATGACACCCTAGCTAGATAATCACAACCCTGCTGTTAGGCAGACAAGGCCCACTATACATTTACCTAGCACCTACCTGTAGGGTGCTACAGGTGTAAAAGCATAATGATCTCTAAAGTCATCCAAAAGAGTAACAAAATTCAAGCCACACACCGATCAGGTCAGATATTCATGAAAAACTTTGCACAACAATGCCTGGCCTCATGTGGTGAGAGTATGCAGCCAGTTCCTGGAGGATGAAAGAATTGATACCATTGAATGGCCACCACACTCGCCTGACCTAAATCCAATAGAACACCTGTGGGACATTATGTTTCTGTCAATCTGATGCCTCCAGGCTGCACCTCAGTCTGTTCAGGAGCTCAGTGCTGCCCTGATCCAGATCTGGGAGGAAATACCCTCATTAAGAGCATGCCCCCAATGTTGTCAGGCATGCAGACAAGCACATGGGGGCCATACAAACTATTGAGATTATTTTGAGTTGCTGCAATGAAATTTCAGCAAAATGGACTAGCCTGCTGCATCATTTTTTCACTTTGATTTTCGGTGGGTGTCTTTGAATTTAGCCCTCTGTAGGTTGATAATTTTCATTTCCGTCAAACAATGTGATATCCTTTCGTTCCTAACACATTACCCAGTCCATATCAGTAAATATATCCAGCATGACATTTTTCTCCATTGAGATCTGATGTGTTTTCAAAGTGTTTCTTTAAATTTTTTTGAGCATTGTAGTTTGTTTTAAATGTTATTGCAACTATAAGATAAGCAGAAGGGATTTTTTTCATGTTTTTTGGGACCTCCTTGGTTGGTTTTATTCTTGCCTGTTAGACAACCTTTATATATTTAGGGTCAAATTCAACACCATCAAGCCATACAAGTTATAAATCCCCTAGCTCAGGTAATAGGCATGCATCTCCTTTTTGATTGGTTAACTGCACCATCCATAGAGAGTTCAAAAGAAAGCACATGCTGCTTCAATTAGTATATTTTGGTTCAGTTTTCCAGTAATATTTAGATAATGTTATTTGGGGAGAAAATGGGTGGAGAATACCAAAGGGCATTCATTTTCACATATATATACTATATTGTCAAAAGTATTGGGACACACATGAACTTTAATGGACCGCCCTTTGCAGCAATAACAGCTTCAACTCTTCTGGGAAGGCTGCCCACAAGGTTTAGGAGTATGAATATGGGAATGTTTGACCATTCTTCCAGAAGCGCATCTGATGTTGGAGGAGAAGGCCTGGCTCGCAGTTGTTAGAGATTTAGAGTTTATTACTATTTTAAATGATAAAAGTCTCTGAAATACATATGAATGTTACAATGTAATATGTTAGTTTTGATGGCTACTTCAATATGTCTTTGTGAAGGAAAGAGAAGCAATTTTGCTTTGTATGTATTTCTATTCTGAGTTTCTATGTCAGTAGGTTACAAGGAGTTATGTGTCATTACTATAGATTCAAACCATATATGCAAGAGTGGGTGTTACTTTTATATTTGGTAATACTATCTTCTTTGGACATATTTTTTGCTGACGTCATCTTTACATACAGTAGAATAATGCACCATGTTAGACGTTCTTCAAAGAGAGAGGAGAAAAGGACATCCTACACTCTGAAGGCATGTAACATCTGTCATATAGCTCTCTCTCTCCTTATGTCTATTTCTGTTATGTTTTACTTTACTCAAAAAAAAAAAAAAATATATTTGTATCGTAGGAGCTGAGGAGTCTCCAATTTCTGCTATGAAAAGGATTTCGAACATTTTGGTGAAGAATGCGGACCTAGATGAAGTATATTTATCTTTGACTTCATTAAATGATCCTTCTACAGGGGGTGAGTTTATTTTCTGTGTTTCCCCACCTCTTGACAGCTTGCGGTTCAGCAAGGAGAGGAAAAAAAAAAAGACCCAGCTTGTTCGAGGATGATTGACATTACCATTAGGATGGTGTTTTTCAAGCATTTTTTGATCCGGGAGGACTTCTGGATAAGGAAAGCGTGACGTTACGTACATGAAGATTTCTGCCAAGGTTACAGTCCCTGCCAGAGGAAGCTGGTAGCCAGGACATATGAGACATTCTCACAAGATATCAGGCTGGAGGCCTGAGGATAGTGCTGTAAAAGGGACTAAGACTTCACATTATTCTTAAAAGCCCACCATTGCAGGTAACCAGGCAAATGTTCCCTTTGGATGAGGCAAGTTTGGAGGTCAGATTCTAAAGACTGAAGACAGAAGTACAAGAACAAAAGGCAAAGATAAATTAAACTATTCATCTCTTGTTTTTTTTTTAAGCACGCACAAGACTGTCATTCTAAACAAGGGGTGAGCGTGTTTGTTTATGTAAAGCAAATAACATGGAAGGGTTAACATCTCAAGCTCAGAAGTATAAACATATCCCTGTACTATCAGGATACATTCCATAAATGGAATACAGATAGTGTTGAGCGAACACGGACTGTATTATTCGTGTTCGTACCGAATAATTGGATTTTTTGTACCCGAACACGGACACGGACACTTTACTGTATGTTCGGGTAAAAATCCGTGTTCGGTCGTTTTATTTCCGGGTTTTGCATGCTTTGGCGCTCTTTTCATGGCGGGCTTTCAACAGCCAATCAACAATCGTTTAACTGGTGTGCCTTAAGCCATCCCAGCCATGCCTGCAAATGTCTCAGTAGCTGTGATTGGCCGTCTGAAGCATGTGACCAAGTCTTTATAAGTTCGAGGCAGCCGCAGCGGCGTCATTATGCTGCTTAGATTCAGGGACAGAGCACACATCAACGTGCTGGCTGCTGATTAGGGAAAGATAGGCAGGAAAAAACCATTTGTGTCCGGATAGAATTGAGGGACAGGTCGGAGTGTTTAGGCAGGGCGAGTTGTAGGCATTTTAGGGATAGAGTCTGCTGAATTATAGGGTCAGTGTCTTCTACAAACTACAATCGATATTGCTGTGTGGGGGGTGGGGTGAATCTGCACTCAATCCTGATCTACGATCTCTTCTCAATCCTGTTAGGGACAGAGTCTGCTGAATTTTAGGGAAACTGTGTTCTACAAACTACAATCGATATTGCTGTGTGGTGTGGGATTGGAGATAGGCAGGTGTCAGTGATCCACATCCATTTTTCTGTGTGTGAGCTGCAGTGAACACAATCTTTTTGGGCTGCAGTGAACACAATCTTTTTGGGCTGCAGTGAACACAATCTTTTTGGGCTGCAGTGAACACAATCTTTTTGGGCTGCAGTGAACACAATCTTTTTGGGGTGCAGTGAACAAAATCTTTTTGGGGTGCAGTGAACACAATCCTTTTTGGTGTGCAGTGAACACAATCTTTGTGGGGTGCAGTGAACAAAATCCTTTGTGGGGTGCAGTGAACACAATCTTTTTGGGGTGCAGTGAACAAAATCCTTTTTGGGGTGCAGTGAACAACATCCTTTTTGGGGTGCAGTGAACACAATCTTTTTGGGGTGCAGTGAACAAAATCCTTTGTGGGGTGCAGTGAACACAATCTTTTTGGGGTGCAGTGAACACAATCTTTTTGGGGTGGAGTGAACAACATCCTTTTTGGGGTGCAGTGAACAAAATCCTTTTTGGGGTGCAGTGAACAAAATCATTTTTGGGGTGCAGTGAACACAATCTTTTTGGGGTGCAGTGAACACAATCTTTGTGGGGTGCAGTGAACACAATCTTTTTGGGGTGGAGTGAACAACATCCTTTTTGGGGTGCAGTGAACAACATCCTTTTTGGGGTGCAGTGAACACAATCTTTTTGGGGTGCAGTGAACACAATCTTTGTGGGGTACAGTGAACAGAATCTTTGTGGGGTGCAGTGAACACAATCTTTGGGGGGTACAGTGAACACAATCTTTGTGAGGTGCAGTGAACACAATCTTTGTGGGGTGCAGTGAACACAATCATTGTGGGGTGCAGTGAACTCAATCTTTGTGGGGTACAGTGAACACAATCTCATACTTCTGAAGGTTTGAGGGTGCTGCCTGTTCCATACTCCCCCTACTCCTCATCTAGCCTTTTAGGGGTACAAACAATAGTAATTGGGGCCTAGTGTGGTTGTGTACGTGTGATATACATACACTTTTTTGGGATCATATTTTCTATTCCGCTATTTAATCAAAAACCTTTGGGGATCAGTTAAATTGGGGGATAGTCTGTGTTGGTACGTGTGAGAGAGATCCACCTTTCCAAGTTGTTGGGGTTCATCTCATACTTCTGAAGGTTTGAGGGTGCTGCCTGTTCCATACTCCCCCTACTCCTAGCCTTTTAGGGGTACAAACAATAGTAATTGGGGCCTAGTGTGGTTGTGTACGTGTGATATACATACACTTTTTTGGGATCATATTTTCTATTCCGCTATTTAATCAAAAACCTTTGGGGATCAGTTAAATTGGGGGATAGTCTGTGTTGGTACGTGTGAGAGAGATCCACCTTTCCAAGTTGTTGGGGTTCATCTCATACTTCTGAAGGTTTGAGGGTGCTGCCTGTTCCATACTCCCCCCTACTCCTAGCCTTTTAGGGGTACAAACAATAGTAATTGGGGCCTAGTGTGGTTGTGTACGTGTGATATACATACACTTTTTTGGGATCATATTTTCTATTCCGCTATTTAATCAAAAACCTTTGGGGATCAGTTAAATTGGGGGATAGTCTGTGTTGGTACGTGTGAGAGAGATCCACCTTTCCAAGTTGTTGGGGTTCATCTCATACTTCTGAAGGTTTGAGGGTGCTGCCTGTTCCATACTCCCCCTACTCCTAGCCTTTTAGGGGTACAAACAATAGTAATTGGGGCCTAGTGTGGTTGTGTACGTGTGATATACATACACTTTTTTGGGATCATATTTTCTATTCCGCTATTTAATCAAAAACCTTTGGGGATCAGTTAAATTGGGGGATAGTCTGTGTTGGTACGTGTGAGAGAGATCCACCTTTCCAAGTTGTTGGGGTTCATCTCATACTTCTGAAGGTTTGAGGGTGCTGCCTGTTCCATACCCCCCCTACTCCTCATCTAGCCTTTTAGGGGTACAAACAATAGTAATTGGGGCCTAGTGTGGTTGTGTACGTGTGATATACATACACTTTTTTTGGATCATATTTTCTATTCCGCTATTTAATCAAAAACCTTTGGGGATCAGTTAAATTGGGGGATAGTCTGTGTTGGTACGTGTGAGAGAGATCCACCTTTCCAAGTTGTTGGGGTTCATCTCATACTTCTGAAGGTTTGAGGGTGCTGCCTGTTCCATACTCCCCCTACTCCTAGCCTTTTAGGGGTACAAACAATAGTAATTGGGGCCTAGTGTGGTTGTGTACGTGTGATATACATACACTTTTTTGGGATCATATTTTCTATTCCGCTATTTAATCAAAAACCTTTGGGGATCAGTTAAATTGGGGGATAGTCTGTGTTGGTACGTGTGAGAGAGATCCACCTTTCCAAGTTGTTGGGGTTCATCTCATACTTCTGAAGGTTTGAGGGTGCTGCCTGTTCCATACTCCCCCTACTCCTAGCCTTTTAGGGGTACAAACAATAGTAATTGGGGCCTAGTGTGGTTGTGTACGTGTGATATACATACACTTTTTTGGGATCATATTTTCTATTCCGCTATTTAATCAAAAACCTTTGGGGATCAGTTAAATTGGGGGATAGTCTGTGTTGGTACGTGTGAGAGAGATCCACCTTTCCAAGTTGTTGGGGTTCATCTCATACTTCTGAAGGTTTGAGGGTGCTGCCTGTTCCATACTCCCCCTACTCCTAGCCTTTTAGGGGTACAAACAATAGTAATTGGGGCCTAGTGTGGTTGTGTACGTGTGATATACATACACTTTTTTGGGATCATATTTTCTATTCCGCTATTTAATCAAAAACCTTTGGGGATCAGTTAAATTGGGGGATAGTCTGTGTTGGTACGTGTGAGAGAGATCCACCTTTCCAAGTTGTTGGGGTTCATCTCATACTTCTGAAGGTTTGAGGGTGCTGCCTGTTCCATACTCCCCCCTACTCCTAGCCTTTTAGGGGTACAAACAATAGTAATTGGGGCCTAGTGTGGTTGTGTACGTGTGATATACATACACTTTTTTGGGATCATATTTTCTATTCCGCTATTTAATCAAAAACCTTTGGGGATCAGTTAAATTGGGGGATAGTCTGTGTTGGTACGTGTGAGAGAGATCCACCTTTCCAAGTTGTTGGGGTTCATCTCATACTTCTGAAGGTTTGAGGGTGCTGCCTGTTCCATACTCCCCCTACTCCTAGCCTTTTAGGGGTACAAACAATAGTAATTGGGGCCTAGTGTGGTTGTGTACGTGTGATATACATACACTTTTTTGGGATCATATTTTCTATTCCGCTATTTAATCAAAAACCTTTGGGGATCAGTTAAATTGGGGGATAGTCTGTGTTGGTACGTGTGAGAGAGATCCACCTTTCCAAGTTGTTGGGGTTCATCTCATACTTCTGAAGGTTTGAGGGTGCTGCCTGTTCCATACCCCCCCTACTCCTCATCTAGCCTTTTAGGGGTACAAACAATAGTAATTGGGGCCTAGTGTGGTTGTGTACGTGTGATATACATACACTTTTTTTGGATCATATTTTCTATTCCGCTATTTAATCAAAAACCTTTGGGGATCAGTTAAATTGGGGGATAGTCTGTGTTGGTACGTGTGAGAGAGATCCACCTTTCCAAGTTGTTGGGGTTCATCTCATACTTCTGAAGGTTTGAGGGTGCTGCCTGTTCCATACTCCCCCTACTCCTAGCCTTTTAGGGGTACAAACAATAGTAATTGGGGCCTAGTGTGGTTGTGTACGTGTGATATACATACACTTTTTTGGGATCATATTTTCTATTCCGCTATTTAATCAAAAACCTTTGGGGATCAGTTAAATTGGGGGATAGTCTGTGTTGGTACGTGTGAGAGAGATCCACCTTTCCAAGTTGTTGGGGTTCATCTCATACTTCTGAAGGTTTGAGGGTGCTGCCTGTTCCATACTCCCCCTACTCCTAGCCTTTTAGGGGTACAAACAATAGTAATTGGGGCCTAGTGTGGTTGTGTACGTGTGATATACATACACTTTTTTGGGATCATATTTTCTATTCCGCTATTTAATCAAAAACCTTTGGGGATCAGTTAAATTGGGGGATAGTCTGTGTTGGTACGTGTGAGAGAGATCCACCTTTCCAAGTTGTTGGGGTTCATCTCATACTTCTGAAGGTTTGAGGGTGCTGCCTGTTCCATACTCCCCCTACTCCTAGCCTTTTAGGGGTACAAACAATAGTAATTGGGGCCTAGTGTGGTTGTGTACGTGTGATATACATACACTTTTTTGGGATCATATTTTCTATTCCGCTATTTAATCAAAAACCTTTGGGGATCAGTTAAATTGGGGGATAGTCTGTGTTGGTACGTGTGAGAGAGATCCACCTTTCCAAGTTGTTGGGGTTCATCTCATACTTCTGAAGGTTTGAGGGTGCTGCCTGTTCCATACTCCCCCTACTCCTAGCCTTTTAGGGGTACAAACAATAGTAATTGGGGCCTAGTGTGGTTGTGTACGTGTGATATACATACACTTTTTTGGGATCATATTTTCTATTCCGCTATTTAATCAAAAACCTTTGGGGATCAGTTAAATTGGGGGATAGTCTGTGTTGGTACGTGTGAGAGAGATCCACCTTTCCAAGTTGTTGGGGTTCATCTCATACTTCTGAAGGTTTGAGGGTGCTGCCTGTTCCATACCCCCCCTACTCCTCATCTAGCCTTTTAGGGGTACAAACAATAGTAATTGGGGCCTAGTGTGGTTGTGTACGTGCGAGATACATACACTTTTTTTGATCATATTTCCTATTCCGCTATTCAATAAAAACCTTTGAGGATCAATTGAATTGCGGGATAGTCTGTGTCGGTACGTGTGAGAGAGATCCACCTTTCCAAGTTGTTGGGGTTCATCTCATACTTCTGAAGGTTTGAGGGTGCTGCCTGTTCCATACCCCCCCTACTCCTCATCTAGCCTTTTAGGGGTACAAACAATAGTAATTGGGGCCTAGTGTGGTTGTGTACGTGTGATATACATACACTTTTTTGGGATCATATTTTCTATTCCGCTATTTAATCAAAAACCTTTGGGGATCAGTTAAATTGGGGGATAGTCTGTGTTGGTACGTGTGAGAGAGATCCACCTTTCCAAGTTGTTGGGGTTCATCTCATACTTCTGAAGGTTTGAGGGTGCTGCCTGTTCCATACTCCCCCTACTCCTAGCCTTTTAGGGGTACAAACAATAGTAATTGGGGCCTAGTGTGGTTGTGTACGTGTGATATACATACACTTTTTTGGGATCATATTTTCTATTCCGCTATTTAATCAAAAACCTTTGGGGATCAGTTAAATTGGGGGATAGTCTGTGTTGGTACGTGTGAGAGAGATCCACCTTTCCAAGTTGTTGGGGTTCATCTCATACTTCTGAAGGTTTGAGGGTGCTGCCTGTTCCATACTCCCCCTACTCCTAGCCTTTTAGGGGTACAAACAATAGTAATTGGGGCCTAGTGTGGTTGTGTACGTGTGATATACATACACTTTTTTTGGATCATATTTTCTATTCCGCTATTTAATCAAAAACCTTTGGGGATCAGTTAAATTGGGGGATAGTCTGTGTTGGTACGTGTGAGAGAGATCCACCTTTCCAAGTTGTTGGGGTTCATCTCATACTTCTGAAGGTTTGAGGGTGCTGCCTGTTCCATACTCCCCCTACTCCTAGCCTTTTAGGGGTACAAACAATAGTAATTGGGGCCTAGTGTGGTTGTGTACGTGTGATATACATACACTTTTTTGGGATCATATTTTCTATTCCGCTATTTAATCAAAAACCTTTGGGGATCAGTTAAATTGGGGGATAGTCTGTGTTGGTACGTGTGAGAGAGATCCACCTTTCCAAGTTGTTGGGGTTCATCTCATACTTCTGAAGGTTTGAGGGTGCTGCCTGTTCCATACCCCCCCCTACTCCTCATCTAGCCTTTTAGGGGTACAAACAATAGTAATTGGGGCCTAGTGTGGTTGTGTACGTGTGATATACATACACTTTTTTTGGATCATATTTTCTATTCCGCTATTTAATCAAAAACCTTTGGGGATCAGTTAAATTGGGGGATAGTCTGTGTCGGTACGTGTGAGAGAGATCCACCTTTCCAAGTTGTTGGGGTTCATCTCATACTTCTGAAGGTTTGAGGGTGCTGCCTGTTCCATACCCCCCCTACTCCTCATCTAGCCTTTTAGGGGTACAAACAATAGTAATTGGGGCCTAGTGTGGTTGTGTACGTGCGAGATACATACACTTTTTTTGATCATATTTCCTATTCCGCTATTCAATAAAAACCTTTGAGGATCAATTGAATTGCGGGATAGTCTGTGTCGGTACGTGTGAGAGAGATCCACCTTTCCAAGTTGTTGGGGTTCATCTCATACTTCTGAAGGTTTGAGGGTGCTGCCTGTTCCATACTCCCCCTACTCCTCATCTAGCCTTTTAGGGGTACAAACAATAGTAATTGGGGCCCAGTGTGGTTGTGTACGTGTGATATACATACACTTTTTTTGGATCATATTTTCTATTCCGCTATTTAATCAAAAACCTTTGGGGATCAGTTAAATTGGGGGATAGTCTGTGTCGGTACGTGTGAGAGAGATCCACCTTTCCAAGTTGTTGGGGTTCATCTCATACTTCTGAAGGTTTGAGGGTGCTGCCTGTTCCATACCCCCCCTACTCCTCATCTAGCCTTTTAGGGGTACAAACAATAGTAATTGGGGCCTAGTGTGGTTGTGTACGTGCGAGATACATACACTTTTTTTGATCATATTTCCTATTCCGCTATTCAATAAAAACCTTTGAGGATCAATTGAATTGCGGGATAGTCTGTGTCGGTACGTGTGAGAGAGATCCACCTTTCCAAGTTGTTGGGGTTCATCTCATACTTCTGAAGGTTTGAGGGTGCTGCCTGTTCCATACTCCCCCTACTCCTCATCTAGCCTTTTAGGGGTACAAACAATAGTAATTGGGGCCCAGTGTGGTTGTGTACGTGTGATATACATACACTTTTTTTGGATCATATTTTCTATTCCGCTATTTAATTTAACTGGGCCTCCATGCGAGACCTGTGTGCCTTGTTGCGCTGTTTTGAGTACTCCACCAACATGGCCAGTGGCAACGACGCCGTTCTCAGCTTAACTATCCCACTTCTATGCCTCCTTGAAAAAACAATTCGGGCGATGATGGAAGAGGATGTGGCACAGGATGAGGAGGAGGAGGAGGATGAAGAGGTAACATTTCCAAGGCTTTCAGGGCAGTCATTCGCAAGGGGCTCCGAGGGTGGGTTCCTGCACACGCAAACGCCAGGGACGCAATTGTCCAGCAGGGGCACAGTTCTGGAGGATGAGGAGGATGAGGAGGAGGAGGAGCTGGAGGAGGAGATGGAACCATGTTCACAGCAGGGTGGCACCCAGGCCAGCTCATGGCCATCACTGGTGCGTGGCTGGGGGGATACAGAGGACACGGACGATACACCTCCCACAGAGGACAGCCTTTCGTTGCCTCTGGGCAGCCTGGCACACATGAGCGATTACATGCTGCAGTGTCTCCACAACGACCGCCGAGTTGCCCACATTCTAACTTGTGCTGATTACTGGGTGGCCACGCTGCTGGATCCCCGTTACAAGGACAACGTACCGTCCTTAATTCACTCACTGGAGCGCGATCGCAAGATGCGCGAGTACAAGCGCACGCTGGTAGACGCCATGCTGCTGGCATTCCCATCTGACAGCGGGGCCACAGTGGAAGCACAAGGCAGAGGAGGAGGAGGAGGAGGTCGCCAACGCAACCAGGGCACCGCCAGCACCTCAGAAGGCAGGGTTAGCATGGCCGAAATGTGGAAAAGCTTTGTCAGCACGCCACAACAAACAGCAGCACCAGCAGCTCAGATGGAACGTCTTAGCAGGAGGCAGCATTTTACCAACATGGTGGAGCAGTATGTGTGCACACGCCTACATGTAGTGAATGACGGGTCTGCCCCCTTCAACTTCTGGGTCTCCAAATTGGGCACATGGCTTGAGCTTGCCCTTTACGCCTTGGAGGTGCTGGCGTGCCCTGCAGCCAGTGTATTATCTGAACGGGTATTTAGCACGGCTGGGGGCGTTATAACAGACAAGCGCAGCCGCCTGTCCAGAGACAATGTGGACAAGCTCACGTTCATTAAAATGAACCAGGCATGGATCCCACGGGACTTTTCCGTACCTTATGCAGAATAGCAATGGATACCGACCTTACCCACCCATTGTTCCATTTTTGCTCTTTCTCACTCTTTTGGGGTGTACCCTCATTTAAAATTTTTGAAAAGAAGCAGTGTTGGCTACCTCGTCCTCCTCCTCAGGGCCAGATTAATGTAGGGGCTATTGGAGCTGCAGCTCCAGGCCCCTACCTTTTATATAGGCCCCGGGTTGGCCATATTCACTGTTACCGCTCTTCTGTCACTTGTAAACACAGAAGTCTGGCTTCTATGCTCGCTTCCCCAGGCAGCACCCTCAGAACCTCCCCACACAGCGTGAAGGCCGGACAAGGAGGGACAGTTGGCGATGCATGGATGTGTTTATGGGCTTCAGAGACAGCATCCCATGTTGAATTAGGCATGCATGGCTGCACCCTTCCTCCTCTGGGTGCATGGCAAGGCACGGCCCTTAAGGCCCTTCAAAATCCTCAGCACCAAGCCCATGATGCTGTTAATCCGGCCCTGGTCCTCCTCCACCGCCGCTTCCACCTACACCGCCCATAGGTGTGCGCAGCCTATTGCATTAAGGTGTGCACCCCAAAGTTGAAATACACATGCATGTGTTTGCCAGCAGGGAGAGTAATGTATCGGGGCCATGTACCTGTAGGCAAGGAGAAATAGAGCAGAGCAGGTCCCAGGGAGATCTTTCCCATCTCCTCACTGGCAATGCTATGTGCCCTAGGTGATTAGGGTGTGCCCAGGCACACCCAGCACACCCTGTGCGCACGCCTATGTCACCGCCACATCCACCACCACCTGGTTGTACAATGTACAATCAAAATCTGTCAAGAACAATAAAAACTATAAATTCGGGGGGCGTGGCCAGCGTGGGACCTTGATGGATGCATAATCCCTCGCTCCGGCTCCAGGGTCCGCCATCCAGTGACATTTACCTAGCTACGGACGGCATCCAACCTCCATCAACCCCTCGTTGCACTCTCAGGACTTCCCTGCACCAGGCGATATGACTGGGAAACGGAAGAACGAAAAGGGGCTGAAGAAACTTACAGCCTTCTTCCCGCCGCCTCCCCGGAGCGGTCGCCAAGATGGCACCGGCGGCTCGGGCCTTGCCGCTCTGGAGAGGCAGCGGGTTCACTATTCAGATTTGCCAGACGAACAGCAGCCCGGTGATCTCCCACAACCAGGTACTGTGTCCCCTCGCACTCCTGAACCCTCCAACCCAACCTGCACAAGCCCGGCCAAATCTAAGCTCCAGCTTGACACCCAGGCCCAGGCCTCACTTACCGCCTCTCTGCTCCCTGTATCTCTGGGGACATCTCCCATAGCAGCTTTCCCCACAGTGAGAAAACCGATCCTGGACACTGCCCTAAAGGACATGATGTTTGCTCTGCATACCTCTTTGCAATCTGACATTATGGCACTGGCAAATAGATTCACGGCAGAGGTTCACTCCCTGGGAGATAGAGTGCATAATGTGGAAGCATCTATGACTGACATGGTGACAACAGTAAATGATCTAGTTGAAGCTCATGAGGAAAACTTATCGGAACGCTAGTGGGTAAAAGCTAAAATAGCAGATCTCGAGGATCGCTCCAGAAGAAATAATTTAAAAATCCGGGGCATTCCTGAATCAGTGCCGCAGACGGAGCTACACAAATTTGCCCTGGAAGTTTTCCCCACTCTCCTTCCTGAAGCGACCCCTTTGGATCTAACCATAGATCGCATTCACAGGGTTCCAAAACCTCCATTTCTGCCTCAGCATATACCTCATGACACCTTACTGCGTGTGCATTTTTATCACATCAAAGAATCTCTCTTGCACAAATCCAGGATGCTGGGCCAACTCCCTGAACCGTATGCCACTGTCCAAATTTTTGCGGACCTATCTAAACACACGTTAGATATGAGAAGGCAGCTGTCCACAATTACAAAGGCTCTTCGGAACCATAATCTTCCCTATAAATGGAAGCATCCCTCTAAAATAGTAGTGGAGAGGAATGGCTCCTCATATGCCATCACTAACCTTGAGAGAGGCCTGTCACTGCTTCAATCCTGGGGCATCATCCCTGAAGCTGCACCTCCGGCTGGAGCCAAGAAATTCCCAAGTCACATCCCCCAGCAATGGCACACGGTGCCACAGTGCAATATGCAGGACACCTGATGATATATTTCCGCTTGTTTTTTGCCACTTTTCCTAGTTATCTCTCCCTCACTTTGGATGCCGGTCCACTAACTAGGACACCTTGAGTCCCTTGGCCTGATTGGCTAAATAACTGTTTATCCCCCAATGGGAGGCGGCTACGTTGCCAACGATCTCCATTTTTTGTGTTTGATTAAGCAGTTTGGTTTTGTTTGTTTTTTTTGTCCTTTTATTTTTTGCTGTTTTTGTCTTGTCTATCCCCTTCAAGCAGGCATCTTCCCCTCTATTAGGATGAAATTTCTTTACCAGTTAACACCATTTGCTACTTCAACAAGATTCTTCGAAGTGCACAGAAGCCTATGGAACACCTATGCAGTTATCCGCTCCAGTTACCATCGGACACTCCTCAGTACCAACAATTCCCATTTGACAACATCGGAACTGTGAGTAGCTACACCACACGCGGTCCTTTAGACTTCAATGACAGTTAAAGTTCTGTCACTGAATGCTAACGGCCTGAACCACCCGGCCAAACGGGCTTCGCTATGGCGAACAGCATCGAGGCATCATGCCCAGATAGTGTGCGTTCAGGAAACTCACTTCTTAGACTCCCATGCTCCTGCTTGCTCTCACAAGGACTATCCTACGGTCTATACCGCCTCCTGTTCCAGGAAGAGGAAGGGGGTACTAATAGCTATCCATGGATCTTTGGACTTCACCCTCAGTTCCTCCATTGCTGATCCCAATGGGTGCTACCTTATTTTGACTTGTTCCATAGATGGCATGAATCTAACCATAGCCTCAGTGTATGCCCCTAACATCCATCAGCTACAATTTCTAAAGCGCACACTCAAAACTATCAGGAAGGCCCAAAAGTGTCCCCTGCTTTTCTGCGAGGACTGCAATCTGCCACCAGACAGGACTCTGGACTCTTCTGCTAATTCTACCAGGCTCCAGCCATCACTGCAAGGTTTTATCCATAAAAGGGATCTGTATGATATCTGGAGGTGCCACCACCCCTCTGACAGGGGGTTTTCGCATCATTCTGCAGTTCACAATTCATATGCTCGTATTGATGTAATTTTGACTGATAAGATGATTCTCCAGAGGGCCGTAGACTCCGAGATAGCTCCGATAACCTGATCCGATCATGCCCCAGCAAGCGTTTCCTTTACAGTTTCTCCTACAGCCCGCACGGCTAAACCATGGCAGGCGAGAGCTGAAGTCCTCAAATACCCGGCTAATGCTGACTCCCTTAAGCAATCAGTGATGGAGTTTTTCCAGAATAATACGGGGTATCGGAGTCTGCGGTCCTCTGGAATGCCCACAAGGCTTTTAGTAGAGGGGTGTTGATACAATTGCAGCATAAAATGAATAAACAACGCACACAAGCAATTGACAAGATAACAAAGGAGACTGTAACGGTTGAAGCCCAAAACCAATCAGCACCCTCTTTAGCTTTTAAACAGAAGCTAATCGCACTCAGGCAGGAACTTAGATCGCATCTACTAGATTCTTACGAGCGTAACCTCCAAAAATCTAAGGCAAAATTTTATGCCACTAGCAACAAAGCGGGTAGAATGCTCGCCGCCAGGCTGAAAGGTCACGAACTAAAACTAAAATAAACGACATTAACCACCCGTTCACGGGAGCCAAGTTACAGGATCCCAAGGACATAGCTGACGCATTCAGTAGTTACTATGACTCCCTTTATAATCTTCAAGCGAACCAAACATCTTCCCCTACACCGGAGCTTATAAATACCTTCCTAGACTCTATCGCACTCCCCACACTGAGCCCATCACAGGCATCCCTGCTTAACCAGCCCTTTACGGTGGATGAGGTCCTGTCCGCCATCACATCATTGCCATCTGGGAAATCTCCTGGCCCGGATGGCATGATTAAAGAATATTACCATCAGCTCAAGGAGGTACTAGCCCCACACTTGTGCTCAGTTTTCAATGAGGCTGCATCCTCATCCTCATTCCCTCCGGAAATACTTAAAGCAACTATAATCACCCTGCCCAAACCGGGTAAAGATCCCGACACGCCGCAAAATTTCCGCCAGATATCCTTACTGAATACGGACGTTAAAATTTATGCTAAACTGTAGCCACTAGACAGATGAAATACTTACCTCAAGTTATCCACAGAGACCAGGCAGGCTTTACTAAGGGCAGACAATCAGCCGACGCAACTAGACGTCTTATCAATGTCATTCACGCAGCGCATGCCTCCAGAACGCCTTCTCTGCTCCTTTCCCTTGATACAGAGAAGGCGTTCGATAGGGTGCACTGGGGATACTTGCGGGAGGTCCTTAGACGCTTTGGCATAGAGGGCAGATTGCATTCTGCGATCATGGCCTTATATGCCGACCCCTCGGCCCAGGTACTGGTGGACGGCACTTTATCGTCTCCGTTTGTAATCACAGATGGGACGAGACAGGGCTGCTAGCTGTCTCCTCTCGTTTTCAACCTGGCAGTAGAACCCTTGGCCCAGAAAATAAGGACAGATTCCCAAATTACAGGCATTACCATAGCTTCCCTGGAGCACTGCATTAGCCTATTCGCGGATGACGTCATTCTCATGGTCTCCAATCCTACCACATCCCTACCGCATATAAAGCAAGTCTTAACTGACTTCGGGAACATATCCCTTTACAAGGTCAATGACGCCAAATCATATATCTTAGATCTGGGGGTTGATGGCACTACAAGGAATATCCTCACCCGCTCATTTCCATATAAATGGTCTGATTCAGGCATAACCTATCTAGGAATCAGACTTACCAAAACTACCAGCAACTTGTTTCAGGCTAACTATGCCCCACTCAAATCGCAGCTGGCTGCAGAACTCCAATCCCTCTCTAAATTTGAACTTACGTGGTCGGGGAGGCTTGCAGCCTTCAAAATGTGTACCCTACCCAAGATATTGTACGTGTATATATCTCTGCCAATCCCAGTTCCCAAATCATTTATAAACTCCCTGCAAAGCATGGTATCTAGATATTTGTGGCAGGGAAAGCGCGCCAGGTGTGCAAAGAGCATCCTCATGAAGTCTAAAGCAGTGGGGGGTGCATCCATGCCGAATCTGATGGACTATTATCTAGCCACACTCTTGTCGCAAATGCGTACGTGGTTTCAACCGACTCCAGACAATATCTGGGGTTTGATGGAACAGGCAGTAACTCCCAACTCCGATCTGTGCACTTGGGTGTGCAGTAGGAAGCAAGGGGCTCGCCTTCCACAATATGTGTCACCAACAATAAGGGCATCGGTGATGGCATGGCTGCACCTCACACACACCAAGTGGAAAACCACACCGTTAGTAACTATCCCATTTCCGATTCTAGGACTCAATCAGGTAATACCTGACATGGACCTTCACGCTTGGCAGCGATCTCCTCCTACCTGTCTTCAGAATCTTTATCACATTGATTTCATTAAATCTTTCCAGATGTTAGCAGCTGAATGGCGTTTAAGCAGTGGCGAATGATTCAGATACAACCAAATTGTCTCCTGTATCCGCCATAATCCGCAACTATGGACTAAAGTTCCTGCCAGAGTGTGACAATACTTGTTTTTACCCCTGCATCCTGCTAAAGGCATATCGCTTTTCTACTCCATGCTGGGCGAAAAAGGTATTTTCATCAAAACCCCTCCCCTATTGAAGTGGGAACAGGACCTAGGGTCCACTTTCTCCACGTCCCAGTGGACGAAAGCAATTATATCGAGTCAAAAAGCCACGTTGAGTGCATCCTTAAGACAACTCTATCTTAAAGTGACCCTGCGGTGGTATCTAACCCCTACTGTGATTGCGAACTTCGCTCCTTCAGCCTCGTCCACATGCTGAAGGGGGTGCGGTGCACAAGGCACTCTGGCACATATATTGTGGTCGTGCCCTCCCATCCTAGAGCTATGGAAGGAAGTGTTCGACCTAATTTCCACTGTTGTAGAGTTCCAGGTAACACCGACCCCTAGCATGGCTCTGCTTCATCTTCTGATTGACCCAATCCCACTGAAAACCCGCAAACTAGTAATCAATATCTTGCTCGCTACCAAGATTAATATTACCAGAAAATGGAAAGATATTTTCCCACCTACCATCTCTGAGGTGATAGCTACAGTCCAAACACATAAAACCTTTGAACTGCTCATGGCACCGACCTTGAGCAGGTATCAAAGAGAGGTGCAATGGTGACAACCGTAGGCACAGTGGTATTCTGCAACCTCACAAAGTAAGGGTACAGAGTGTGAATCTTATGAAAGAGCACCACTAGATGGCGCTATAAGTCTTTGAACACGTTTACTAGGCATAGATGGTTATATGCTACCTATTGTTCATGGTTATTGTTGTAGCTGTTATGATATCTATGTTCTATCCTTATCTGAGTGTATCGATATGTATTACGCCTGCACATTTTCTTTTACCCTGAATGTTTTCCTTCACCTTGTATGTTTGAAAAACCTAATAAAAAACATTTCAACGGAAAACAAAAATAAAAATTCGATAAATGAGAAAGTTACCAACAGTATAAAGTGTGACAGCTATGACTGACAGTAATAAATTATCTTCTGCACTCTCTGAAAAGAATGTGACATTTAAGGCATGCACTATCAGTCTTTACAGAGTAGCAAAGATCCTGTTACGCAAACTAGCTAGCTATCCAGTGACAGTTTTTATTTCTTCTAAGGTACAGAGAATGACATATTTTTGTGGTAACCCTTCCAGATACATGGAAGAGAGTCCATGGATGAAAAGAAAAGAAAAAAAAACAATTTAAAAGGTACTATTACCTAATAATGTAACTTCTTAAGACGATTTGTGGGCCTTATCAACATTTCTCGAGAATTCATCAAGATTTTTAAAGACAAAGCATCTGTCTGTAAGGATATAGGGTAAGTATTTTTAATAACAGGAGAGGCCTTGTATGCAATCATTTGAAGATCTAAAGAAAGCCCTTATAAGTTCAGTATTTCAGATTAATGTAGATCTCTCTCGACCAATTTACATTCTTGTGTTTGTGGGTGATGAGACAATCTTATCAGTACTTTTACAAAAATGTGTTAGGAGTGTATTGGACAATGCTACAAGTCAGACACATTGGGTTTTGCACCACTTGTTTTGTTACCACCTCACAATAAAAGGTGTTATTAAAAAGAAAAAACAAAACAAAGGTGTTAATTCACAAGGATTTGCTAGTAACAATTAGATTTTGAGGAGAAAGGCTTGTCAGTTGAAGTGGGAGATAAATATTTCTTGGTTCAAATAATGCAATGTGAGGGACAGCGCCACGGTTGTGTGATTAATCATGAAAAAGTCACTCCTTCACCTTTTAGTGGACATTCGGGAGGAACGTTATTGTGCCTATAAAGATCGATCCAGATATTGGCACAATGGAGCATATGTGATGGGATTTGCTGTTTGTATTCCAGATGAGCAACTTTTGTTACAATATAAGCATCCTGGATATATGTCTGCACAAAGAGCTGAACTTGAGGCTGCCTTGTGTTTGTTTTGCAGTCAGAGTGACAGTGCAAATGTAGTTCATTTACTCACAGTTTATGTTCTATTTGGTCCAAGACAGATATGGTTGGATCTCAAAAATAATCCACTTCAACATGATCAAGTTTATTTCAGTAATAGAACATATTAGGAAAGATCAAACCAAATCAGTGGTCCTTTTGCAAAATGTAAAAAAATTGTGAGTGTAGTAGTCAAAAGAATACAAGAATCTGATAAGGCTACTCCTTTACAAGATTTAATTTGGTCACAGAATAAAGAGAGGGGCCCTGAAATGTTATCTTAGTTAGAACCAGTGCAGACTGATAATGGAGATAAAATGTTTTATAAAAATACTGAAGTTCAATCGGTTCCTTATTTTTCAATAATAATGGCTATGACGCCCTTGAAATTGAATTATTCTCTTTTTGCACATCCAGTACCTGATTTTTTTGTATGAGCTAATGGAAGTAAATTTTTGAAACGCTCATCTCAGAGCCCTTTGTCATCAAACTTCCGAGTCTTGTTTTATTTGTTTAGAGAACAATCCAAAAGGAAAAGGTAAACCTAAACTAAAGATTGGGTGACATATTTACATGCTATACTCTTGCCTTAAGAGCTTTAGTATTTTCTAGTATAGGTTTGTCACTTTTTGAGGTTGATGACAGGACAAAGAATGTCTATTCTTCTGTCTTTTGAGATTAGCACACTTAGTTATTTACAATCTGTTGTATAGAAAGAATGTGCGGTTGCAAACATTGCAACAACAGGTACAGAAACTTCAAAAGTTTGCTGCACAACATATGGCTAAACCCTTGTTAGATTTAACTAGAAATTATGTTTTGAATACGATTTCTACTTCTGAGTATGTCAATAAGTGTATTCCAGGAGCTCAAGGTATGGTTGAGAATTATAGGTCTGAAGGTACCTGGGATGCCAACTGGGAAGGTTATTTTGTTATTCTTAAGTTAAATGGGACTATAGTTCATTTTTTGTTCAAAGAATGGATAAACAATGCAGAAAGGTCTATGAGCCTAGAATGGTCCATATTGATCAATGAAAATGACTTTGATACTTGTTTTCATTTTCTCTCCTAGATATATCTTTTATTCTAAGTTTAAAGAAAATTATTAGATTATTAGAAACACATATTATGATAAACTTGTAAACATAGAATTTATTTTATTTTACTAATTTTGTTAGAACATACACAATTTGGGAACGTCGGATGGATACCGTAGGTTGTTATAACAAAGATGTACAAAAAAATGTACATTTGGAGCATTAATACTAGATAGATTATAAATGTATCATGTTTTAAAAAGAATATATTTAGGAATTTTACATAATGACTTATGGATAAATACTTCTATTTAAGAAGATGCTAATTATATCTAGATGAAAAAAAGATATAGAAAGTACATACAGACTTGTGTGAAAGAGAAGGATCTGATTTAATGTGTCCAAACAGAGTTACTGTTGAACTAAAATACGGAATGTTGAAAAAAGAGCATTGAAAAGAGTTGCTTGCTGGTTATAGATAGATAGAATATATAAAAATGGATACGGTAATTGAATAATGTAGAGTTATGATTACTTATCGTATTTATAATTGTTTGGTGTGAAAGATGACGTATAAAGGCTTATACTGTACAAATCATTTAGGTATAGAAATTTCCTGGGAAAGAAGAGATTTTATTAATAATGAATCATTTATATTACAGAGTAATATGATTTTACATATCAAAGATATTATTTACTTCCTCCTTACACTGAAATAGGAAAATAGTTATATGATATGGTCAAAGATGTAAGAGTTTTACAAAAAGTTAAATACATTTATGAAATTAAAGGAAGAAAATCTTTGATGATATTACATCATTTGGACAGAAAACTAACTAAAATAAATAAGCAATATAATGATTTATAGCCTCTTGATGGAATGAATTAGGTACATTTTTCACAGTAAAATCTCCGGGTTTTGGGGAAGTGCTTATATACGTTATCTGACATATCCAATTTTATTATTATTTATTGTATTTTTGTTATAATTTTGTTTGTATTAAGAAAAAAAAGATGATCAGAGACATTTCTTATTTAAGATGAATGCACTTTTATTAGTTTATTTTAGTGCATTGAGGGGAAATTGTTAGAAATTTAGAGTTTAATATTATTTTAAATGATAAAAGTCTCTGAAATATATATGAATGTTATAATGTAATATGTCAGTTTTGAAGGTCACTTCAATATGTCTTTGTGAAGGACAGAGAAGCAATTTTGCTATGTATGTAGTTCTATTCTGAGTTTTTATGTCAATATGTTAGGAGGAGTATTGTGTCTTACTATAGATTCAAACCATTTATGCAAGAGTGGGTGTTACTTTTATATTTGGTAATACTACCTTCTTGGGACATACTTTTTGCTGATGTCATCTTTAAATACAGTATAAGAATACACTATGTTAGACGTTCTTCAGAGAGAGATGAGAAAAGGACATCCTACACTCTGAAGGCATGTAACATCTGTCATATCTCTCTCTCTCCTTCTGTCCATTTCTGTTATTATGCTATACTTTACTTCAAGAAAATAAACAAACTTTTGTATCGTACAACCTGAGGAGTCTCCAATTTCTTCTATGAAAAGGATTTTGAACAGCAGTCTCCACTCTATTTTATCCCAAAGGTGTTCTATTGGGTTGAGGTTAGGACTCTGTGCAGGCCAGTCAGGTTCCTCCACCCCAAAACTCATTCATCCATGTCTTTATGGACCTTGCTTTGTGCACTGGTCCAAATCATTTGGTGAAGGGGGGATTAGGGTGTGGAGTTGTTTTTGACAAGTTGAACTTGGCGCTTTAGTTCCAGGAAAGGGAACTCTTAAATAGTTCTGCCACAAAAAAAAAAAAAAAACAATAGGACACTTACCTGCCCTGGAATCTAGCGATGTCGGCACCCCAGCAGATGTTTTCATCGGCTGTCAGGTGCTGCGGCTGCCATTGCTGGTAAGGGAACCCGGCCGTGAAGCTGCAAGAAGCGCGCTGCACATTCTGAATGGTGCGGCGGTGGACGAAGGAAGAGGGGGGCTGGACTTGTGACATACTTTGCCCCTGCCGAGTCTGCCAGAATGGGTACCTGTAAAAAATAGGTACCTGCTCCCACCCCGCCCCCCAAAAGGTGCCAAATGCGGCACAGGAGGGGGGGAGCAATCAGATAAGCAGAAGTTCCACTTTTGGGGGGAACTCCGCTTTAAGGCATCAGCATACCAAGACATTTTGGACAATTTTATGCTCCCAACTTTATGGGAACAGTTTGAGGATGGCCCCTTCCTGTTCCAACATGAGTGTGAACCAGTGCACAAAGCAAGCTCCTTAAAGACATGGATGAATGAGTTTGGGGTGGAGGAACTTGACTGGCCTGCACAAAGTCCTGATATCAATCCGATAGAACACCTTTTGGATCAATTTGAGCAGAGACTGCGAGCCAGGCCTCCTCGTCCGACATCGGTGCCTGACCTCACAAATGTGCTTTTGGAAGAATGGTCAAACATTCCTATAAACACACTCCTAAACCTTGTGGACAGCCTTCCCAGAAGAGTTGAAGCTGTTATTGCTGCAAAGGGTGGTCCAATTTAAAATTGAACCCTATGGACTAAGACTGGGACTCCCATAAAAATCATGTGCATGCAAAGGCCGGTGTCCCAATACGTTTGACAGTATAGTGTATCCAAGGAAATATACACTGTAATCTAAATACATCTCCAAGGCCAGGCACTTACTTTCATTCATGCAGGAGATATAAAATATCTTTGCCTTTTGCGTAGCCTCTGAATCTCTCCTCTTGCTTAAGGGTTTCTCGAGAAGTGCTGAAAATAAACAATAACAGTTTGTTTTATCCACTGCTCTCAATAACAACATCACGATGCAGGTCTCTATGAAGCAGCTTGATGTCAATACTACAAGACATAACAAATTAAATACAACACAATCAATATGTCCCTTCTGTTCTGATGGGTGAGGCAGCTGAACAGAATCATATGTCACTTCTAATGCTCTGCCTTGCACAAATCAGGGTCCGGATGTAAGATGTTAACTAAACCAATGCAATAAGTCAATGCTATAGTGTAAAATAACTGATTTCTAATGTAGTGAAAACGTTTTTTCTCAATACCCTAGTTTCATAAGAGACAGTTTACACAGTGTAATATGTTTTATCTCATCTTACAGCATAAAAAAATACTAATTTAAAAATATTTTTAGATTTTAACCACTTAAGCCCCAGGCCTGTTTTTCACACTCTGTGTTTACAAGTTAAAATAATTTTTTTTTTGCTAGAAAACTACTTAAAACCCCCAAACATTATATGCATTTTTTTCAGAGACCCTAGAGAATAAAATGGAAATTATTGCAATATTTTTTATCACACCGTATTTGCGCAGCGGTCTTCCAAACGCAATTATTTTGGAAAAAATTCACTTTTTTTAATTAAAAAATAAAAAAAAAACAGTAAAGTTAGCCCAATTTTTTTCCATAATGTGAAAGATAATGTTAAGTAAATAGATACCCAACATGTCATGCTTCAAAAGTGCGCACGCTCATGGAATGGCGACAAACTTTGGAAATTAAAAACCCTCATAGGCGACACTAAAAATGTCTACAGGTTGCCATCTTAGAGTTACAGAGGAGGTCTAGGGCTCAAATTATTGCTTTCGCTCTAACAATTGCGGCGATACCTCACATGTGTGGTTTGAACACCGTTTACATATGTGAACGGGGTTTCCGTATGCGTTCGCTTCTGCGCGTGAGCTAGCGGGGACATAGCGGGGACAGGGTGCTTCAATTTTTTTTTTTTTACTATTTTATTTATTATATTTTTATTTTTACACCGTTTTTTTAAAAATAAAAATGTGATCATTTTTATTCCTATTACAAGGAATGTAAACATTCCTTGTAACAGAAATAGGCATGACAAGACCTCTTTTTTGTGAGATCTGGGGTCAAAAAGTCCTCAGATCTCACAAGTACACTAAAAGATGAAAAAAAAAAAAAATAAATAATAAATTGAAAAAGAAAAGGGACCTTTAAAACGGTTGCTAGGCAACGACGTTTGCCGTCGCTCCGGTCCTCCAAGACCATAGAGTCGAGTGAGGGCAAGCTTGCCAGCGGATCTGGTAAGCGGGGAAAAGTGCCGGGACGCCGCTGGGACCACCCTTATCGGAAAGCCGACCGCCCGCAGTTTAAAAAAATACCAACGTTATGGCAGCTATCTGCTGCCATAACACCATATTTAGGTTTACACAACCGACATAAATAATCGTTGGGCGGTCGTTAAGTGGTTAAAAAAGAATAGATATGTGTTAATACAGTCTAAACATAGTTATAAGAACAATTATCAGTCTGCTCCGAAAGTATAGTTGAAGCTCATCTCCAGATAATAGCTAAATATATGGGAGCCATTTAACCTCCCAAGGGAATTTATATCTGTCAGTCCTGTTCTGAGATTTACACAGCACTGTCCTGTGACAGTAAACCTAATTTTGATTTTCTGCAGTCAGGTAACAGTTGCTGTGACTGGACAATGAAAGGAGTAGCAGCAGACTGATATGGGTTTATTTACTAAAGCTGGAGAGTGCAAAAACAGGCTCACTTCTACATTAAAACAAATCAGCTTCTAACCTCAGCTTGTTCAAATAAAGTGTTACTAAACCTACAACAGTAAAATCAGCCTGTATATGCAGTTATGAAGTAAAGCATGCTTGTTATACTCACTGTGAAACATAATGGGTTAATCCCCTGCATTGTGTATAAAGGCTGTTTGTTCATGTCTACTCTGATCCTCCTCTTCTTTCACTGTCTCCAAAAAATAACCTGATATTTACAGAGCCAGGGGGTGGGCTGCACATGCTCAGTTTGGTGTGTATTACTATAGAGTTTTTTTTTTCTTGCGAGAGTGCATGTGATCAGCGCAGGGCCAATCAGCACTGTCCAGACAGAGTATCAGGGGAGAATGAAATCTCCTCATACAAGCTTTTCTAGGAACTGATACAAGTCACAAGACTGCTATATACTGCTGATGAGAAAAGCTATTTATCCATTTATATTTACTAAAAAAATTGCATTTCTATGTTCTGTGTACTGTGGGAGACCAGATATAGGGAATCAGGTTCTGGGTTTAGTAACACTTTAAGCTTTGGCAATAAAACCTGGAAGCTGATTGGTTTCTATGCAGAAGTGAGCCAGATGTTGCACTCTCCAGCTTGAGTAAATAAATTACACAGGCTCATCTCTATGTCACTATGCTCTCTCCTTCTATCAACATATTCCTTGTTAGTAAATGAGCACTGCAGCACAGCTGATTGATTCCTTATGCTGCCTCTCCCTTTCTCATTCTGAATGTCGCTACACAGAAAATGGCTGAAACAACATTCAATTCAAGGTCTTATACTGCATCAAAAATAGTTTTAGTAAATTAATAAATACTGGACTGAAAACAGAGTTTAGCATTAAGTTTTCTGATAGATTCCAGTTTATGGTTATCTATTTTCTGGGTGAAGGTTGGTGGAAAGATCTCTGTGCTTGGCTTCCAGCGATGGACAACCTGATTTTTTATCTCTTATATACTACATTAAAAGTGCAAACACCTCCAAGCTGAAAAAGAGAAGAGACAGAAACTATAGCCTGGGGATCTCACCCCTGGCCTCCTACGGAATTGTAAGATGCCAACTGATGAAACAGCAGATGTATAACTTTTAAGTTGAGCGTTCGTTTGTTAGATCGAGCTAAAAAAAAAAAAAAATAGTCTTTAAATTCTTGACTGTTTTAATTTATTGCCTTACCATAGCTGATTTGTCATAAAGGGGGATAATTTTAGTATGTATAGTATTTTTATTTTACATAAATCTAACATCTTTTGCAGCTCTTCAAACCCTGCACATCAAAAAGGAAAAGCAATAGATATAGGGGGTAATGTAGATATAGCAATGGTTCCCTTTATTTTTTCTGTTATGAATAACAATTTAAAAGAAGGAGAAGTTAGGGAAGACCAAGTGAAATATTCCTATAGGGCTATGAGGGTTGATTTAAAATGGTTGTAAAGACTAAAGTTTTTTTTTTTTTTAACTTAATGCATTTTCTGCATTAGGGTAAAAAAATCTTTCAAGATTAGCTCCCCCAGTTCCCCTAAATACCTACCTGAGCCCAATCTCAATCCAACATTATGCTAGAGAGCAGCATCGCTGGCCTCTTTTTCATCACATGGATGGACATGGATGCAGTGAGGAGAGAGCAGAGGGCAGGGCCAAGCTGTGCTATGTGTGTTTATGGGCACACACAGCCCAGCTCAGGATCAGTCTCTGCAACAAGTGGTTGAGGAGCCAACCCAGAGGGAGGCCATTTTGGATTTGGTATTCACAAATGGGGATTCGGTATATGATGTCATTGTAGGCGAAACCTTGGGATCTAGTGATCACCAGTCAGTGTGGTTTAATATAAGAACTGTGAAAGAGTCACACCACACAAAAACAAAAGTTTTAGATTTTAGAAAAACAGACTTTTCAAAAATGAAATTAGTCATAAATGAGTCCTTATCAGACTGGAACGGATTACATGGAGTCCAGGAGAAATGGGACTACTTAAAAGGTGCATTATTGAAGGCAACAGAAAATTGCATTAGACTTGTCAGTAAAAGCAAAAAAAGGAAGAGACCACTGTGGTACTCAGCAGAAGTGACCCAAATCATTAAAAATAAAAAGCTAGCATTTTGTAATTATAAAAAAACCCAGAGCAATGAAGATAAGGAAATCTACAAGATTAGGCAGAAAGAGGCCAAGCAAGTTATAAGAACTTCTAAAGCGCAGGCAGAAGAAAAACTAGCTCAGTCTATGAAAAAGGGGGATAAGACATTCTTCAGATATATAAATGAAAAAAGGAAATTAAAACAAGGAATATTTAAATTAAAAACAAAGGACGGAAGGTATGTAGAAGAGAATAAAGGGCTAGCCGACTGACTTAATGAATACTTCTGTTCAGTTTTTACAGAAGAAAAAGAAGGAAAAGGACCTCCACTTGAAAGGATGACTAATGAATCGTTTGATGCATGTGTCTTTACAGAGGAAGACGTTCTAAGATTGCTGTCTAAAGTGAAGACAAATAAGTCACAGGGTCCTGATGAGATACACCCAAAATTATTAAAAGAGCTTAGTGGTGAGCTGGCAAAACCATTAACAGATTTATTTAACCAATCATTAGTAACAGGAGTCTTCCCGGAAGATTGGAAATTGGCAAATGTCGTGCCCATTCACAAGAAAGGTAGTAGGGAGGAATCGAGCAACTATAGACCAGTGAGTCTGACATCAATAGTAGGCAAATTAAAGGAAACCCTATTAAAGGATAGAATTGTGGAACATCTTAAATCCCATGGATTGCAAGATGAAAAACAACATGGGTTTACTTCAGGGAGATCATGTCAAACAAATCTTATAGATTTTTTTGACTGGGTGACTAAAATAATAGACGGTGGAGGTGCAGTAGACATTGCATATCTAGATTTTAGTAAGGCTTTTGACACTGTCCCACATAGAAGACTTATCAATAAACTGCAGTCATTGAGCATGGACTCCCATATTGTTGAGTGGATTAGGCAGTGGCTGAGTGACAGACAACAGAGGGTTGTAGTCAATGGAGAACATTCAGAACAAGGTGTTACCAGTGGGGTACCTCAGGGATCTGTACTGGGACAAATTTTGTTTAATATCTTCATAAGTGATATTGCAAAAGGCCTCGATGGTAAGGTTTGTCTTTTTGCTGATGACACAAAGATATGTAACAGGGTTGATGTTCCTGGAGGGAAACGCCAAATGGAAAAGGATTTAGGAAAACTAGAAGAATGGTCAGAAATCTGGCAACTGAAATTTAATGTGGATAAGTGCAAGATAATGCACCTGGGGCGTAAAAACCCAAGGGCAGAATATAGAATATTTGACACAGTCCTGACCTCAGTATCTGAGGAAAGGGATTTAGAAGTAATTATTTCAGAAGACTTAAAGGTGGGAGGACAATGTAATAGAGCAGCACGAAATGCCAGCAGAATGCTTGGATGTATAGGGAGAGGTATAAGCAGTAGAAAGAGAGAAGTGCTTATGCCGCTGTACAGAACACTGGTGAGACCTCACTTGGAGTATTGTGCGCAGTACTGGAGGCCATATCTCCAGAAGGATATAGAAACTCTAGAGAGAGTTCAGAGAAGAGCTACTAAACTAGTACATGGATTGCAGGAAAAAACTTACCAGGAAAGGTTAAAGGACCTTAACATGTATAGCTTGGAAGAAAGAAGAGACAGAGGGGATATGATAGAAACTTTTAAATACATAAAGGGAATCAACTCGGTAAAGGAGGAGAGCATATTTAAAAGAAGAAAAACTACCACAAGAGGACACCGTTTTAAACTAGAGGGGCAAAGGTTTAAAAGTAATATGAGGAAGTATTACTTTACTGAGAGAGTAGTGGATGCATGGAATAACCTTCCTGCAGAAGTGGTAGCTGCAAATACAGTGAAGGAGTTTAAGCATGCATGGGATAGGCATAAGGCTATCCTTCATATAAGATAGGACCAGGGACTATTCATAGGATTCAGATATATTGGGCAGACTAGATGGGCCAAATGGTTCTTATCTGCCGACACATTCTATGTTTCTATGAGCCTTCATATCTGCCCAAAAGCAAGCACTTGCTATGCGGGCAATCACTGAAGAGGAGGAGCCAAGATCACCGTCAGGGGACCCAGAATGAAGCGATTCAAAGACTGTTCTGTGCAATACTTTTGCACAGAGCAGATGGGTATAACATACTTGTTATGTTAGTTAAAACAAAAATAGCCTTAATAATGCTTTAAAGTAGACCTCAATTCAAAAAGTAAAGATTTGCTGTCTTATAGGGAACATCTTTTGTCACCAATGCTGAGGGGATTATTATTATTGTTGTGAGCTAATGTATTTTGCTCATTGCTATTTACCTTATTTGACAAGCCTGTTAGTTCACTTGCATGTAAATTATATCAGAGCAGAATAACTTTGGCTTAACAGCAGGATGGGATAAGCTATATTCCGGTTTAAAGGACAACATGAAGCAAGCATAGGCATGCTAATCTATATACAGACCTGCCCACAAAAATCAGTTCTGTACTGCTCTATATAAACAATGGCACACTGCCACAGATATAATCCATAAACCTCTGCTCAATAAAATAAATGCTTCCTAAAAGAAACATAGAGGTTGTCATTGTGGCCACTTACCCCAGTTGTAGGTGGTTACTGCTGCCAATGACACCAATGCCTAGGCTTAGGCATACTACAAACCATACACCACGAGGAAACACTCAATTTAAAGGCCAATCCTCCAGATGGGCAGGTCACTATACATGCTGCATTTGATACCTCCTAGGCTTCCCTCCTAACTATGCAAGCATTTCTTTGTGCCTCCTATGTGAAAACTATTCATTTTGTCTTTATACGTTAAATGTCTACCTCTTGTTCCAAAACTCTTTTAGCCATTGCTTCAGGGAATGTTAAAATGGGGGTGATAGTTTATGAGTTTGGCTATAAATAAGGGGGTAATTATTTTGTGGATGTGCTTAAAAGTGGGAGTGGTCTAGAGGATGTCCCTGAATTTTATTTACCAAATCTGGTAACCCATTTATATATAGCCCCATTTATATATAGCACATTTGTTGATATTCTTTATTTGTTGTAAAAAATTGTTATTTATTTCATTTATCATAAAGATCTAGGAACATCTGATGTGATAAACTGCCCCTTTAGGTCCAGGACATAGTCGTGGAGGGGTTTACTTGTTGCCCAGATGCTGGTGAAGTAGGCAGGGGGTTAATCACTGACCACAATGTTTTATAAGCTTACCTTGTGAGTACGTTTTTTTATAATCTTATTAAAACATTGTTCTGCTGCACTTAGAAGGCGCTGTGTTTTCTCTCCTTCTCTCGCAATGTTTTCCCCACCTGGGGTATAATTAGTTTTCTAAGATTTGTGGTGGTATGAGTGTGTTGGAGATTAGGATGCGCTCAGGCATGTTCAGTTCCTAGTCCAAACTTACCTGAGCTCCTCTGTCAAGAAGCTGCCACTGTACAAAGCCGATCAGAAATGGCCAAGGCTTGTTCTAAGAGCATATGAAGTAAAAAGAGAACCCAAAGATAGGCTCCTAAGCAAATGGCTGTGCTATAAATGGTGAAAATTAAAATAAATTGTGGTAAGGAAGCTGCTCATTGTAAAGTGTGATAAACACCTGCATGAATAAGTAAAAATTAAATAACCCTGCTCCTTATTATATATCAATTCAAACAATAGGACATCACCGCAGTGATACATTGCAATAAACAAACAAAATCCAAATTATAAGAATTAGTGTGAAATAAAGTCCATAAATAATCCACAATTAATCCCAATGTGACTAAAGTCCATTGTGAATAAAGAAAAGTGTTCTCTCATCCGGCATGCAGATACACTACACACTCACCAGACTCTATTGACCCCAACAGGGAGTCAAAAATGCCTGTAAGAGATATTCCCAAAGGATCACAGGTTGGTCATCATAAAATGAATGAAGTTCTACGTGGGGCTGAGCGGCAGGCAATTCCTTGGCTGCTTATGATTGGCTCTGCACAGTGACAGCATCCTGGAGGGATAGCTCAGGTAAGCTTGAACTAGGATCTAAACACCTCTGATATCATCCTTGTTAGAGAAAGACTGCATGTAGACTGTGCTGGAACAGCCTGCAGGTCTAAGCAGATCTAACTGATCTCACTGCTGACCAGGAGGCTAAATCTTTTCTTGTGTATTGGGTTGGGCTGTGACAATCCTTCCTGAAAGGGAAAGTGTTTTTGTCTTCAGTTTGATGCAATGGTGACAAATAAAAATGGGCTTGAATTCTTTCAATGCACTTTGGTGTTTGGACTACCTCCCTGCAAGGTATACAGTGGGTACGGAAAGTATTCAGACCCCCTAAAATGTTTCACTATTTGTTATATTGCAGCCATTTGCTAAAATCATTTAGGTTCATTCTTCTTCCTCATGAATGTACACACAGCTCCCCATATTGACGGAAAAACACAGAATTGTTGACATTGTTGTAGATTCATTAAAAAAGAAAAACTGAAATATCACATGGTCCTAAGTATTCAGACCCTTTGCTGTGACACTCATATATTTAACTCAGGTGCTTTCCATTTCTTCTGATCATCCTTGAGATGGTTCTACACCTTCATTTGAGTCCAGCTGTGTTTGATTATACTGATTGGACTTGATTAGGAAAGCCACACACCTGTCTATATAAGACCTTCCAGATCACAATGCATGTCAGAGCAAATGAGAATCATGAGGTCAAAGGAACTGCCTGAAGAGCTCAGAGACAGAATTGTGGCAAGGCACAGATCTGGCCAAGGTTACAAAAAGATTTCTGCTGCACTTAAGGTTCCTAAGAGCACAGTGGCCTCCATAATCCTCAAATGGAAGACGTTTGGGACGACCAGAACCCTTCCTAGAGCTGGCCGTCCGGCCAAACTGAGCTATCGGGGGAGAAGAGCCTTGGTGAGAGAGGTAAAGAAGAACCCAAAGATCACTGTGGCTGAGCTCCAGAGATGCAGTCAGGAGATGGGAGAAAGTTGTAGAAAGTCAACCATCACTGCTGCCCTCCACCAGTCGGGGCTTTATGGCAGAGTGGCCCGACAGAAGCCTCTCCTCAGTGTAAGACACATGAAACCCCGCATGGAGTTTGCTAAAAAACACCTGAAGGACTCCGAGATGGTGAGAAATAAGATTCTCTGGTCCGATGAGACCAAAATAGAACTTTTTGGCCTTAATTCTAAGCGGTATGTGTGGAGAAAACCAGGCACTGCTCATCACCTGTCCAATACAGTCCCAACAGTGAAGCATGGTGGTGGCAGCATCATGCTGTGGGGGTGTTTTTCAGCTGCAGGGACAGGACGACTGGTTGCAATTGAAGGAAAGATGAATGCGGCCAAGTACAAGGATATCCTGGACAAAAACCTTCTCCAGAGTGCTCTGGACCTCAGACTGGGCCGAAGGTTTACCTTCCAACAAGACAATGACCCTAAGCACACAGCTAAAATAACGAAGGAGTGGCTTCACAACAACTCCGTGACTGTTCTTGAATGGCCCAGCCAGAGCCCTGACTTAAACCCAATTGAGCATCTCTGGAGAGACCTAAAAATGGCTGTCCACCAACGTTTACCATCCAACCTGACAGAACTGGAGAGGATCTGCAAGGAGGAATGGCAGAGGATCCCCAAATCCAGGTGTGAAAGACTTGTTGCATATTTCCCAAAAAGATTCCTGGCTGTATTAGATCAAAAGGGGGCTTCTACTAAATACTGAGCAAAGGGTCTGAATACTTAGGACCATGTGATATTTCAGTTTTTCTTTTTTAATAAATCTGCAACGTCAACAATTCTGTGTTTTTCTGTCAGTATGGGGTGCTATGTGTACATTCATGAGGAAGAAGAATGAACCTAAATGATTTTAGCAAATGGCTGCAATATAACAGTCTGAATACTTTCCGTACCCACTGTATAGTTGTAGCTGACCCCTGCACAGAACACATGGGTTTTTGAAATTTGCAAATATAGCTGATACATATTTCCCTGCTTAATGACCACCCACCGCATTTTTACTGCGGCAGGTCGGATCTGTACAATGAAACGACGTAACTGTACGTCGCTTCGCGGGACTGCGTTCGCCACAGGGGAAGCCGATCAGCAGGTTGTAAACACTGCAGACCGCTGTTCTCTCAGTTATGAACACAGGGATCCTGTGTTCCTCCTATTTAGGAACACAGGTCTCTGTATTCATGCAGAAAGTCCATTCCCCCTAAAGTTACAAAGCACACGATAGGGACACATTTAACCCTTTGATTGCCCCTGATGTTAACCCCTTCCCTGCCAGTGTCATTATTACAGTAACAGTGCATATTTTTTAGCACTGATTACTGAAGTAATGTCACTGGTTCCCCCAAAAGTGTCAAAAATGTCAGGGGTCTGATCTGTCTGCGGCAATGTCGCAGTCCTGCTAAAAATCGCTGACCGTCGCCATTACTAGTAAAAAAATTAATTAAATAAAAATTACATAAATCTTTCCCCTAGTTTGTAGACGTGATAACTTTTGCACAATCCAATCAATATACACGTATTGGGATTTTTTTTTCTTACCAAAAATATGTGACAGAATACAAATTGGCCTAAAATTATGAAAAAATTTGATTTTGATTTTTTTTATTATTATTGGGAATGTTATATAGCAGAAAGTAAAAAATATTGTTTTTTTTTTTTTTTTTCAGAATTGTCACTCATTTTTTGTTTATAGTGCAAAAAATAAAAAATCACAAAGGTGATCAAAGGCGCAATTGTCAGTTAAAAAAACGCATTGCCGTATTGCAAAAAAATAGCCTGGTCTTTAAGGGGGTAAATCCTTCCGGCCCAGAAGTGGTTAACTTTTTAATGTATAAAATGTAATATAGTATGTGCTTATGTAAACCTGACACTATCTCTCCAGTTTTTTACCTGTGATAATCATGAAGTTTATGGATGAACAAACAAACAATAAACAGTACATGTGGTGGCTTGATTAAGGATTGGTCCATTTTTCTCCACAGAATTGAAAGAAAGCCTGCATGACACGATAATGAATCACTCTAATTGGCAGGAGATGCAGGCAGGCCTGGATGTGTAATAGTCACAAGGGGATAGGCAGAACTCTTACTTTTCATTGCAGCTAATTAAAGATTAGAATAGGGGAAATAATAAAGTGCTGCGCTGTAAGGCTAGTGCAATATATAAGAAGGATGAAACATAAAAACCTTCAAATCACAATAGTGAATCAATAAATAATCAATGATGTGAATAACGGAAGATGAATAAATAAAAAGTGCATAAACAGTGAAAAGGGGTGACAGTTATTAAAACATTGATTAAAACATGAATAATGTCCTTCACCATGTGACAAATAAACTGTGAATTATAAATACAAATAAATGTTTAGGTGATGAAACGTTGGATCTTTTGTGTCACCATAAAATGTGTGGATTTTCAGTGCAAGTGGCACCTACTGTATAAGTTCACAGGTCGCTCACCTTACTGCTGTAAGGTAACAGCATAGGAAACCCTTTCTTTACTGATCCTTTGTTTTCAGTGCTTTCTAAAACAACGCTTGTAACGTCTGGATTCCTTTCTTATAAGATGTTTCTTATTAGATGTTGGAGTCACTCCATATAGGTGTGGGTGAAAGAGTAAAAAAACTCCATAGCGTGATACCATATTGCAAAAGTTTAATAAAAAACAATAGTAGGTACTCACTTTTTAAAAATATGACAAAATGTATCACATCTACGAGCGCCAAGCTCGTCTGTGCATCTCTTCCGGTAGACCGAGACGTCTGTGCATCTCTTCTGGTAGACCAAGCTGTCTGTACATCTCTTCCAGTAGACCGAGCTGTCTGTGCATCTCTTCCGGTAGACCGAGCCGTCTGTGCATCTCTTCCGGTAGACCGAGCCGTCTGTGCATCTCTTCCGGTAGACCGAGCTGTCTGTGCATCTCTTCCGGTAGACCGAGCTGTCTGTGCATCTCTTCCGGTAGACCGAGCCGTCTTTGCATCTCTTCCGGTAGACCGAGCCGTCTGTGCATCTCTTCTGGTAGACCGAGCCCTAGGTATACCGTAGGGGAGATGCACAGACGAGCTCGGCGCTCGTGGATGTGATACATTTGTCATATTTTTAAAAAGCGAGTACCTACTATTGTTTTTTTATTAAACCTTTGCAATACGGTATCACTCTACTGAGTTTTTTTACTCTTTTACCCACACCTATATGGAGGGACTCCAACATCTAATAAGAAACATCTAATTAGATGTTGGAGTAAGGGAAAAAAATGTTAAATGGCTAGCCTTAGGCTGATCATACATGGGTCAAATTTCAAAATACTTTCTTTCGAAAAACTTTATCTAAGAATTTTCGTTTGAATTTAACACCATTAGTGGGCCACAGCAATGGCCGATTTTTGTGTGGTCATCGAATTTGAGTGATCGGACATGTTGGAAATTTTCTTTAAAACTAACGATTTTCTAATCAATGATGGGAAAATCGTACAAGAAATATATTCAAAAAAGAAATGCGCATGAGTGCAAGAAAAGAAAATTCCCAGAAAGAAAAGAAGATTCCCAGCCACAAAAATTCTTTTCTGTAGCAATATGAAGTGAAATTGAAGGCTTGGTTGGTCAAATTTTGAAATCAATGGTGGCATCATCGAATCACCAAACTTTCAAAATTTCTGATTTTCAAAAGAAAATTCTTTCAAAATTTGACCGATGTATGGCCAGCCTTAATGGAATTTTAAGTCTATGTAATCCCTAACAATGGTAACAATGGACTTCTTTTATTTGGCCCCTTTTGGTGTGTTAAAAATACAATTGACTAGCCAGTTATAGTGGTGCGATGGCTATTGATGCAAACAAGGCTAGGTTACTAAATTGCCACCGTCTAGAATAGGAACCACCTTATCTACTCTGACTGTTATGCATTTGTTACCTGAGGCCCCGCCATGAACAATGTCATTTTTAATGTCTGTTAACACCCTACATTGCCTCGCTTAATGTTGCTCTAGCTAATGCTGTATGATTGTCATTGTCTGTATTCTGTTGTTTTCTTTTCAATAAACTTTGATTGTGAAAAAAAATAAAAAATAAAATTGAAAGCACCTTGTTTTATCTGTTAGATCCTGCAAGAAATCCAGTGAGCTGATATCATCCTGTGCACTGTGCAGTGTTATCTCAAGCAGTCTTTTTAGCCCTGCACAAATTACCTATGTGAACTGCAGAACAACTCCCCATCTATTAGAGAATGATAAGGGGGCACCTGCAGTCCTAACACACTATGGGGTGGATTTACTTCAACTGGAAAGTGCAAAATATGGTGTTTTGCCCCATACACACGTGCAGATTATCTGCAGACTTTTGTCTGCAGACTTACCTTTTCTATGTAGTGCAAGGGCCTGCCAGATTGCATACAAATTGAAAGTGTTTTCGGTTTGACCTCATATTATATGGTTTTGGTAAGTCTGCAGACAAAAGTCTGCAGATAATCTGCACGTGTGTATGGGGCATAATTCTGCATTGAAAGAAAAAAAAATCAGATTCCCATTTTTTTTGTTGTCAAAGCTTAATTCAACAAGCTGAAGTTAGAAGCTTATTGGCTACCATGCACAGCTGTACTAAATTGTTGCACTCTCCAATTTTTGTAAACCAACCACTTTCTGTTCTAGGGTTACAATGCTGGTCCCACTGACACCATACAATGAGTAAGGGTTGTCACTCCAAAACAGGAAGTGCCTTAGTGGGTAGGACCATCAGGAGAAAAGAGAAAAAAAATGCCTGAAAAAAAAAGAAAACAAATGCAGCCACCACATCTGGTAATATGCAATAAAGAATACCGTCCCTAATCTATTTCTTACTCTCTGATTAGTATATATTTGGTGTAATATTTTGTTGAGTTCAGCAACCTTAACACATTTATCAACAGATTACACCATCCCTTGGGTCTCCCAAGAAAACTTGTACTGAATGTTCTTGGATAAGCAAAAGGACAAAACCTCATTCTCTTGGCTACGAATAGAATTTTTACTTCACTGTTTACCTTTGGGATCAAAATATAAAACTGTATATACTGCATTAGGAAATAGAAAATGGTCAGAGGACTGATTAAGCCAAAGCTGGGAAGACAAACTGACAGGTCAGCAACATATGGGTGGCGGTGAAAATATTAAATCCGTCTTTTTTAGTACATATCTTTTGGTTTTTACGTATGCAGCAGTAATGTAACAGTTTGAAAATGACTATGTAATTAAATATTTACAGAAGGGAATAAAACACAGGCATATAAAAGTTGTAAAAAGCTAAATATATACATATATGGGGGGTATTTTACCTACCAAAGGATTTTTATTCCATCTCTCAAATTTTGAGATATCCACAGGTCTGTCACACAGCACAGTTCCACCTGGCAGGAGACTTGATTTGTCTGCGCTGCAGTGAAAGTGGAAGTAAACCCATCGGTTTAAAGGTTTAAAAAAACTGTTACATTTCCGGCACGTGCCACATTGGTTGTGCTCTCAACCAAACTGTCAAACCATCCAATGGCCAAGTGTCATAGCTGATCACATGTGCAGCATCTTGCCAGTTAAAGATTATTTAGTGGCCAAGATTGCAGCTTCCTTGGTTGAAAACGATAGGAGGGTTTAATACAGCTTTAACCACTTGCCGACCGCTGCAAGTACATATACTGCGGCGGTCAGCCCGGGCCAGGCAAAGTGACGTATGGGTACGTCACTAGCCTGTGAGCCAATAGCGGGCCGCCCTGTCTCGTTCCTAACAAGTCCGCGCGTGTGACCGGCAGACCCGATGTCCGGCGGTCACTCGCGATCGTCCGCCGCGAAGGGAGAAAGGCAGGCGGCTAATGTAAACAAAGCCGTCTGTCATTCTTCCCTGTGTAACAGCAGAGATCTAATGGTCCTGCTATGTAGGACCGTTGATCTCTGCTGTTACATGTAAAGCCACATCCCTGCACAGTTAGAAACACGCCCCTAGGGACACACTTAACCCCTCCTTCCCCAATAAAGTTAACCCCTTCCCTGCCAGTGTCATTTTTACAGTAACAGTGCATATGTATAGCACTGATTACTGTAGTAATGTCACTGGTACCCCCAAAAGTGTCAAAAATGTCAGTCAAGGGTCCGATCTGTCCGCCACCATCTTGCAGTCCCGCAAAAAAAATCGCAGATCGCTGCCATTACTCGTTAAAAAAAAAACAACAAACATGACAAAAAACTTTCCCTTAGTTAGTAAACACAATAACTTTTGCGCAAACCAATCAAAATACGCTTTTTGCAATTTTTTTTACCAAACATATGTAGCAGAAAACAAATTGGCCAAAAATGTTAAAAAATTTAGATTTTTAAATTTTTTTGGGGGGAATTTGTGAAAAATTGTGAAAAATATTGTTATTTTTGCAAAATCGTCGCTCTTTTTTTGTTTATAGCGCATGATCAAAAAATTGCACAGGTGATCAAATACCACCAAAAGAAAGCTCTATTTGTGGGAAAAAAAAGGACATCAAATTTGTTTAGGTACAGCATCGCACAACCACGCAATTGTCCGTTAAAGTCATGCAGTGCCGAATCGCAAAATAGGGCCTGGTCAGGAAGGGGGTAAAATCTTCCGGGGCTTAAGTGGTTAAGTAACCCGTACAGCCCTCATCCTTTGGCTGGAAAGTGAAAGGATGACAACATTGTTGTGCGCAGCCTATTGCATTAGAGTGTGCACCCCAAAGCTCAAACACACATGCGTGTGTGTGTATATACAGTATATGGCCCTGGCACATTGATCTCCCTGCTGGCCCAGTGAAAGAGAAGTGCGTAAGCCAGTAAAAGGAGATCTTTCCCATTTCTCTGCTGCTACACAGAGCAATAATGCTAATGTGCACTAGGTGATTTGGGTACTCCCAGGCACACCTGGCACACTCTATGTGCACGCCTATGGATGGTAAGTACACTGATGAGTACCTCTCTCTCATTTCATTCTCTCCTCCTATCAGTATGATCCTTGTTATTCAGCACTATGTGCTGGGCACCATCTGGAGCCCCCTATCCAAATTTTCACTTTTACACTCCCCTTTTATAGATATTGGATAATTACACACCTAATTACCCTTATCATTATTACTGTTTTGTCAGGATGGGTTCCAATCTTTGTTGATCCTTGTAGGTGTACAGCGTGGTGGAACCTTTGAGCATACTCTTGCTCTCCCAAATTTCCAGCACTGTCTGGTTTTTAGACACACAGCCTTTATTTCCGGGGGCCATACCATTTATATGCTTTACAGTGAGGCATTCATCTTGGAGCAAAAGTGCAGTTGTCTGACCTAATTGTATCAGTGTGAGTATACAGCATGTTATATGCCATGATGTTTGATATGGATTTTGTTTATTATGATATGGCTTGTGTGATTTACATGTATTGATATACACATTTTGTATTCTTAGACCTAAGTACCCAGTTTTCCCAGTTTTCCCTTGAAGAAGGAATTTAAAGTTCCAAAACATGTTGGATTAGATGCATCAGTGTGACCCTAGTTTGGGGTTGGATGTTTACATCCCTTGACTCCTATGGCTCCTCTGACTGAACCTATGGTACACATGTACATACACTAATGGTCGATGGCTTTTATTACTGTGTCTTGTATTTTTGACATGTTTTATATGTGAAATAAATATATATTTTTTTTAACACTTACATACCTTTCTTTCTAATAACGGAAAATGTAACCGCGCTATAGGTGATAAGTAAAACAAAGCTGCAACTTCAAGTGTGACCGCACCCTCAAAATTATGTGTAAAACAAGTCGCGCTAAATGAGAAATTAACTAATTAAATGTCCAATAAATGTTCAAGTGAATGTCCAAATAATCCGAAAATCAGGTGAATCAAATAGAGAAAAACGTGACAATCCGGATTCCCTAATTCCCTATTACCTAAGGGGAATCCGGATTATCACGTTTTTCTCTATTTGATTCACCTGATTTTCGGATTATTTGGACATTCACTCGAACATTTAGTGGACATTTAATTAGTTCATTTCTCATTTAGCGCGACTTGTTTTACACATAACTTTCTTTCTGGCTAAAAAGTCCCATTGGGGGTCCCTTTTTTGGTATGATCCTTGTTGGCACATGAGCACTGTATCACAGCTGATAGGCTTCTTGCGCTGATTCTTCCTCTCCCAATCTAAACCCTGCTCCACTAGGACTACAAGAGGACTCCAACTCAGATACTTACACTGCTTGCATTTAAATGTGTTTTAATGAATGCATAGCTGTATGTTCTTTACAAAATTCTCTCTGAAAATTTCATAAAAACATCAAAGATTAGTATCTGTGTTGGCAAGTTTTCTTGCTTTTGACGTTGGTTTCTTACAATCAGACATTCACTATTGATGTGTATCTGGGAGTAAGGTTGCCTAAGTATGTTTTTCCAATTCCTGTGTTTACCATCAGATCAGGAAATAATTGTATGTCTGTTAGGCATTCCCAACACACCCGATTCAGGAGGATTTTCTCTATTGTTTTCACCCCAGACAAGTGACATCTAAGCACTTCTCCGTCATTCCTTCTTGGGCACAAACATGTCATTTATTTACAATGAGCAAACGCACCTTTAATTTTAAGATCAACATTATTCCTTAGCCACGGGTAGATTCCATAATTTGATTGGTCATCAGGAATTGGATTTTTTTCAATCCAACCACCACAGGCATACTGGAAAAAATTGTCACAGGGATCTACAGAAAGGTTCATCTTGCTCCGTATACTAGCAGCTGTAAAAAAAGAAAAAAGTGAAATATTTAATCCAGTACTTAAACATGTTTTAAGTGAATACATGATTGATATATTTATTATACAGTATGTATGTTTCATTTATTAATGTTTACAGTTGTGTTTCCTGCCTAGTAGCTCAGTATTTGGATATCATTATTCTCTCTTTTTTAGTGCAAGTCTAGGAGTCATCTGTGACTAATAATAATTCTATATCTAGAGTATCCTTATATTGGTTTTACAAATATCAGCAGTGGTTCATCTTACTGTAATTGCCTGAAATACAGATGACTACAGTAATAAACTGAAGTTTGGCATCCATAAGTAGACTGGAGTAGACTTGAGTAGGCATAATTTAGGTTATAAGGGCCTATCGAAGGCCCAAAATAACTTGACATTTTATAACATCACTATATACTGTATCACTCTGCACAGTGCATGATTTAATTTTATAATTTCAATATGCAAGAAAATATTATTATTTTTTTTTTTTAAATAATGTATACTGTATATTATACTTATTTTAGTGGACCAGTTAGCAAAAAAAAAAACCATAGGACATTTATCTGCTAAGTTTAAAGGATAAGTTCACCTTCAGAAACATTTAACATGTTCCCGCTCCCGCAGCTGCTCAGCGATCCAAGCCCTTTCTGTGACAACAGTACAGGGAGAAATTTCCCATATCAGCTGTCCCTTTTTTAAAAGAGCGAGGCTATGCGGGGCTCCACCTACATGGCTGTGTCATTCATTCACAGAGTTCTGTGAATGAATGAACCGCAAGTACCGACATCATTTGCGGCTGTCGGCTTGTAGTTCTCAATTAACTACCATGGCGCTGTTGAGGGCTGTGGTAGTTCATTAATTCTTCCCGTCAGTGTAAAACTGCCTGCCTATACGATATACGGGCAGAAAGCTTACACTGACAATCTACAGGAGACCTGCACGGCAATGTTTTCCAGGATCCTAAAAAAAAAAAAGGTGAACTTATCCTTTATTGGCAAATCCAACAGAGGATATTTTTCAAATACATGTATGTAAAAGTGAAACCGTAAAAAAAAAAAAATACTGAATTAAATTAGGATTAGGGTTTAGGGAAGTACTATCAGCCAAACTCAGAACACCTATGGTTCCTACGATCTATTATCCTATTGCTCCTGGAATTTCACAGGAGGGTACTCCTAGTGGGAGGAGACTTTAACTTCACCTTCAACCCTTTATTAGACTTATTAAGGGGTTCCCCCATCCTTCTTCTACCATAAAAAACTGAAATCAAAGCTTCAGCTTTTAAATCTAGTCAACCTCTGGTGCTTGCAGCACCCTCACAATAGAGACTACAAACTCTGCCCCCCCCCCATTCACAAAACATAGTCCAGATTGGACAAGGCTCCCCAAATCATCACTGGCTGTGGAAACTTCACACTGGACCTCATGCAACTTGGATTCTGTGCCTCTCCATTCTTCCTTCAGACTCTGGGACCTTGATTTTATAAGGAAGTTCTAAATTTTCCACAGTCAATGATGATTTGGGGAGCCATGTAATCTGCTGGTGTTGGTCCACTGTGTGTTTAACAAGTCCAAAGTTAGCACAGCCCTCTACCAGGACATTATAGAGCACTTCATGCCTCTGCTGAGCAGCTTTATGCAGATTCTGATTTCATTTTCCACCAGAACTTGGCACCTGCCCACACTGCCCAAAGTACCAATACCTGGTTTAATGATCATGGTATCACTCTGCTTGATTGGCCAGCAAACTCACCTGACCTAAACCCCATAGAGAATCTGTGGGATATTGTTAACCACTTTACCACTGGAGGATTTTGCTGTCTTACGTCTGGGCCACTTTTTGCGATTCGGCACTGTGAGACTTTAACTGACAATTGCATGGTCGTGCGACGCCGTATCCAAACGAAATTTACGTTCTTTTTTTCCCCACAAACAGAGCTTTCGTTTGGTTGTATTTGATCACCTGTGTGATTTTTACTTTTTGCGCTATAAACAAAAAATAGTGTTTATTTTGAAAAAATAACAATATTTTAACATATTTTTATATGAAATTCTCCCCCAAAAAAATGTAAAAATCAAATTTTTTAAAAATTTTTGGCCAATTTGTTTTCTGCTACCTATGTTTGGTAAAAAAAATCACAATAAGCGTATTTTGATTGGTTTGCACAAAAGTTATTGCGTTTACTAACAAAGGGAAAGATTTCTGTAATTTTTGGTGTTTTTTTTAACGCGTAATGGCGGCGATCTGCGATTTTTTTTACGGGACTGCGACATTGCAGCGGACAGATCGGACCCTTGACTGACATTTTTGACACTTTTGGGGGTACCAGTGACATTACTGCAGTAATCAGTGATATATATATGCACTGTTCCTGTAAAAATGACACTGGCAGGGAAGGGGTTAATTTTATTGGAGAGGGAGGGGTTAATATATGCCTGGTGCTTACTAACGTGTGGGGGGGGGAGGTGACTGAGTGACATAAGGACAGATCGCATGTTCAGCTATGCTGAACACTGCAATCTGTCACTCCTTGTCACTGAGGAGATCTGCCCGCTCTGTTTACACAAGCGGGCGGATCTCCAAACTAGATTCCCCGACGATCGGAAAAGAGCAGGGGCGATCGCCGCCGCTCCTCCCCTGGCCCGACTCCCGCTGTGACTGAAAACAGCAGGAGCGAGAGAGGGGAATGTCTGGTGACGTAGACCTACGTCGCCAGACGATAACGAGCCACTGTGCCGCAGTAGCAGCACAGTGAGCAGTGGGGAAGTGGTTAAGAGGAAGATGAGAAACACCAGACCCAACAATGTAAACTGAAGGCTGCTATCAAAGCAACCTGGGCTTTCATAAGACCTCAGCAGTGCCACAATCTGATCGCCTCTATGCCATGCCGAATCGATGCAGAAATTCATGCAAAAGGAGCCCTGACCAAGTATTGATATAGTGCATACTACACCATACATAGACATACTATTCAGTAAGCAAACATTTCTGGTCTTATGTAATATTCTAATTTTCTGAGATACTGAATGTTGGGTTTTCACTAGCTGTAAGCCCTTATCATCAAAATCAAAAGAAAGAAATGCTTGAAATATATCACTCTGTGTGTAATGCATCTATATAAAATATATGTGTTTCACTTTTTGAATTGAATTACTGAAATAAATTAACTTTTTGATTATATTCAAATTTTTTGAGATGCACCTGTATATGAATTTTAGTACAGTGCAATAAAAGTAATATCTGCATCTCCTGCAGTTTACAGCAAAGTACATCTACCATAGGATGAGTGGTAACACATGTAAAATGCACAGCTCTGCACCCATATTGCATATAAAATGCATCTGAAATGGATGGCATTCCCCACCAAAACTTAGAAGTCCAGATTTAAAAAAATAAAATAAAAATGAATTAAATAATCCTTAGAAATACAAAAAATAAATAGTCAGTATGAAATATAACACTGGCATGTCTCCTCATTGTCTTCAACACATGTATGCATTGTGACTTATCCTCTTAGGGGACGACACTGTTTGCTTTCCTGCAAACATCTTTGATAAATGTAGAGGATGGGAGTGTATCACAAGGGACTAGAATGGAACAGTTTTGCTTTGTTTTTCCAGGATATAAAATTGATGTTACAGTGAGCTGTAGAGAGAGCAGCAGTGTCATGAGGGTTCTCAATCAATGGAGCTGATCAATATTTCTACACAGGTGGGTCAGAATAGTAATAACAGTCAGTGTGCTCAAGATGCCAGAGACACGATGAAGTCAGCAGCTCACATATATTAGGATTACAGCATTTCCAGACAGTACATTTTACCAAATATTGCAGCCAAGATTGTTGCAGAAATGTCAGGTATTCCAAGGACAACTATTGCACGCAGACAGTATACGTGCATTAGAGATTATTTTCCACAATGTACATAACAAGCATTTCATTTTCTGAAGAATTATCTATAATCACATGTTTTATATACCTCAAGATGTATATAAAACTACTCTGTCAATTTTTAAGTGTTGCCTTTGTCCAAACTGGGGAGGCTCACCCTACATACTGTATTTGTCACCAGCAATAGAAGTCAGAAAAAATTCAACATTTTGAGTTCCTTTCAGAACCACAATGGAGGGGAAATAAGGACAGTTGCTGCAGTGACAATTTAGAGGGGGATTTTCATCACTTTGAAGAGATTTCTTCCCACTTCCTGATGTCTCAAAGACAGGATGTGAAAGAAAATCTCCCTAGTGGGACATAGAGGAAAAATTTGGACAGTGGTTTAACCATTTCATGCTCTATTTATAAAAAAAATGGTCTTTATGTATTTTTAACCATTAAACAGAAGAAAAGATGTCAGCGTCTAATAATCAACAAAAGACAGCAGCTTGAAAACAGTGTGAATATACAAACACCAGTGAAAAATGAATAAAAAATTGCTGCAACCTTTTTTATTCATTTATTTTTAACCATTACTTATGAAAAAAGAGAATTATTATTTCAAAAAACATCTGTAATCAACAACTTGCTGACCGCCCTATAGCAGTTTTACTGCAACAGGGTGGCAGCTCTGCACAGGATCAAGTATATATATATATGTGACCCTGCACTTCTGCTTGCAGGGGGCGCATGCACGCCATTGGCGGGCCATTTCTGCTGTGATTATTCACAACCGCTGATCATCGGTAAAACACACAGAGTAGGATCTATGTAAACAAGCAGATCTCCGTGCTGACATGGGGGAGGGGGGGGGATGATATTTGTGTTTCTGCAAAGCAGGGACTAAAATCCATCTCTTCCCCTAGTAAAACCAGCACATACAGTACTGCACTTACCAGTTTACTGCCTAACGACTATTTACGTCGGCAGTCAGCCCCTCACAGGCAAAGTACTACGTCGCTAGCCTGTGAGGCTCTAGGGAGCGAGCGTGCGCCGCCTGAGGCGCGCTCCCACTCCCGCTCGCTCACGGACCCCCCCCGCGCGCGTGTGAGCGGCGTACCCGATGTCCGCCGCTCACTCGCGATTGTCGGTAACACCGGGAGAAAGGTAGGCGACTAATGTAAACAAAGCCGCCTGTCTTTCTCCCCTGTGTAACAGCAGAGATCATACGGTCCTGCTATGTAGGACCGTAGATCTCTGCTGTTACATGAAAAGCCACATCCAATCACAGTTAGAAGCACGCCCCTAGGGACACACTTAACCGCTCCTTCTCCAATAAAGTTAACCCCTTCCCTGCCAGTGTCATTTTTACAGTAACAGTGCATATGTATAGCACTGATTACTGTAGTAATGTCACTGGTACCCCCAAAAGTGTCAAAAATGTCAGTCAAGGGTCCGATCTGTCCGCCGCAATGTCGCAGTCCCGCAAAAAAATCGCAGATCGCCGCCATTACTCATTAAAAAAAACAATAAAAATGACAAAAATCTTTCCCTTAGTTAGTAAACACAATAACTTTTGCGCAAACCAATCAAAATACCCTTTTTGTGATTTTTTTACCAAACATATGTAGCAGAAAACAAATTGGCCTAAAATGTTAAAAACTTTCGATCTTTACATTTTTTGGGGGGGGAATTTCATATAAAAAAATGTGAAAAAAATTGTTATTTTTGCTAAATTTACGCTCTTTTTTTGTTTATAGCGCACAATCAAAAAATTACACAGGTGATCAAATACCACCAAAAGAAAGCTCTGTTTGTGGGGAAAAAAAGGACGTCAATTTCATTTGGGTACAGCATCGCACGACCGCGCAATTGTCCGTTAAAATACGCAGTGCCGATTCGCAAATTAGGCCCTGGTCAGGAAGGGGGTAAAATCTTCCGGGGCTTAAGTGGTTAAACTGGCTAGGTATACAGTTAACCCTTTGATCGCCCAAGATGTTTAGCCCCTTCCCAGCTAGTGTCATTCGTACAGTGACAGTGAATATTTTTAGCACTCATTGCTGTACTAGTGTCACTGGTTCCCGCAGTGTGTAAAAAGTGTCAGTTAGTGTCCAATTGCCCACCGCAATATCGCAGTCCCGCTATAAGTTGCTTATCACCGTCATTACTAGTATAAAATAAATACAAATTACATAAATATATACTATAGTTTGTAGAAGCTATTATATTTGCATAAAACCAATCAACATACGCTTATTGGGATATTTTTTACCAGAAACATGTAGCAGAATACATATTGGTTCACATTTATGAGGACATTTTTTTTGTTGTTGTTTATGGCACAAAAAATAAAAACGCAGTGGTGATCAAATACCACCAAAAGAAAGTTCTATTTGTGGAAAAAAATTACACATTTTATTTGGGTATAGCATTGCATGACCGCGCAATTGTCAGGTAAAGTAACGCAATGCTGTATTGCAAAAAAATGGCCTGGTCATGAAGGGAGGTACATTTTCTGGAGGTCAAGTGGTTACAATAAATAAATATGCTGCACAAATATATAATCTATTTTGTGTTGCTGTGCAACTGGCAGGCTATGGATCAACAGCTTACTACTGTACTTGCAAGAGCAGGAGCAGGAGCAGCAGCAGCCGCAGGAGCCATGCCAGTCCTGTCTGATAGCATTTTTCCCCTCTTTAAGTGATGCCAGTGAAAGACACTGGCTGCTTTTCCTTGCCATGAATTTACTCCCTCCCTTGTTCTACAGGCAGAGTAGAGCTACAGTATATTGTGTAGATTTAAACTGTGTGTGTATTAGTGCCAGTGAAAGTAAGTACTAGCAGAATGTGTAATTGTGTATGGTGCATGGTATAAAGGCGACCTCATTAGGGTATGTTAACAATGCATCATAAATGCTGCTTATGGACACATTGTCATTGCATAGAATGACAGTGACTTCACTTGGAACATTATAATGGCTTGTGGGGGTGCTTACAGCCACTATCACTGAATTTAAAGTATACGAGAAATAAAGTTAAATAGGGTTTTAAGTTCAAAGTACAGCATTGCTAAAATATAATTCCTTTATTGCTATAAATCTAAAAGCAAATTTATGTATGGACATCTCCAATGTGTATAAAAGAAGAGTATAGATCCTGGACTACCAGTAAGATGCTCACTAATGGCACCAAAATGTTGTGAGTGGCCCTTTTGCACTTTTATGTACAAAAAGTTTTATTATTGGAAAAATTCACTTATATAAGCTGTTGCCATATAAAATTGTGAGAGAAGAGCAAAGCATAAAGATGGGACATTTTTGACAACTCCTTATTTCAGTCATTATCCCCCCATTTCCAAAGAACTAATCAGTTGCATCATGATCTAAATACCAACACACAGACACTATTTCACTAAACATACAGGGAGAGACAGAAATATACATAATCGTGGCAGTGGTACACATCATTAGATGTTCTTAATACTCAGAAACATAAAAAAAAACACTAACAGCTATTCAAACAAAAGAAGAGATTGCACATTTAATATTTCACAATGTGGCACTCCACCCTCTACAACTGGAGATAGGGTTTGGTTTCATGGCTCACAAATATCATCTCATACAACTTTCCACAGAATATCAATATCAAAATTTTAAAGACAGTGATGCTATTTCCCCTTTGGAGACCCCACCCCCCCTCCTTTGCCTGGAACCTCTAAATGGGAATTCAATGAAACCCAAAAAGAAAAGCCAAGACTATTTTTATACAAACAGAATTAATCGTGCAAAATGAAATGGTTAATCTATCTTCGGAATGACCATCCAGATATAAAGAGGAGGGAAGGACCTGTCTCCCAAAAATGTAGACAAATTTGAGATATTAAAGGGGTTGTGAAGTTTTTTTGTTTATATTAATACATTCTATACATTAAGATAAAAAGCCTTCTGTGTGCAGCAGTCCCCCTCAGCCCCCCTAATACTTACCTGAGCCCCATCTCTATCCAGTAATGTCCACAAGTGCCTCAGCTGTCCGTGACTCTCTCTCCTGATTGACTAAGACACAGCAGCGGCTCCATTGGCTCCCGCTCCCTGCTGCCAATCCCACTCAGTTAGCCAATCAGAAGAGAAATGGGGTGGAGCCAAATGGCAGCTCCATATCTGAATTGACACATGAAGCTGCAGCTTGGCTCGGGTGCTGCTTGCTGTGGGGGTACTCAACATGAGGGAGGGGCCTGGAGCTCCAGCCAGGGACCCGAGAAGAGGGGGATATGGGCTGCCCTGTGCAAAACCAGTGTACAGAGTAGGTAAGTATAATATGTTTGTTTTTTTTAATAGAAATAAAACAAGACTTTACAATCACTTTAATCTCAAAATACTTCTGAATGTCTAAAAAGAACTCACTCTAGGCCTAACTGAGGTTTGGGGTCAACTGTGTAGGAAAGAATACAGAATTTATTAGCATTGTAACATGAAGGGAATATGTAAGATATTGAAATTGTCTGAGGCTCTTCTATAATAAAACAAGCAAGATTTAAATGTTCCTCTACACCAGGTGTCTTTAAACTATGGTCCTCCAGTTGTTCAGAAACTACAATTCCCATCATGCCTCATCATGTCTGTGAATGTCAGAGTTTTACAATGTCTCATGGGATGTGTAGTTCCGCAACAGCTGGAGGGCCATAGTTTGAGGATCCCTGCTCTACACCTTTCCCCCCAATGTCCATGAATACCAACTTAGACATTGAGAAGAAAAGGGATTGTTACAAAACAGATGGGTTTTAAAGAGACCTTTTCTAAATTATAGATGATACATTCACCAATGGGACAATTACTAAGGCATAATACCTTAAAGTAGTTCTTTTGACAATAGCAACATTTGATGCTCTTCCGAAAGTGCACAATAATATCAGTGATCTCCTGGGGGAGACCTATCATATCTGGAAATAATCTCTTGGCTGGAAAGATCCGTTTTTTATATTATATTTTACAAGAGTATGTAGAGACACTCCCATTCTTTATACAAAACATGCCACATCTTTATGGAACATTACAAGATGTAACACTACCTACTGACACAATACTGGTGTCACTGGAGGTAGAAACATTACTCATCCATTTGTCAAGAACTAGGGGTGTCAGTGGTTTAACAGCTTTTGTACAAATTCAGTACTACCCAGCATAATCATAAGAGATTTTTGGTGTTGTTAAGATCGTTATTGACAATACTATTTCCACTAGGTGCAAGGTGTGGTTATGGGGACTACCTGTGCCCCATGTACCTAGATAGGTGGGAGAGATAGAGCTGTTTGATAATGAGGCTCTGTCTATGTACTTGTGCCATTCTGTCCTGGCACAGGTACAAAGACAACATCTTATTTTTTTGAACTGGTACAATTGCTATTATTCAGGAGCTTGTTGAGTCTCCTAATGATAATACATAAAACTTACTTTAACTTTTATTGAGAAAGAAATATCCACAAGGATCCTAACAGTAATTTCTCCACCCTGTATAGAAAAACCGCCAGCTGAGAACACTCTTCTACAGAGCATGAACATATCAGTTGTACACAATATTCTGGTTGGACATCATTTGAGGGTCCCTACTCCCTAGACATTATGAACAATTTGGATTTCAAAAGAAAAATGGATCTACTTGAAATCTATCCAAAACAAGAAGCTATATTCATCTTATCAAGGCATATGAAAAGGTTGTGCCTCTGGCAGTAATAGACTGATTCCTATCAAGAGAAAACTGGATGTGACATCCATGCAAGGTTGTGTAATTCGATTAGTTACCACCTTTTCCTGAGAAAGCATTGGCATTGACTGCAGAGGGACACATTCATTTCTAAAGTTATTTCACCCGGTACATCTCTGACCTTTAAACAAGCTACATTTTTAAAACATAAAAAAGGTGCAGCTATTTTAAATGGTGCACTATAATGCTATTTTGTAAAACTATATGTACATATAGATGTGGGAACTGTTCTCTGTGCTCACATCTTACCTCTGATCCACTCATTGACCTACCTAATGGATGAGTTTTCATGACCTCATAATTTGTCATTTGCAATGTAGAGGGTGTAAAATATCTTTACATTACATTCTGTTGGTAAAACAAAATGTCAATAAAAGCTGAACTCTGGGGGATAAGCAAATATTATCTATATACAGGAGGCATGTGTATTCTCACTTGAACCTTGGTGTTCTTTTCTGTATTTCTTTCAGATTGTTGAAGTTATCCAGTATGTAACTTTGCCTTTATTCACATTGTTTCTAAAACAAAGAATAATCACTCTGCTCTGTTTCCATGTGCAGGGCGGTGGGTTTTGTACCTCCGTAGTATTATGCAGGCAGCTAAAAACTGGGTTTTTAAAGGCATTTGGTGAACACAAAGTGGATTTATTTTCTTAGTGGCTATTGAGGAATATTTTTAAACAAATATTTTTTTTGCCTGAACTTCAGCTTTAAAATTTGCACATTTGTTGAAGCTGTAACTTTACTGCTCATTGTTTAAAAAAAAAGGATTTTTTTTTTTTCGATACAAATGCACATACATCAAACTATATGATTGAATCGATCAGATTTAAAAATAAGGGTAAGCCTTTTTCTATGATTTATTTGTTGATTTTAACATACCCAACTTTGTTTACTATAACTATACAATCGATGTACGTACAATCAGGGGAAGATCATTATACAGATATCCACTCCCTTCCCTCCCTCTAAATGTATTAAGAATACTCTGAAACATCTGGAGCCTGAGGAAGCACCCATAGTGAAACGCGTAGTTCCAGCAACTTCTTGTATCTTTATGTAGTCCCTGTATGGGCTCTTTCAAATCTAAGTATCCTGTTTTATGTACAATGTATTCATACTAAATTGTAATGAACATGTATGTTTATATGTTTTGATATACTTCCAATAAAAACTTTTTTATCAACTTTTAAATATGGACTGAATTTGGAAAGAGTAAAAAAATTATTGATTTATCTTTTCTTTTTTGGTATATGTGGCACATTTAAATCCCCCTCGGTTCCATATCTGCCCTCCTTCCTGTACAGGGTTGGTAACCCCCCCCCCCCCTTTTCTCTTTGTCCAATTTTTTTTTTTTTCTTGCTTCCCATTTCTTTGGCTATTATACCAATTGCTCTGCATGCCTCAATTATGCTTTTTCTGCTTGTAAACTACCAGCAAATGCCTTTTATTCTTACTGGTACTGTTGCACTGATCTTATATTTATTATGGCTATTCTTGATGTACGTTTCTATGTCTACATATCAATATATGTAAAATGCGTAAAGGCACATTTAACCATATTTTGGATGTTGCATTGGGTATCCTCAAGTCTACATTTGCTCACTATGTGGTTTTCGATTACAAAAGACACTCAAATTGACTTTATGTGCCCTTAATATATATATCAAAATCTACAAGGTGGGAATTTCAATAAAATCTCACTTTAGCATGAAAGTAGATGGAGTTACTGTCTAGAAGTCAATAATCCTGCAAAATTAAACAACCCCATCAACTATGCCTGCTTTTTTTCCTTTACCTAGAATAGATTTCTATATGGAGCTTAGTATTGTGGTAGAGATTTGATTTATTTTAACATATCAATGTTAAATAAGTTATTTTTGTTACAATTTGTATTTTTCTTCTCAAAGGGCTATTATAAAGATGGCCGCCTGTTAAAAGGAACATTTTTGGTGATATATTCATTATATATAGATTCCTTTTGTCTGAAGCCACTGGCACACCACAGGCATGCATACTAGCGCTGTTTCTCCACCATTTCCTGTGTCTCCACCATTTCCTGAGATGCTCAATACAAGCGGAAGGAGACAGGATATTCACACGGTGCTTGCAGGAACGCTGCAGTTTTTTATTTTTGTCTACAATGTTTAAACCATATTCATCTTATAATGGCTAGTTGCTTGGACACACTGCTTTCAAAGTTGGGCGACTCCTAGACCCTACTCTTATATGGCCTCCTTGTGTATGACACAATTTCCTCCACATAAAATAATGTTTCTTCCCCTAAAGACACCGCCTGAAAAGAGGGCTGGTGAAATTCAGTCAGTTTGTACAAACAACAGTTATATTTGGATAGTTCTTTATAGATTGGATGCCATTTTTATGCCCAAGCACATACAGTACATTTAGGGGCCAAATTTTGCCACATGGACTTTTTTCCACAAACTTGGCTAACTTTCCATGTGCTGCTTATTGATTTATTAAGTTAATTGCATTGAAGTGCTTTCCTGTGTCAAATATTAGGCATCTTTCTAACCTTTATGGAACTTTGTAGTGAAAAAGTGTTGTATTGTGAACATTTCTATATGCACTGTATATTATCAGGAGTTCTGCCCTGCTCACCTACTACATTCTAGAAGCACTGAGCACCTATATTTCGATGATCTCCACTTGGTACAGATGATTACAACTTGCACTGCTGCATGTGTACATATTCAAGGCATTCTTGTGAAACATCAAGAAACAAGCACTTATGAGGTGGTCATATCACAAATGTTTGAATTTCAGCTGAATAGTATTTGAGGTATGATAATAATGGGTGCATTTTTATTTATTTTTTTAGTATTTGAGGTATGATAATAACTGGTGCATTTTTTGGCAACAACAATTGTGGACAAGATCATATCTGCACTCATATATTCCTTAGGAAGAAAATTGCCTCGTTGGGCTGATTGTGTTTCAAAGCATCAAAAGGAATCTAAGGGACTCTTCTATAAGATATTAAGGATTATGAATACTACTGTGGGTGTTACACGTTGAAGCACTTTTCTAAACACGAAGCAAGGTGCTCTTATGAGGTGTTCTATGCAATGCATTCTGTCTGCAGTTCGTTTTACATAGAACTTTAACGTTTGTAATATATTACAGTGAGATAGCTTATATAGGTATAAAAGGGAACAAAAAAAAAAACATATATATGCATGGGTCAATCCCTTTTTCTGCACTTTTGCATACAAAAGTGTAAAACGGGGCACATACAGCATTTTGGTTATTTTAGAATGCATCTTATTCTGTGGGGATGATCCACAAGTCTGCATCCCTTTTATCTCTCTTATTGTTTACTATCTAGGAGTACTGAGCAACTGATGTGCAATTCATAGGAGTATATAATTCAATGAATAGTACCATAACCAATGTAAAAAAAGAGTCTCGGTTGTAATATGTGACAAAAATGTTTGAAAAAATCTTCTTTATATATTCAATCCATGCAATCCAGCAAGTATCACTCCTTAAAACCACACTCACTGCTAGTAAAACAAAACCAAAGAAAATTCCCCGCTTAACTTGCCAGCCAGCCTGAAACCAACCAAATTAACCTGTCAACACACACTCCCTGCTAGCTTTGACCTCCAAATTATAGTTAGATCAAAGTGAGCATGAAGTCATCTAAGGCAAGATAAGGCCATCATATCTTGTTCCCCATGAGATCTCTATCCTCAGCATCCCCATAATGTAACAGAGGAACCAAAAAACTAAACAGAACTCACATAGCTTAACATTTTTTTATGCATAAAGCATATTAAAAACAGCCAATGATACACTCACTTGTCACTTGGCATCGCAATATGGTCATTTCTGCTCAATGCGTTTCAACATTCCACCTTCATCAGAAGTGAATTTAGAGGATTACTGAGTAGTGGAGTTGTTTGTATTAAGATCCCTATTATATAGTTTGTCAAAACCAATCACTAAAACTGCATAAATGTTTAACCAAGTTAATTTCATTTGAAAAGTTTTTTTAAATCTGCAATTTTTATAAAAATGATACCTAGTGATACTACAATGAGGATTCTTGTACAGACACTTCCTGTTATAGGGTGACAAAACTATGTCTCCTTATTGAGAGTTTGCTTTGTCATCCCGTCACTTGGTTTACTGATGGAGATGACAAGTGGCTATTTCAACACTCATTACACAGGCATGACCCAAAGTTGCCACAATTAGGAAACTTGCCTTAAGAAATGCCATGCAGCTGTTGTTGGAGAGCATGCATGTAGACAGCTAGTGCTTGCAAAGAGGCTTTAGGAGATCAGCAGTGCCAAGATTAAACAAAGGAAAATGAAAGGTAAGAACAATTAGTATTATATTTATAAAAATTGCAATTGTTTATCATACACAATGCGTTGGGCAAACTATGTATTACTCTGTTAGGATGGGTTCAAACCGTTGTGCTGCAGTTTGGGTGCAGCAAAACTTACGTGCATTTTATATGTGGTTTTAGGTATACTCCATCACAGTGCATCAAAGTCCTGCATGCTGCATTTTTGCTGTGCTTTTAGAAAACACATGGTCTCATTGAAATCAATGGAAAAACACCTAAACCATGTTTAAAATGTAGATACAATCACACTGCACCCAAACAGAAATGGGTATTGGTGTGAGCCCAGACATTTAATGCATGCAGACTTTACTGAAACTGTACACCACCATAAAGACTGGGCCCCAGCGCTAGTCGGATGAAGAATTAGGGCTAAAAACTGCTCACTCAAAAACCTACTTTAAAAGAACTTTGCCTATTGTCCATAGTAAGAGCTACCTCTTTAGGGAATCATACATTTAATTGCTGCCATTTGTTTAGAGTGCACTCTGAAGTGGATATAGCCTACTGTTTAAAGAGGAGTTATTTCAGTACTGATTATCATTGCTGTTACTGTTTTCCAATGCCATTACATTTTGCTGATTTTGTTAAATACCAGGTTTATACTAATGTTTACTAGGTTATAGCAGCACAGAATGAAGTTGTACCTACATGTTGTCTAGTGAACTGTGATTGACCTAATACTTTACTACTCATTTAGGTGCATACTGCTATCTAATGAAACCAGTGACAATATATTGGGCTAATTTACCACTAACCAGTCTGATTTTTATTTTTCAATACTGAACCTTACTTGTGTGCAGGGTATCTATATTTGTGCTCCCAGTAGCACTACAGTATCCAATTGCTTAACTTAATGTGTTGGTTGGGCTGAGGTTGTTCTCAGTGTTGAGGGAGAAGGACAGAGAACTCAATCTACAAAGCAGCTCCTGCAGGGGTAGCAATACATATATACACATAGATCTGAATCGGAAGCATCTAGAAGAAGTAGCATTTAGAAGATGTATATGAAATAAACAATTGAGGTCCTGGCCTAATCAGTATGCATCTTAAAGTTCCTTACAAAAACCTTGGCAATTCAAACTGAGAATATGATTTAAAATGATGAAACAGCAGAGGATACCTTCATTGAAATTCAGACTGTGACTCCTCTCACCTTCCTATGCAGCCCATTGCAATATAGGTTCAACAGGGGGTCCCCTAAAGTAGAAGCTTTTAGGGCGAAGCTAGATAAAGACTAGTTATACAACAGTAGAATTTTGAATGAAAATTCATAGAAAAAATCTTACGAAAATTCTCAGAACATTCAAATGGCGTTTGAAAGTAGTTCAATATTTTGTTTGCATTTAACATTCAATTTTGGAATAAATGGACTTTATCAAATGAACCCCACATATTACTGTACTTTCGAGTAGAAGTTCCATTCTGCTCCTTTGGACTTACTTGTCACTGTTAAAATCGAAAAATGCTTTAATCTTACTGATGAAAATAATGATCATTATTAGAATATTTCTAAGCTGGCCATAAATGGAGCGAAAGTTGTCTGGTTCAGTAGGGACTGGCAGAATTTAGATCCATCTAGGGCTGGTTCTGTTCAGGAGCAGTCAATCTGCTGATCTACTGCTCACAAGCGGGCCTGCTGGAAAACTTTAGTTCAAGCAGCACTGCAGTCAGCAGGCTACAGTGCTGATCATTGTATTCTGACAATCTGCTGATCATTGTATTCTTACATCTGGCCTCAAGCTGACTCCTCTGTTGTCAGGGTACAATGAAACAGCAGAAAGGATTCCTGCATCTACCTCTAGTGTGTGGACAGGGAAATTGGTTCCGTTTTTTTTTTTTTTAATTGAATCCACTGGATAAACGAAAACAATTGAGCCAAGTATGGACAGCTTTACAAGGAAAATGTCAATACAGTAAAAAATAGCTGTCCATATCTATAGATCAAGTGATCATTGTGAAACTTAGTTTTCACTAAAGATAACATCTGCTTATACAGTTTTACATCACATACTTAGTTTTGTGACAAGTTTATTGTATACTTTTCTTTTTTAAGATCACATTTTAAAGGGTAACTCCACTTTCGTGGGGAAAAAAATGCCAAATAAAGAAAACACAATATAGCGTATACAATTGTGACACAAATCATATTGTAATTGAATGTTATTAAAAATTACCTTTCCTTTTCAATCTGCAGCTGTTGTAATATTCAGAAAATGCAATGCAATATGACTGCCTGGAGGTGTTCTGTACACAGAATGTGTACTGACCACACCCCAGAAACATAATTTCCTGCTTGTGTGATTGGCTCACCAATTTTCCCAGAAGTCTGCCTAAGATACAAGTCAGATTTCTGGCATCCCCTGCAACAAATATTTCATTTTTGGTGAGATACTCCCAATAGGAACATGTCTAAAGAGATGCAGGCCCAGCAGCTTTCCCCATTAGATCCCTGCAGTACCACAGCTGATAGATGATTATGAAACCCCTCCCATTTGACCCACCCAGCACAAAGGCACAGAGGAACAAACAATGATTTCTTCAGAATAACAAAAGGTAGGAATCTGCAACAAAGTTTCTTAAAATCCTTGTAATGTACAGAGATCACCCAGAGGGGAATGTTTTTGTCTCAACAAAAGTGGAGTTACGCTTTAAATAAAAACTAGCATTTGACCGGATAAGGTATACAACCTAACTTCCTCCCTTCACACCTGCATATATAAAATATACTGCTGCTAAGCACATAAGCAAGTTATGTTCCCTTCAAATATCAGCTTCTAACAGTACACATAATCAGTGGAAAATTGACGGAAAAGGAAGGAGCTCTGGCCAGGGGTGGACAAATCATTTGTGCATAAGAATGGGTGACCTCCTACTAATGTCGCGTAGACCTGGACACTGCTCAGTTCTGGGAGAAGTGAGAAGCTGGAAGCATTCTTCGTAATATCCTGGTATACCGGGTTGCTGTTCCAAAGATCTGGCCTCTGCTCAATTCTAGAGAAGGTGAAAAGCAAGAAACATTCTTTAGGTTACCCTGGTGTATGGTGTACCACTGTCTTGTAGACTAGGACACTACCTAATTTTAGGGCAGGTGAGAGATGGCAGACATTCTTCGTGTCGCGTAGACCTGGAAATTGCTCAAATCTGGGGCAGGTGGGAAGCAGGAGACATTCTTCATGATCCCCACGGGCCAAGGTGCATCTGTTTTCTAATACTGTAATACCCAAGTGGCAAAAGGAGGCAAGAACTCATTGTCCCCTACGTGTTTTTAGTCTGAGCCCAGTTGATGAGCTTGGAGTATTGTATAAGCTACTTTCCATATCTATCTATGAACGGTAAATAAGTGTTTCTAACTGTACCCTAGTTAACTGGGGGCCTAAAAGTTGTTCTTTCAAAGTTGTCATTTTGGTACTATGTCCAGCACTGGCTGTGGGTGTAAAAAAGGTAAGCGCATGAATATAGTGTGTTATCATAGGTGTGCGCAGGGGGTTTGCCAGGTGTGCCTGGGCACACCCTAATCACCCAGTGCAGTGCAGATTCCCCCTATTGTCCAGGGCCCACTGCCCTACTGACACCATCCATGTTTTTATAAATTATTAAATGTTTGTTCTCGATGATTTATAACAGTGTGTGTGTCGGTTTGTGTGTGTGTGTATATATATATATATATATATATATATATATATATACTGTAAATACACAAACACACACACACACACACACACACACACACACATTTGAGCTTTGGGGTGCACACCCTAATGTTATATGCTGCGCACACCTATGTGTGTTATGGGTGCTAGAATTGTGAGACTAAGGGGACTTTTTCCCCTACCAACACCAGAACATGAAAGCAGTTTGACCTCTCCTGAAATTATAGCAAGCACTAGTACAACTCTAGAATTAAGGACAGTCTTTTTTAGGTTCCTCAGACACTGATAGTTTGACACCTTTTAATTTGACATGTGTCTCCTCGTTTCTGTCACACCAATCACCATTCTGCGGTTCCAAGTTCTAACCATTTTACAATAAAAACAACTTTTCCTTATGTGGAATCATAGCTGTGGACTTAATGCCAAAACAAATGAACAGTAAAACTTTTAAAGCCAATCCGACCTGCCAAGTTCCAAAAAACACACATGGCTAGCACTTGAAGAGTAAAGAATTTAATCTTTTATTATTATTAAGCTGAGAACAAATATATACTTGCAAAATTTAAAATAGAACCGCATCACTTTACACTAATAACAAGAATGTCTTAATGTGATAATGTCCTGGCCAAAAGTGCACACTGATTGCTGGAAACACAGAAAAGACCTTCAGCCTCTCACATTCAAATACTCTGAACAAAATAATATTTCTTAAAGTCCAATTAAACTTTCAGTTCATATTAGCTAAATACATTCCAGGTGCATCCAAACAAAAGGTGTTCATTGTCTTACAGTTTCTTTTCTTTGACCACTTCAATACCTAGGGTAATTTTCAGCTTTCAGTGCTGTCGCACTTTGATCATATGAAATTTTTTCATTTTTTTCACACAAATAGAGCTTTCTTTTGGAGGTATTTGATCACCACTGTTTTTTATTTCTTTTCGTTTGTTTGTTTTTTTTGGTAAAAATTAAATAAATTAAAAAAGACCGACAATTCTGAAAAAGAAATGAGTTTTTCTTTGTATATATATATATATATATATATATATATATATATACAAAGCGCATTTGCGAGGTCAGGCACTGATGTGGATGAGAAGGCCTGGCTCGCAGTCTCTGCTCTTATTCATCCCAAAGTTCTATTGTGTTCTATTGGGTTGAGGTCAGTCAAGTTCCTCCACCCCAAACTTGCTCATTCATGTCTTTATGGACCTCTTTTTCGTGCACTGGTGTGCAGTCATGTTTGAACAGGAAGGGGCCATCCCCAAACTGTTCCCACAAAGTTGGGAGCATAAAATTGTCCCAAATGTCTTGGTATGCTGCGCCTTAAGAGTTCCCTTCACTGGAACTAAGGGGCCAAGCCTAAACCCTGAAAAACAACCCCACACCATAATCCCCCCTCCACCAAATGATTTGGACCAGTGCACAAGTAATTTGTAGTTTTTTCACAATTTATTTTTTTACATACTGTCATCAGTGCAGTACAGTGTCATCATATAACTGGTGTGGCGGTGATCAGGGACACTGACTGGTGACAGTATGTAAAAATACATATACCATATTTTCTGGCGTATAAGATGACTGGGCGTATAAGACGAACCCCGAATTTTCAAGTAAAAACACAGGTTTTGGGCTATACTCGCCGTATAAGACTACCCCCCTTCCGAAGCAAGGCAACACCATTGAAAAACATCAGCTTTCTCATAGATCTCCAAGGTACCCCAAGTACTGTAATACATGTAATCTCTCATAATATCTCCAAGGTACCCTAAGTATTACCAGTAGATGTAATCTCAAGACGCTGGCTGTACGGGAATACTGTACCAGTATACCGTATGTACCGTAGCTTCGGCTACATACAGTATACCGCGATGAGCCAATCACAGTGAGCGATGTATTCTTTTATTGAATGCAAAACCTGCTCGGATTGGCAAAGTCAGAGAGGCGGGCTGATGTTACTGTGCCAATCCGAGCAGGCTTTGCATTCAATAATAGAATACATCGCTCTCCCTGATTGGCTCAGTGCGGTACACTGTATGTAGCCGAAGCTACGGTACATACGGTATACCAGTACAGGATTCCCACACAGCCAGCGTCTTGAGAGATTACATCTACCTGTAATGCTTATACTTAGGTTACCTTGGAGATATTATACTCTGCGTATAAGACGACCCCCCATTTTTGGGGGATTCTTTTGAGGCTCAAAAGTAGTCTTATACGCCAGAAAACACAGTATATATTTTTTATTACATATTTTTTTTTTTTTTTAGGATTTTTTTTAAACATACTGTGACCAGTGCAATACATTGTTACCATAGTAACACTGTACTACTCTGGGGGAGTGATAAGGATTTTTTTTTTTTTTACATTATGATTGCTTATTCTAGTGAATTTCACTGTTATAAGCAACCATTTTTACTGAATAAAATTAATTCATTCACGGTTTACTATTGTTGTTAGCTGTGATTGGCCATAGCTAATGCCATGGTACAGATGGGCTGTGATTGGTCCTCTCTGTACCATGTGATCACTGTAACCAGTTACAGAGATCAACACAACAGTACACAATGGATTTCATGAATGAAAGCCATCCATTGTGTACAATTGTCATGTGATCGGTTGTGATTGGCCACATTGATCACATGGTACTGACAGTGATCACACTGATCAGTCATCCAGCTATGTCCAGTGGATCATGTGGCAGCTTGGTCCATAGGGTGAATGCGAGGCATGTTCCGAAAAATCATCATATGAAGTCCAGCCGGAACGATGACTGTCCCACCTGACCATCATTTGTCTATAGGCCAGGCAGAAACTGGTTAAAATATAAGATACAGCCTGAGAAGAAAAGGCTTTCCCCTTCCAGCATGCTGAAGAGTGGAACTTCTCTGTGGGGAAGCGGTAACCTTTTTTTGCAGAAGTCCAACACCTCCTGCTGAGTCAGAGACAGAGTTCTTCAATACACAGGGACCTTGGGTTTTGCTTGTTGCAGACCTCTGCAATGAGGCCACTGCTTCCACAAAGAGAGCAAGACTTCCACTCAGCAGCATGCTAACAGAACCCAGACCTTTCCAGAGAGGCTGTGTGCTGCAAGCCATTAAATACCTTTTGTTTTAATGTACCTGAAATGTATTTAGCTGATTTAAACTGAAGTTTCAACCTGTCATGAAAGCAATAAAGTAATGCGCATAAGTTTTAGGCAGGCATAAAGAAACGTTGTAAAGTACCTTTAAAAATGCTTTCGAAAACATATATTTTAATTGTTTATCTTTATCAATTTACAAAATGCAAAGTGAGCGAACAGAAGAACATTTTAAATCAAAACAATATTTGGTGAGACTACCTACTGACTTCAAACCATCAATTCTTACACTTGCACACTTTGTACACTTGCACAGGGATTTTGTAGGATTAGAGTCAGGTGCATGATTAAGCAATTATACCAAGCAGGAGCTAACAATCATCAATTTCATATGTAGTTTGAAACACAGTCATTAAATGAAACAGAAATAGCTGTGTATGAGGCTTAAAACTGGGTGAGGAACAGCCAAACTCTGCTACTAAGGTGACCTGCGGAAGACCTCTTCATGTCACATATCATAAACCCTAGCAAGACTGCGCACAGCAACAAAACACAAGGTAGTTCTACTGCATCATCAAGGTCTCTCCCAGGAATTTTTTTTTAAAGCAGACTGGGGATTCAAGCTCTTTTGAAAAAGGACAAAGAAATAGGCAATGTTGAGAACCATATACGCAGTGGATGGCCAAGGAAAACCTAATGTAACAGATAAAAATCCTTATCATACTTACTCTCATTTGACCACAAACCAGTGGGACCCAGGTACACCCATTTACTGTCTGGAGAAGTCTGGCCAGAAGTGGCCTTCATTGAAGAATTGCAGCCAAAAAGCCAAACCTCCGATGTGGAAACGAGTCTAAGTGACTTAACTATGCATGAACGGGGTGAAAATAAATGTCGGCAGGTGTTCTAGACTGACAAATCAAAATTTGGCTGTAGCATAAGGCAGTTTGTTCCCCGAAGGGCTAGAGAGTGGTACAGCAATGAGTGTCTGCAGGCAACAGTGCAGCATGGTGGATGTTCCTTGCAAGTTTAGGGATGCATTTCTGTAAATGGAGTTGGAGATTTAGTCAGGATCAATGGTGTCCTCAATGCTGAGAAATACAGGCAGATACTTATCCATCATGCCATACTGCCAGGAAGGTGTGTGATTGGCCCCAAATTTATTCTGCAGCATGACAACGACCCCAAACATACAGACAATGTCATTAGGAACTATCTTCAGCGTAAAGAAGAACAAGGGGTTCTGGAAGTGATCTCAAAATCATGGAGTGTGTCTGGGATTAGAAGGATTTGAGGTAGCCTACATCTACAGAAAATCTGTGGTTAGTTCTCCAAGATGTTTGTAACAACTTACCTGCCGCGTGCCTTCAAAACCTGTGTGCAAGTGTACCTAGAAGAATTGATGCTGGTTTGAAGGGTTAAAGGGTAGTCGCAACAAATGTTGATTTGATTTGGATTTCTCTTCTGTTCTCCTCTGTTCATTTACTTTCAGTTTTGTTGATTGATAAAAAATAGACTATTAACGCTTCTATTTCTGAAAGCATTCTTACTTTACAACACCTGCTAAAAACTTTTTGCACTGTAGCATAGATAGCATGGTTGCATTTTTGCTGCCTACCTTTTGCAAATGCTACATTGTAGATGACTGGCGGTTTTGCTGGACCAATGACTTCTGAATTACTGAGCCAGAACAAGTATACAGATCTGAAAAGTTGGACATAAGCCCAAATGTTCTTCTCTGCATATTTGTTCTGATTTTTTATAAACCCTCACAAAAAAAATTCTCTTTTTGTCACCCTTTGATCTTTTAAATATACCATTGAAAGTGTTTTGTTATATTTGTTTGATAAGTGTAAAAAATGGCTGTTGATCCTCCCTGAAATCTTGTGAGTTGGCAACTTCCTTTCCAACCTTCCTTTTATACCTCTGCTAATTGTTATCAGTTACATTGTTTTCTGTTATTACTGAGGATTACAGAAGCCCACCAGTCTATTTTATTGACAAGAGGACAGGGGCAGAGTACTGTAGTCCGGTCCTGTTTCTGTGATACAGAAGGTGGAGAAAGCATTGTCGTTCTAGGATCGAAAGTGTGTTACTGGGAGAATCACTAACTGAAAAAAGGGGAAAACCTGTGAAACAGGAAAATGAATGCAGCCACAACATCTAATAAGCTGTGATATATTACATTTTTGTTCTAAGGTTTAGACATGCTTTAAAGTAATGAAAGAAACAATGGGCCCTGGCATAGCCAAGACACCCAGCCAGAAACTCAGTCCTATCCCAGTCATAGCTAGCTACAGCAAACAAGTGCAAGATACAGCAACATAAAGAAGACTGCAACAGAATAAAAGAAAATGGCCAGTAACACAGTTGCAACAAAGCTTTCATTTTGCAAATATGACAAACCAGAACTACCACTTCATGGAAATTCAAGCTGAAATTACTGCTAATTAGAGAAGGTATGTGGAAACATATAAATTAAGTGAAGCCAGAACACCCTTCAGACTAGTGGACAGAGAAACACCAAAAAGCTCAGTAAAAAATCTCTCTTAGCATAGAAGATAATCAAATCATACATATATGTACTGTAAGTGTGAAACTGCCAAAGAAATGTGGGTAGAATTGCAAAAGGTGCATGGAAAAGTAATCTCAGCAATAAACTGTTTTTGATTAGAAAGTTATACCAAACCAAGCTGATGAAAGACCAGGATATGAAAGATTACATAAGGCACACCTTAGAAATGGTTGAAAGCCTGAGAGGTATAGGAAACAGATTTTCATGTCGCAGCACTATTACAAAGTGGCTTAACAGAAATATATGAAACGCCTGTCATAGCCTTGATGCATGTCCAGATGATGAACTGACATTGGAATATGTTAAGGGAAAACTCATGGATCAATATAGGCGTAAAACAGAAAGCATTAATAGTGACAATGCTTCTGTCGCAAGTAATGTAGAAGGAGGATCAGCATGTGTGCGCTCTTAATTTCCAAGATCAGCTTCATTTAGACAGGCCATGTGTATGTATCTGGATTTTTAAAATTGGGCTTTTAATATATGTGTTTTACGCAATGATGTTGGTGTTGCGGTTTTTATATTTGTTGCCTTGAACCATACAGGGTATCTTCCAGCCAGAAGGGTCCTGCTTCATGAGGATTAGTGGAATGGAAGAGTCTGTTCTATACAATGCGCATGTTGATCCATTTATCATATAGATTCAAAAGGTTCTGGTGAGTGCAATATTGTGTGGGGCACTTTTGGATCACTGCACTGGATGTTGTCTTCGTGTAATGGAGTGACACAAGCATTTATATATTGGAGCACAGACTGTGTATTTTATGTACTATTGCACATAAGGACTTTTGCACAGTCACATTGGAATATTGCACTATAGTGGCACTTTATTTATTTTTTGTATTATTTGGATTTATTCATGAGTTACGGTTCAAACTGTTAGCACTGCTGACCTAATATTTTTCTAATGTCAGTCCCCTATGTTTCTTTCAAGCAAAGCTTATTTTTTATTCGGGAATAGGGCACTACACTAATGGAAAAAATATTTGATCCCCTGCGGATTTTGTACATTTGCCTAATGACAAAGAAATAATCGGTCTATAATTTTAATGGTAGGTTTATTTTAACAGTGAGAGACAGAATAACAACAACAAAAAAAATCAAGAAAAACGCATTTTAAAAAAGTTATAAATTGATTTGCATTTTGATGAGCAAAATAAGTATTAAGACCCCTTCACAAAACATGACTTAGTACTTGGTGGCAAAATAATTGTTGGCAATCACAGAGGTCAAGCGTTTCTTATAGTTGGCCACTAGGTTTGCACACATCTCAGGAGGGATTTTCAGCTCCCTCCACATATTTTCTATGGCATTAGGTCTGCAGACTGGCTAGGCCACTACAGGACCTTAATGTGCTTCTTCTTGAGCCACTCCTTTGTTGCCTTGGCCGTGTGTTTTGGGTCATTGTCATGCTGAAATATCCATCAACGACCCATTTTCAATGCCCTGGCTGAGGGAAGGAGGTTCTCAACCAAGATTTGACACTACATGGCTCTGTCCATTGTCCCTTTGATGCAGTGAAGTCGTCCTGACAAGATTCTCCCGTGTAGTTTTGAGCTGATTTCTCACCGTTCTCATGATCATTGAAACTCTACAAGGTGAGATCTTGCATGGAGCCCCAGACCGAGGGATATCGACAGTTGTTTTGTGTTTCTTCTATTTGCAAATAATCGCACCAAATGTTGTCACCCTCTCACCAAGCTGCTTAGTGATGGTCTTGTAGCCCACTCCAACCTTGTGTAGGTCTACAATCTTGTCCCTGACATCTTTGGACAGATTGGAATCTGATTGATTGCTTTTGTGGACAGGTGTCCTTTATACAGGTAACAAATTGAGATTAGGAGCACTCCCTTTAAGAGAGTGTTCCTAATCTCTGCTCATTACCTGTATAGAAGACACCTGGGAGCCAGAAATCTTGCTGATTGATAGGGGATCCAATACTTATTTCATTCATTAAAATGCAAATCAATTTATCATTTTTTTTAAATACATTTTTCTGGATTTTTTTTGATCTGTCTCTCACTGTTAAAATAAACCTACCATTAAAATTATAGACTGATCATTTCTTTGTCAGTGGGCAAACGTACAAAATTAGCAGGGGATCATATACTTTTTTCCCTCACTGTAGGTTCACTTTAAAGGTTCATTTTAGTGATTAGGTATAGTGTAAGGGTTTGAATAAGCATTAAGCGTGAAGGTCAAATTAAGGGATAGGTTAGGATGGTCAGTTTAAGGTATAGGATGTCTGAAACATTTAAGGACACTGTTTAGTTTTCATACTTACAGTGCTGAACATTTTACAGTGTGAAATACCAACACCAAAACTACAGAACTTTCTTTAAAGCTTTTCATCTGACTGCTTATACTGAAAGACAAATTCTGGATTTGTAGTTCTCAATGGAGTGATCACTTCACTCATTGTCCATTGATACTTCCTCTAGCTCTCCAGCCTGGGAATGCACCTGCAATCACTGACTGAAGTTGCAATGCTTTATAAGATCATTTGCAAAAATATAATAAATTACATTTTTTTTGAATGGATGAGGTGGAGAGCAAGCTGTCAGAGATATATTACAGCTGGAACTGTAAGTCTCAGCACTGGATGTTTAGTGCTTACAGCAGAGACATAACTAGAACCTTCAGGGCCCCAGTGCAAGAAAGCATTTCCTTCAAGCCTGGGGCTCTTCCCACTGATCCTGGGGCCCTTTACTCGCGCTACGGGGCCCTTTATTGCGGACCTTTCACCAGTTCTGCAGTGGGCCCCTTCCTGCCATCTTGGGGCCTCCCCATGGTGGTGGAATGCCAGCGCCAGGTCGCAAGTGTGACCTTTGCGATCCCGGAAGTTCACCCACTGGTGTCAGTAGTTTTTATTTTTTGGTATTTTAATTGTATTATTTTTTATCATTTTAATTTATTTTTTTACAATGTCACTGACTATGACTCTGTCCATTCAGAAAAGGAAGGAGCTGGTAAATTACATATTTACGGACCCCTTCTCTATTGTAACACATCCCCTGCAGCAGCCGGCAGGAGAGGAGGGGAAGCACAGTGGGGGGGGGGGGGGGCAGTGCACAGTGGGGGGTTTAACCAGGGGAGCACACAGGGACCCAGAAACAGCAGATCACAAGTGAACTGGATAGGAGGAGTGGTGGGGGCAGCATACAGAGGAATCAATCTCCTACATTTTCCTCCTGCAGCCAAGGGAGGAAAAAGGAGGACAGTGATTTCTCTACATGCTGCCCCCGCTGCCCTCCTATCCAGGTGTACAGGGGAGCCGCACAGGCCCGCTGGATAATAGAGCCTGGTTGCAATTGCAACCCCTGTAGTTACGCCCCTGGTTTACAGTACAGTACAAGCTGAACAAAATTAAGAGATATCCTGAACACAGCGGTAACCACACATGGTGCAGGCTTCAATAGAGGTAGTTTATACATACTGTAGCAAATGTAAAAAAATAGTTTCTCCTTGAGTTCAGCTTTAAGCTCACCGAGGACAGGGGCTACTATAATGTGTGTTTTTATTTAGCATATGGAGGTATGAAAGTGCCTTGAAGTTCAGAGTGTATTAGAAACATCTTTTATATTCATTATCCCAGTGAGAAACGTAAGATTATTTATTTAAAGAATTCTACTAATAGAATATTTGACCTGATACAGAAAAAAGGAACCGATTCTAACATTTAGCATAGTAATGTGTATGTAAGCAGCACATAGCAAATTAACAATAAAATGTAAACCTGCAGGGCATATGGTCACCAAAGGGTTTGTTTATATTGGAATAAAATAAAATGTAATTGTGATTACCATAATACAGAGGAGAATGCTGGCACTGGAAGGGTGAATAAGTGTTCACTATGAAGGACCTAACCCTGAAATTAATAATTGATGGTCACTGGGGTAAATATACAATAGAGTTCTGACCTCCTGCCCTGTATTGAAGTACAGAATGACAAATCACCTTATTGATCTAGCAGGAAAACAAACCTGTGAGCAATGGTGTGTGTAGTTCATGAATTAGATCATCAACTTTGAAACATTGTATGGAACACAATGACCTAACCAATATCACGTTAATGTTACTAATAGCTTAGTTGACTCAGAAAAAAGCTCAAGATGTTAGCTACTCTACTATCATGTACACACAAACAGATAGAAAAAAACTCACAAAGAAGTACAGTGCAATTACTTAAAAACTAAGCGCAAAATGCTGTACCCAATAGCAACCTAGCAGAATGGTCTCTGGTGAAGTCAAACCAGTACACAATTGATTCTGGTTAACCCCAACATGCCTAAGCCTTTTTATGACATTTGTTGCTTACAAGTTAAATCAGTATTTTTTGCTGGAAAATTACTTAGAACCCCCAAACATTCTATATATATGTTTAGCAGAGACCTTAGAGAGTAAAATGGAGATTGTTGCAATATTTTGTCACACGGTATCTGTGCAGCAGTTTTTCAAATTCAACTTTTTTTGGAAGAAATTCACTTTCACAAATTAAAAAAAAAAAACAGTAAAGTTAGCTTAATTTTTGTATAATGTGAAAGATGATGTTACGCCGATTTAATAGATACCTAACATGTTATACTTTAAAAATGCGCACACTCGTGGAATAGCAACAAATTACAGTACTTTAAAATCTCCATAGGCGACGCTTTAAATTTTTTTAACAGTTACCAGTTTAGAGTTACAGAGAAGGTCTTTTGCTAGAATTATTGTTCTCGCTCTAACGATCATGGCAATACCTCTGCACCCTGCACGAGCACAGAGGGAAAGGGCACTTTAATTTTTTTCTTATTTATTTATTTATTTTACACTGTCCCTTAAAAAGAAAAAAAAAATGGATCACTTTTAATGCTGTCATAAGGAATGTAAACATCCCTTGTGGCAGTAATAGGCAGTGACAGGTACTCTTTATGGAGGGATCTGGGGTCTAAAAGACCCCAGATCCCTCCTCTGGACTTGAAAGCATTAAAAACATCAAGTTTGGCTGTTTTGAATACTGTCATTTTTTTTTTTTTTATCTGGTGCCTTTAAGGTTTCAGTAACTGAAAGTGATGTCATGACATCGCTTCCGGGTTTCTACATTGGAGACCCAATCAAAGCCAAATCCAGCTTTGGCCAGTTGGTGTGACAGGAGACCTGGGCGAGCCACGGGAGGCGGGGACAATAAGAGAAGCTGCTTAGTCGCATCAGTTGTTATTACAAGAAATTTGACCATCGGCTCTAAAAAATGGCACCGGGGTGATGCCTTTAGCTGCAGGCATCATCCCAGTACAACCCCTTGAAGCTGAGGCCGCATATTTGCATTCTGTCGGTGGGAAGGAGTTAATTGCTGTGAAAGCTGCACTTTTCACTACATGATCTGCTGATTGCACTTAGTTAGGAAGTCAAATTCTGTCTATGATACTCTCAAGCCATACCTTAAATACATAAAAACATAGGACCAGTGGTGGGATTCAGAAATTTTAGTAACCAGTTCCGACTTTCCCAGCAGAATGACCAGTGTGCCCCTTTTAATGCAGAATGACCAGCGTGCCCCCCGTTCAATGCACAGTGACCAGCGTGCCCCCCTTTCAATGCACAGTGACCAGCGTGCCCCCCTTTCAATGCAGAGAGACCAGCGTGCCCCCCTTTCAATGCAGAGAGACCACAGCATTGCCCCAATGATTGCAGAGTGCCACAGCATTGCGCTCAATCATTGCAGAGTGCCACAGCATTGCCCCCAATGATTGCAGAGTGCCACAGCATTGCCCCCAATGATTGCAGAGTGCCCACAGCATTGCCCCCAATGATTGCAGAGTGCCCACAGCATTGCCCCAATGATCATTGCAGAGTGCCACAGCATTGCCCCCAATGATCATTGCAGAGTGCCACAGCATTGCCCCAATGATCATTGCAGAGTGCCCACAGCATTGTCCCCAATGATTGCAGAGTGCCCACAGCATTGCCCCCAATGATTGCAGAGTGCCCACAGCATTGCCCCCAATCAATGCAGAGTGCCCACAGCATTGCCCCAATCAATGCAGAGTGCCCACAGCATTGCCCCCAATAATTGCAGAGTGCCCACAGCATTGCCCCCAATAATTGCAGAGCGCCACAGCATTGCCCCCAATAATTGCAGAGCGCCACAGCATTGCCCCCCAATAATTGCAGAGTGCCCACAGCATTGCCCCCAATAATTTCAGAGTGCCCACAGCATTGCCCCCAATAATTGCAGAGTGCCCACAACATTGCCCCAAATAATTGCAGAGTGCCCACAGCATTGCCCCCAATAAATGCAGAGTGCCACAGCATTGCCCCCAATAATTGCAGAGTGCCACAGCATGCCCCCAATCATTGCAGAGCGCCACAGCATTGCCCCCAATAATTGCGGAGTGCCCACAGCATTGCCCCAAATAATTGCAGAGCGCCACAGCATTGCCCCCAATAATTGCAGAGCGCCACAGCATTGCCCCAAATAATTTCAGAGCGCCACAGCATTGCCCCCAATAATTGCAGAGTGCCAGTGATCCCCCCCGCGAGACCCATGCACTTACCTCACGGACGGTCACGCAGCTTCTCTTCAGTCCCCGGCTCCCCGCGTCTCCGAGTCCCTGATTGGCCAGGAGGAGGATTCTCATTAGCTATTGTCACAAATTGGGCTGGTCGGGGCGCACTGCTCTGCTCCCCGGCCATCACGTCTGCGGCTGCGCGGTCCGAGTGCGGGACATTCCCAATTGTCCTTAGACGCGCAGAGGGATCAGCCGGTTCTGCGAACTTGCAGAAAGTTAGTAACCGGTTCTATGGAACCAGTGCGAACCGGCTGAATCCCACCACTGCATAGGACCTATAGATAACTATGTTTTTTCCTTAGCACATCAGATGTTAGCAGGTCTGGACCAGTGTTGGAATACACTGTTCATGTATTATGTGCAACAACTACATCAGCCTGTAGGTGTCAGTGTTTATAAATGTTTAGCTGCATCTATGGGTAAAATTACTGTTCCTGTCTGCGATTACGCAGCAAAGCCCGTGTGGACTGTGCACTGTCTGTTCTGTAGGGCTATATACACTATTTTTAACAGGTTATGGGCCCTGGCATAGCCCAGACACCCAGCCTGAAACTCAGTCATAGCTCAGTCATAGCCAGCTATGACAAACAAGTGCAAGGTACAGGTACAGAAACAGAAAGAAGACTGCAAAAGAATTAAAGAAAATGGCCAGAAACACAGCTGCAACAAAGCTTTCTTTTTGCAAATATGACAAACTAGAACTATCAGAAATGTATAAATTAAGTCAAGCCAGAACACCCCTCAGACTAGTGGTTAGAGAAAGACCAAAAATCTCAGTGCAAAATATCTCTTAGCATAGAAGATTACCAAATTATACATATATGTAAGTATGAAACAGCTAAAGAAATGTGGGAAGAATTACAAAAGGTGCATGAAAGAGCTAATCTCAGGAATAAACTGTATTTGATTAGAAAGCTATGCCAAACCAAGCTGATGAAAGGTCAGGATATGAAAGATTACATAGGGCACACTTTAGAAATGGTTGAAAGCCTGGGAAGTATAGGAAAAGAAAAAATAATAATTTCTAACAGATTTTCATGTCGCAGCACTAATACTAAGTGGCTTACCAGAAACGTATGAAACGCCTGTCACAGCACTTGATGCACGTCCAGATGATGAACTGACATTGGAATATTTTAAGAACAAGCTTGTGGATGAATATAAGCGTAAAACAGAAAGCAATAATAGCGACGGTGTTTCTGTCGCAGAGTCTGCTTTAAAGACAAAAAATAGGAATAAAAATAGTAAATTGCAACAAGAAACATGTGAATGTTTTGTGTGCAAGAAACAAGGTCATTTGAAAGCAGTTTGCAGAACCTGGAAGCTAGAAATAATAAAAAAAACGAAACTACAAAAGCCCAAAAGTATGAGGGAAAAAAATGATTTTTCTTCAGATAATACAGTCAGGTCCATAAATATTGGGACGTCGACACAATTGTAATCTTTTTGGCTCTATACACCACCACAGTGGATTTGAAATGAAGCAAACAAGATGTGCTTTAACTGCAGACTTTCAGCTTTAATTTGAGGGTATATACATCCAAATCAGGTGAACGGTGTAGGAATTACAACAATTTTGGATATGTGCCTCCCACTTTTTAAGGGACCAAAAGTAATGGGACAGATTAACAATCATAAATCAAACTTTCACTTTTTAATACTTGTTTGCAAATCCTTTGCAGTCAATTACAGCCTGAAGTCTGGAGCGCATAGACATCACCAGACGCTGGGTTTCATCCCTGGTACTGCAACTGTCTTCAGTTCCTGCTAGTTCTTGGGGCATTTTCCCTTCAGTTTTGTCTTCAGCAAGTGAAATGCATGCTTAATCAGGTTCAGGTCAGGTGATTGACTTGGCCATTGCATAACATTACATTTCTTTCCCTTAAAAAACTCTTTGGTTGCTTTCGCAGTATGCTTCGGGTCATTGTCCATCTGCAATGTAAAGCACCACTCAATGAGTTCTGAAGCATTTGGCTGAATATGAGCAGATAATATTGCCGGAAACACTTCAGAATTCATCCTGCTGCTTTTGTCAGCAGTCACATCATCAATAAATACAAGGGAACCAGTTCCATTGGCAGCCATACATGCCCACGCCATGACACTACCACCACCATGCTTCACTGATGAGGTGGCATGCGTTGGATCATGAGCAGTTCCTTTCCTTCTCCATACTCTTCTCTGCCCATCACTCTGGTACAAGTTGATCTTGGTCTCGTCTATCCATAGGATGTTGTTCCAGAACTGTGAAGGCTTTTTTAGATGTTGTTTGGCAAACTCTAATCTGGCCTTCCTGTTTTTGAGGCTCACCAATGGTTTACATCTTGTGGTGAACCCTCTGTATTCACTCTGGTGAAGTCTTCTCTTGATTGTTGACTTTGACACACATACACCTACTTCCTGGATAGTGTTTCTGATCTGTCCAACTGTTGTGAAGGGTGTTTTCATCACCAGGGAAATAATTCTTCGGTCAACCACCCCAGTTGTTTTGGTGGTCTTTTGGTGTTGCTGAGCTCACCGGTGCGTGCTTTCTTTTTAAGGATGTTCCAAACAGTTGATTTGGCCACACCTAATGCTATTGCTATCTCTCTGATGGGTTTGTTTTGTTTTTTTTCAGCCTAATGATGGCTTGCTTCACTGATAGTGACAGCTCTTTGGATCTCATATTGAGAGTTGACAGCAACAGATTCTAAATGCAAATAGCAAACTTGAAATGAACTCTGGACCTTTTATCTGCTCCTTGTAAATGGGATAATGAAGGAATAACACACACCTGGCCATGGAACAGTTGAGCAGCCAGTTGTCCCACTAGTTTTGGTCGCTTAAAAAGTGGGCGGCACATATACAAACTGTTGTAATTCCTACAACTTTCACCTGATTTGGATGTAAATACCCTCAAATTAAATCTGAAAGTCTGCTCTTGTTTGTTCCATTTCAAATCCATTATAGAGCCAAAAAGATTAGAATTGTGTCGATGTCCCAATATTTATGGACCTGACTGTAAATATTTTTTTCATTCCAAAAGTTGCACCTCATCATTTCAGGCATGGTGTGTTGACTCAGGAGCTACGAATCACATGACAAATTACAGAAATTTCTTTATTCACCTTGACCAGAGTAAAAAATAAAAAAATCACAACAGCGAATGGGCAAATAATGGAATCAGATCAGGCCCGGACTGGGACAAAAAATAGGCCCGGGCCTTTTGGACTGAGCAGCCCGCGAGGGGGGGGCGTGGCGGGGCGTGGCATTCGTCGGGATGGTTGATGACAGGATTTAATGTTCCAGGATGTGTGGATTCGATTACGGTACCTTTTTTAGTTTAATCTTCAATTTAGATCAGAGCTGCCATATGATGCTGTTTTTTTTTGTCTTACTTTAAATCCTGTTTTGATGGTTGAGTCCTAGAAATAGTATGAAGCAGATCAGTCCCAATTCCTGCACTATCACACATCAGATCAGTCCCAATTCCTGCACTATCACACATAAGATCAGTCCCAATCCCTGCACCTTCACACATCAGATCACCCCAATTCCTGCACTATCATACCTTAGATCACCCCAATTCCTGCACCTTCACACCTCAGATCAGCCCCTGGTAGGCTGGTACTGGCAGCAACAATTTTATTCAAATCAGGATTTCTTCTGCAAATAGGCTGACCTGGCACTGGCAGGCATAGTACTGGACTAGTACTATGCCTGGCTGCCAGTGCCAGGCCAGCCTATTTGCAGAAGAAATCCTGATTTGAATTAAATTGTTGCTGCCAGTGCCAGCCTATTTGCAGAATAAATCCTGATTTCTTTGAATAAAATTGTTGCTGCCAGTGCCAGTCCAGCCTATCTGCAAAAGAAATCCCTAAGTAGAAGTCACTCCTCTCTCCAGTCCTCCACTTACCTTGGGTGTGCTGTGCTGCTGCAGAGTGTTCCCGCTGGACATAGTACAGGAGATGGTCAGAGACTGCAAACATGATACAAGAGATGGTCAGAGACTGAGGACCTGATACAGGAGATGGTCAGAGACTGAGGACATGATACAGGAGATGGTCAGAGACTGAGGACAAGATACAGATGGTCAGAGACTGAGGACTTGATACAGGAGATGGTCAGAGACTGAGGACATGATACAGGAGATGGTCAGAGACTGAGGACATGATACAGGAGATGGTCAGAGACTGAGGACATGATACAGGAGATGGTCAGAGACTGAGGACATAATACAGGAGATGGTCAGAGACTGAGGACATGATACAGGAGATGGTCAGAGACTGAGGACATGATACAGGAGATGGTCAGAGACTGAGGACATGATACAGGAGATGGTCAGAGACTGCGGACATGATACAGGAGATGGTCAGAGGCTGCGGACATGATACAGGAGATGGTCAGAGACTGAGGACATGATACAGGAGATGGTCAGAGACTGAGGACAAGATACAGATGGTCAGAGACTGAGGACATGATACAGGAGATGGTCAGAGACTGAGGACATGATACAGGAGATGGTCAGAGACTGAGGACATGATACAGGAGATGGTCAGAGACTGAGGACATGATACAGGAGATGGTCAGAGACTGAGGACATGATACAGGAGATGGTCAGAGACTGAGGACATGATACAGGAGATAGTCAGAGACTGAGGACATGATACAGGAGATGGTCAGAGACTGAGGACATGATACAGGAGATGGTCAGAGACTGCGGACATGATACAGGAGATGGTCAGAGGCTGCGGACATGATACAGGAGATGGTCAGAGACTGAGGACATGATACAGGAGATGGTCAAAGACTGAGGACATGATACAGGAGATGGTCAGAGACTGAGGACATGATACAGGAGATGGTCAGAGGCTGCGGACATGATACAAGAGATGGTCAGAGACTGCGGACATGATACAAGAGATGGTCAGAGACTGCGGACACGATAGAAGATAGGACACTAGGGGGGCTGGAGAGCACAAGGAAAGCAGATAGCATTGGAGGAGCTGAAGAACAAGGGGGGGGGGGACTGGAGAGAATTAAGGAAGGCGCAGGGTGTGGATAGCACTGGGGTGGGGGGGGCGGGCAGGGAAAACCAGGGGGATGGAGAGCACGGGGGGGGACTGGAAATCACATAGCCAGGGAGCACAGGGGGGTGGAGAGCACTGGGGGAGCCAGAGAGCATAGGGGGGGGGACTTGAAGGGCAGTAAAAGAAGTTGAATAGGAGGGGGATGGGACAGCTAAGCTGCATATAGAGAAATTGATATTTCTCCTGCAGCCGCAGAATGCCTGCAGAAGGGAGGAGGAGAATCAGGCATCCATCCAGTGGCAGCAGGTTACGGAAGAGGGAAACATCAAATCCTCTATATGAAGCCGCCCCAACCCCCTCCTATTCAGTAGAAGTACACACGGCCGGTGACACCGGGGCTGCACAGCACTGCATACACTGGCGTGAGGAGCCGCACTTACCTTCTCTCCCCGGCCCGCCCCCGCCCCCCGTGAGCAGCCCGGAGTCAGAGTGAAGGAGCTGCCATCTGCAGCTGCTTGCTTCGATGGCCGATGCTGCGAGTGCGGGCTGTGCTGCTGGCCGCGCCGTGCAGGACACCGGCGTGGCGGGAAGGAACACACAGACACTGAGAAACTTCAAGAACATACTTCTCTTCACTTCCGGCTCCCTGGCCAATCAGCCTTCTGCTCAGGGGGGTGTGACTCACATCCCCCCAAGCAGAAGGCTGATTGGCCGCGGAGCCGGTGTAGGTGGCAAGTACACCGGCCGCGGCCGCCGCAATCAGGGAAATGAATGTCTGACTTCTACATTCTACTGTGAGGAGTCAGACTGAGTGAGAGCCGGCGCCGCGGCCCACCGGGAATATGCCCGGTGCGCCCGATGGTCAGTCCAGCCCTGAATCAGATGGAATAGGAGATGGTTTTCCTTACTGTCCTATTTCCAAGAGTGTCACCAGAAAGATACCTGTAAAAAATGTCCTCTATGTCCCTGCTCTTGAAACAAATCTTTTGTCAGTGAAGAAGCTCACAAAACAACCTTCCAAGATGACAGTTGTGTCATCACAAAAGAGGATATTTTACTTGCAAAGGCTAAAACTACAGATGAGCTGTATTAACTGAACTGCAATTAGGTGGTTAATACTGTGAAGGAGGAAACCCATTCAATCTGCATTCACACATGGCACAGATTCCTTGGGCACAGAAGTCCTGACATAATCTAGAAATTAACTCAGAATGACTATGCAAGTGGAATAATAATTAGTCTATGTAATCACACAATTAAATGCACCAGCTGTATAAAAGGAAACATGACAAGAAAGGCCTTTCCAAAACAGAATAAAAGCAGAGCCAAGAAACCTCTGGACTTAATTCAGATCTTTGAGGTCCAATGGAGAAATTAACTCCAGGAAAGAAGAGGTATTTTCTCACTTTAATAGATGATTATTCCAGGTATACTACAATATATCTGTTACACAACAAAAGTGAAGTACCAGAGAAATGTGAACAGCATTTGGCCCAAGTAAGCAATAAATTGGCAAAATGCTGAGTGTACTGCGCACAGACAATGGAACTGAGTATACAGGTTATCACCACACAGATTTCTCAGAAAGCATGGCCTAATATTTCAAACTACTGTATCATACAAACCAGAACAAAACCGAGTTGCAGAAAGAATGAACCGTTCTCTATGTGAGAGTGAAAGAACCATGTTGTTTGATGCAGAACTTTCAGCCAGATTCCTGTTTGTCCAGTGCCCAGAGGACAGCGCAGAGAAGCTGGAGCTGTTTCCAGCTTGAGACCAGCAGCAGTGAAAGAACAGGAGTGTTACGTGCTCCTGACAGTAGGGGTCTATTTCTCCCAATGAACGCCCAGAAAAGGAATTTTATGGTGAGTACAAAAATCCATTTTTATTTCTTGTCACTTGAGAAACACAGGTTCAGAGTCAATCAAGATGTCCAAAAGCAATCTGATTGAGTGTTGGGAAACAAAGCAAATAAAACGTTAATGGACACAACTAAACACAAACTGGGGACTTTCTGCATCTCAAAGATTTGCCTGAAAGGCGTTTACACCCAAAGCTGGCATTAGAGGAAGACTGAACATCCCCCTGGTAAAATTTGAACAACATGTGAACAGGTGGGAACCTTGCAAATATGGGAAAGAGTTGCCTGATACCAAAAAGCTGAAGAAGCACTCAGTGCTTTTCCTAATTCCATCTGGTAGCCAACTTTGTCCTTAACTTTTAAGGCATAGCCATTAATTTGCTAGTTCTGCCTAGACATTGGTCCCCCAGGGTCCACTGTACAAAAACCACAAAATGAATGCATATAATGTGACCAGACACTAAAGAGAGCAAAGAACACCAGCTAAATGTATTTCATCACTTCTATTGTGATTGGTATGCCTACTGCAGCAGGACTATTAGCATAACTTTTTGTTTGATTATGACTCAATTCCAACCGTGTCCCTCCACCCTTCTGTTGAAGAGGTATAAAAACATTCAGATGTTTCTGTTTCTTCTGTTGCCACCCAGAGGCAGTATTCATATATGGTCTTGTAAACTCATAGTAATATGAGTCTGTACATCATTGCAGCACCAATGCACCGATCTATGTTAGAAATACAAAGCACTCAGTGACTGAATAACCCAGTGCATTTCAAATGTTTGATTTTTAGCATCCTGGAAAAAAAATTTGCATTTATCTGGAAGAGAAAAGGAATCAGACACAGTGATACCAAATGAAATACACAGCAACTGCAGGCATAGCTGAGATAGTGCACTGTATTACAAGTGGGTACAATGCAGCCCTAATTCTATTTACATTGTTATATTTATGTTCAGACATATGCAAATCAAATCATAAGGTTCTGAAGAAGCAAGATTCGCACATCTGCATTTCCATGAGCCCGTGACAAATTCAATTTATTTAAAATGAAAAGCGAATATTTAAGCAGCTCCAGAGTATACAGCAGACATTCCTCTGCAAAGCAAATTGTCCTCATTTGCTGCAGAAAGAACTGAAAATATTTATGCCACACACGCCAACATCTGTTTCCATTGCAGCAGAACCCATTATTCCTTGACCCTCCTGACCCTAACTGTATTAAGGCAGAATTTGGTTTTGCCATTGATATTTACCTTTATTTTAATATTTTCATGAATGTGGGACAAAATATAGGATCTGCAAAATCTAAGATAGGGCTATCTTGTTATAATGATTTCTATAGTATACTGTGTTACTTTGTTTACAGTTGCGCAGGCATGTGTTTAGAGCCTTGGTGCCTAACCTTTGGTTTATGATTGCCGCCTTTGGACCTCTAAATGCTAAGCGGACAACCTTTTTTATCATAATGCATCAGGCTGGCCACTTAGCATGGGATATGGAAGCAAGTGAAGATCACAGGAGAAGTGATTTACAGCTTCCAAGGGCATTGACCAGGTTTGGCATATACATAGTTACATTGGTCCAAGTTAGACCAGTGTAACTATGTAAAATATAGTCATACTATTGAATAATACTAAAAGTAGACATGTCTACCTTACCAACCACTCAGTGTCTGCAAAATCTAAAATAGGGCTATCTTGTTATAATGATTTCTATAGTATACTGTGTTACTTTGTTTACAGTTGCGCAGGCATGTGTTTAGAGCCTTGGTGCCTAACCTTTGGTTTATGATTGCAGCCCTCGGACCTCTAAATGCTAAGCGGACAACCTTTTTTTATCATAATGCATCAGGCTGGCCACTTAGCATGGAATATGTAAGCAAGTGAAGATCACAGGAGAAGTGATTTACAGCTTCTAAGGGCATTGACCGGGTTTGGCATATACATAGTTACATTGGTCCAAGCTAGACCAGTGTAACTACGAATACTACTAAAAGTAGACATGTCTACCTTACCAACCACTCAGTGTCTGCTACCCCACTCCATTAATCCCTACACTGGCTTCCGACTGCCCAGCAAATTAAACTCTAAATACTAACTACAACACACAAAGCCATTTACAACTCTTCCCTTAGCTACATCACCAATCATGTCTCCAAGTATCACCCAAACTGTCCACTCCGCTCCTCTTAAGATCTCCTTCTCTCCATCTCCCTTGTCTCCTACTCCTATGCTCATCTCCAGGACTTCTCTAGAGCCTCTCCCATTTTCTGGAAGCCTCTACCTCAATCTGTCTGGCTGCCATTAGGCGATCCCTAAAAACTCATCTCTTCAGGGAAGCCTATCTCACCTCCAACTAATCTTTTATCACTTCCATCAGCTCCTCTACAATTAATACCTTTTGTACCACTTGCCCCACCCTATTAGATTGTAAGCAGGGTCCTCTTAACCCTCTTGTATTTTATTGTATTGTAACTATAGTGTCTACCTTTAATATTGTAAAGCGCTGAACAAACTGTTGGCACAATATAAATACTGTATAATAATAATAATAATATCTGGAATTCTTCTTTAAAGTGGACCTGAACTCAAACTGTTAATTTGCAATCTTAAAGGAAATCTATAAAACATTTTATTTGTGCCTGGAATTCCTCCCAAAAATGGCAATGTACTGACTGTGCTTTGAACTCTATAGGTTTAAATCTGCAGCGTGAGATGATGTAACACTGAATCGGTAGATCAGCTTCTGTTCAACCATAGTGGCCATACATGGATCGAAATTCGTCCATGGCCTTGGCATGGCCAGCTTTAGTTATGACCATGTGTACTGCTCTATACTCACTACAAATCCTATAGTGCAGAGTCCCTAAGCTAATGAGCAAGAGGGGGTGGCTACATTCCCACATACAATGGGACCAAGGAGAACGAGCATAGCCACCCTCTAGGTGGAATTCTGATCACAGCAGCAAAAAAAAAAAACTGAATATGAGGATTTGGAGGAAGTAGAGAGCAATAGAAGGTACATTTTTGAATACATAATTGAATAGAAGTTTCATTTTTTAAACTAGAGTTTGGTGTCACTTTAAGCACAGAGGTATGAATGCTATATTTAATGAATCCTTTAGTCATACATTACCAATGATCCTTAATTATATTATGTTCCGAAAAGCAACATTTGCTATGACTGTTTAGTATTATCAGCATGTTCCCTGTAAAGGTTAAATCTCTATTTTACTGATGTTTCTCTAAACCTAATGGCCTATTATAATGGCATGATCAGTAAAAAATTGAATTCCAAGAATCTGCACTGCTTACAATGCTTTGTGTCTGTAGAATACGAACAGACAGAAAGAGGATTGCTCCTTTTCAACTTTTAAAAGTCTATAAAAGTCACATAGGAAATTAAAGCATTGCTGTACTGTATGTGCTGGTTCACACTTATCAAAGGGAATATATATAGATATTCTTCTGTTCAGTCTTACCAGCTTCAATGCATTCTGGAGTTAAACAAAAGCGTTCCTTGTGAAAATGAATAAGTCCTTGAGTTACTGTTGAAAAATAAAGAGACAGATTTGCATTAGTTATCACTGTCATGACATTCAGCAGAGGACTGCATTCTGTAAAATACAAATACCTGCTTTAAGCAAAGAACTGTAATGCAAGGAACATTTCCTTTTACGGTAATCACCATGGATACAATAAAAAGAGTCCACCATTATTGCATACAGATGTTTTTCGTGTTCTGTTCACTCATGTGTGAGTGATATCATTTTACCTCTTGCCTTATTTTCTTAAATTAAGACATATGGGATTATACAAAAAGACAATGCAAAGATCCCTTTTAATGCAGTATCTCTAAACCCAAGAACAGAATTTGCATACGATTATTAAAGTGATAATAAACAATTTTTAAGCAGCTTTTTTATCTTTAAATCATATGTTTCTGTTCTAGTTTAGCCACTTGCCGATGGCGCACTGTAGTTTTATTTCTACAGTGTGTGCCGGCTGCACAGAATCACATATATATATATATATATATATATATATATATATATATATATATATACACACAGTAGCTCACAATGTGAGTACACCCCTCACATTTTTGTAAATATTTTATAATATCTTTTCACGTAACAACACTGAAGAAATGACACTTTGCTACACTGTAATGTGGTGAGTGTACAGCTTGTATAACAGTGTAAATTTGCTGGCCCTCAAAATAACTCAACACACAGCCATTAATGTCTAAACCGCTGGCAACAAAAGTGAGTACACCCCTAAGTGAAAATGTCCAAGAAGGGCCCAAGTAGCCATTTTCCCTCCCCGGTGTCATGTGACTCATTAGTGTTACAAGGTCTCAGGTGTGAATGGGGAGCAAGTGTGTTAAATTTGGTGTTATCGCTCTCACTCTCTCATACTGGTCACTGGAAGTTCAACATGGTACCTCATGGCAAAGAACTCTCTGAGGATCTGAAAAAAGAATTGTTGCTCTACATAAAGATGGCCTATGCTCTAAGAAGATTGCTAAGACCCTGAAACTGAGCTGTAGCACTTGGCCAAGACCATACAGCGATTTAATAGGACAGGTTCCACTCATAACAGGCCTCGCCATGGTCAACCAAAGAAGTTGAATGCACGTGCTCAGGGTCATATATAGAGGTTGTCTTTGGGAAATAGACGTATGAGTGCTGCCAGCATTTCTGCAGAGCTTGAAGGGTGGGGTGGGGTCAGTAATGGGGAGCTACAGTTCATTGAGGGAACAATGAAGGCCAACATGTACTGTGACATACTGAAGCAGCATGATCCCTCCCTTTGGGACTGGGCCGCAGGGCAGTATTCCAACATAATAACGACCCCAACACTGTAATGTTCTGGTACCTCTGGTACCCTTGTTCCATATTTCTCCTTAGCTAATTGCGTCCCATCTTGTGTAACAAGAGACGCATATACCTTTAAGACCGGATGACATCATTGCCGAGCGCCGCTATGAGCGGCTATTTAAATCGCCGGCTTTCTCTCACTCATGGCTCGTTCAACCACCATGGTTGGAGCGTCCGCTCTCTGAAGTCAGCATGCCAGATCTACACGTTCCTGTATCTCGCTACCTGAGCCTGTTTTCGGATCCTGTGTCTCGCCACCCGATCACCCCTGGCATGCTGTTTTCACCTTCACCACATGTTCACCGCACCTTCTCCTGTGAAGTCGGAGCTGCTGACATTTCCTTTGCTGAACCGACGCCGGGAACCTCGCCGCTGATCCGTATCTCGCTACGGGATCACCTCTCTATCTATGGACATTGTTACTACTAACCTATCTAAGTGATAAGTACCCCACAGGGGATTCCTTACTAACCAATCTCCTACTGTCATCTACTGCAATTACCAGGACTATCTATCTATCTATTCCATACCATCTGCATAGACTGTTAGCTCTTGGGACTACCTTCAACTATCCTTGCACTAGGTTACTCTGTCTAAGTATACTCCATCTGTGTCCTCTTACCATCTGCACTATGCTAGACATCAGAACCTATCTGCTTTACCATCACCTGCAACTCTCCTAATATTACTCCTAGTAATCACCATACAACCTGTCTCTCATCTATACATTCTCATATGTTCTATCCCTCCACTAAAACATCTGATTGAGTATATGAATATTGCATAACAGGCTGTACACCGTGATGAAGTCCTGAGAGTTGGATAGGTTTATTCAACAGTATCTCTACAAGGCTACTGAGTGTGATAATTCTGCAGCTGAAAATCCATCCATTAACAAAAACGCATGAACGTTACAGATTGAACGAGCCTTAAAAAAAAAATATGGATTCAGCAGAATTACCCACTCATGTACTACAATTAAAACAGCAAGTAGATGCATTGATCCTTGCGCTTACAGAGGTACAAAACGAAAATCAGACCTTGAGACAGCAGGTTGGCCGTCTCACACAGCTTTCTGCTGCTCAGCCCCGTGAGCCTAAGATAAACCCTCCTCTAGTGTTTTCTGGTGATCGGAGCAAATTTTGTGAATTTAAAAACGCATGTTGTTTGTTTTTTTTGTTAAAACCTCTAACCTACACCACTGACCAAATTAAAGTTTGTACCATCATCTCCTATTTAACGGGTGAACCCCGGGCCTGGGCAGACGCTCTCTTTGAAAAGGATGATCCACTCCTTAATTCTTACCCTCTATTCCTAGCACAACTCGCTAGTTTATATGAAGACCCCAATAAGCAGAGTACCGCTGATACCCAGTTACGGGCCTTGAAACAAGGAAGGAGACCCGTTGAAGATTTCGTGGCAAATTTTAAAAGATGGTCCCCTGATTCAGGGTGGAACGACACATCTTTGAGAACGCAGTTTAGACTCGGCCTATTTGAGGCCGTTAAAGACGAGCTCGCCCGAGCGGATTTACCTGGCACTCTGGAGGGACTGATACAGACCAGTATCAATATTGACCGACGACTACGAGAAAGAAAGGCTGAGAAGATGGGCTCACCATTTTCCAGTCCTTCTCGGATGTTGCCTGCTGACCCTACTCCTATGGAGGTAGGAATGATACGCCCACCTCTGACCCTTTCTGAACGTGCCAGAAGGAAGACCGAACATCTCTGCATGTACTGCGCATCCCCGAATCATTTGATAAGCGGCTGTCCCCTTGTCCGCAGAAAAGAGGGTGAGTGTTCAAATGTCTTGCTAGGCGGACTCACAACTTCCTTTTCTAATCCTTATCTTTTTGTTCATTTAACATTGCAGTGGGACCAAACTAGGATCACCACCAAGGCTATGATCGACACAGGATCTTGTGGAAACTACATTGACAATTGTTTTGTCTCCCTTAATAAAATACCTATTGTTTCAAAACCCAAACCTGTCTCCGTTAGTTTTATTAACGGTACCCCCCTATCCTCTGGTCCTATCACCAGTCAGACACAGGCACTCCTTGTAACTGCTGACGAGTCTCATGTGGAGACCACCACCTTTGATGTGTTAACATCACCACATTTCCCAATCATTTTGGGACTTCCCTGGTTACACATACATCAACCAATCATCGATTGGAAAACAAGAACGCTAGCGTTCTCTTCTCACTATTGTGAAACGACGTGTAATCTCCCCACATATGGTAGGATCCTGTCTGTAGTGCCGGATGACATTATACCCAAGTGTTATCAGGACTTATCGGAGGTTTTCCTTGAAAAAAACGCTCAAATGCTACCTCCTCATAGGGACTATGATTGTTGTATCGATCTACTCCCTAATAGCAAGTTGCCCTTCGGACATGTTTATCCTCTCTCACAGGATGAACTCTCTCATCTTAAGGAGTATCTGGATGAGAACTTGGCAAAAGGATTCATCCGACCTTCTACTTCCTCCACTGCTGCTGGACTCTTCTTTGTCCGCAATAAGGATTCTAGCCTTAGGCCTATCATTGATTTCAGACAATTAAATGCCATTACAATAAAGGATCATTATCCTTTACCTCTTATTCCTGAACTTATCGAACAGGTGCGTGGAGCTTGTCTGTTTTCAAAATTGGACCTAAAAGGGGCATACAATTTAATTCGAATCCGTAAAGGGGATGAATGGAAGACGGCATTCAGAACCAGATATGGACTGTTTGAGTACCTTGTAATGCCATTTGGGCTATGTAATGCTCCCGCAGCCTTCCAACGGTTTATAAATGAGATATTCAGAGACTTGCTTGACGTTTGTGTTGTAGTATATTTGGACGATATACTTATCTATTCTCATTCCTTACCTGAGCACATAAAACATGTGAGACTTGTGTTGTCAAGACTACTTGCACATAACTTATATGTTAAATCAAAAAAATGTTTGTTTCATAAAGAGGAAGTACTATTCCTAGGATATATTATATCAAAAAATGGAATCAAGATGGACATGAGCAAAATATCCTGCATTCTAGATTGGCCTGTGCCAACCACTCGCAAAGCATTGCAAAGGTTCCTAGGATTCTCTAACTACTATAGGAAATTCATTAAGAACTTCTCTGCGATTGTGAAACCTCTCACACAACTCACAAGCACGAAGAAACCATTTAATTGGTCAAAAGAAGCAGATGGAGCATTCTGTCTGCTGAAATCAAGCTTCACTACCGCCCCCATACTATGCCATTGTCATGGTCTTACCTTCTTGCTGTTCTCCTTCGTTTGACATGTGCTGGCGGCCATCTTGGTTTCTGGGTTTCTTGTAGCCTCCCACCCTGCGGCTCCTCCTTCCCACTGGGAGGAGCTGGATGCCTAGCTCATATATATAGGAGGTCTGTGGCTTCAGTTCCCTGCTTGGTCCTCCTGTGTTCACATGCTACTAGACTGCTGCTACTTCTGGTTCCTGTTCCTGGCTTCGTCTGACTACCCTGTTGGTTCCTGATCCTGGCTTCGTCTGACTACCCTGTTGGTTCCTGATCCTGGCTTCGTCTGACTACCCTGCTGGTTCCTGACCCCTGGCTTCGCAAAGACTCTGCATCGGTTTCGCCATCCGTTTGGACTTTTGCTTTATAGCTTGTTTTTCAATAAAGCTGTCTTATTTTCACTTATCTGTTGTTGTACGTCTGGTTCATGGTTCCGTGACATTAGGACCAAGCCATGAATTCTGACGGTACAGGGCCATCCTCACTATCCACGCTGGTTGCCAGACTTGATCAGCAGGATCACCTGTTGGGTCAGTTCGCCGTGGCGTTGCAAACCCTGCTTGAACGCACGGTTCATTTCGCTCCCGTTGCCGATGGGTCGGTTGTCGCTCCTGGGTCCGCTCCTACTGCCGCTCCGGTTGTTGCGCCAGAGTCTACCCCGACACCTGTTGTTGCGCCCGCGGTGTTTCGGGGTATGTCCGGTTCTGCCCCCCTTCCACAGCGCTTTGGGGGAGAGCCAACTCAGTGCCGAGGTTTCCTTAACCAGGTGGGCATTTATTTTGAGTTGCTGCCACATGCCTTTCCTACTGAGAGATCAAAGGTGGGCTTCTTAATCTCGCTGCTCTCGGACAAGGCCTTGGCCTGGGCCAGCCCTTTATGGGAGAACAACAATCCGGTGGTTGCCGAGTTTTCCGGTTTTGTTGCTTCTCTTCGGAAGGTATTCGATGTGCCGGCTCGTGCTGCCTCTGCTGCGAAGCTCCTTATGTCCATCAGACAGGGTTCACGATCCGTAGCTGAATACGCCATTGAGTTTCGTACCCTGGCAGCAGAGGTGGGCTGGAATAATGAGGCTCTGGTCGCTGCTTTCTCTCATGGTCTCTCGGATGCCTTGAAGGATGAGGTTGCAGCTAAGGACCTACCAGTGGAGCTCGAGTCTCTTATTTCTTTCCTGATTTTGATTGACACCAGACTCAGGGAGAGACCTTCCTTTAAGGAGAGTCTGCGGAGGCCTCCTAACAGATTGGCGCCTACCTTTGTTGTCCCACCCGTGCCTCCCTCTCCTCCCACGCCTCCTGGGGATGACTTGTCTGGGGGTGAACCCATGCAGCTGGGGTTTGCTCGCCTGTCCGAGGGGGAGAGGGTACTCCGGAGACGCGAGGGCCGATGCATGTACTGTGGTCTCGGTGGGCATTTTCGGTTGGCATTTCCGAACCGTCCAGGGAAACGCTCGCACCTGAGATCCTGTCGGGGGCAGATCTTGGGTGGAGTCTCCTCATCCCCGGTTTCCCGTGTTGACAAACCACTGATCACTGTTGTCCTTTCCTGGGTCGGGGGCTCGGTGACGACCCAGGCGTTGGTGGACTCTGGTGCTGGTGGTTTGTTCATTGATAGTGTGTTCGCTGCCGCCAATTCCATTCCTCTGCAGGCTCGAGGTTCTCCTCTGGCTCTTGAGGCGATAGACGGCAGACCCCTTCTGCCGCCACACGTGACTCATGAGACCCTTCCAGTGGGGTTAGCCATTGGTGCCGTCCACAGAGAGTCGGTCTGCTTCCAGGTTATTTCGTCTCCACACTACTCGGTGGTCTTGGGGTACCCCTGGCTCCAGAAGCATAATCCGATTTTCGATTGGAGATCGGCCGAGATCCTCTCGTGGTCTCCGCAGTGTGGGACTAGTTGCATCCATGGGCCTGTCAAGTTGCTGTGTACTTCCTCGGACTCTCTGTTGCCCCCTGAATACGAGGAGTACCGGGATGTATTCGATAAGGTGCGCGCGGTTGCCCTACCTCCGCACCGCCCATACGATTGTGCCATCGAGTTACAATCTGGTGCCGTTCCTCCTCGTGGCAAAGTCTATCCACTGTCGGTAGCGGAGAATGAGGCCATGGAGGAGTACGTGAGGGAGGCGCTTTCACGTGGACACATTCGCAAATCCTCGTCCCCGGCAGGGGCTGGATTTTTCTTTGTGAAAAAGAAGGGCGGTGAGTTGAGGCCTTGCATCGATTACAGGGGTCTCAATCGCATCACGATCAAGAACGCTTACCCGATACCCTTGATTTCCGAGCTGTTCGATCGCCTTAAAGGGGCCACGGTCTTTACCAAACTCGACCTGAGGGCGGCATATAACCTCGTAAGGATCAAGGCGGGCGATGAGTGGAAGACCGCGTTTAACACCAGGACCGGTCATTATGAATCCTTGGTTATGCCCTTTGGGCTGTGCAATGCGCCCGCAGTCTTTCAGGAATTCATCAACGATGTTTTCCGTGACCTGTTGCAGCAGTGTGTGGTGGTCTACCTGGATGACATCTTGGTATATTCTGAGTCCATGGAGACCCACATTCTGGATGTCAAACGAGTGTTGCAACGGTTACGAGAGAACAAGCTGTTCGGTAAGCTTGAGAAATGCGAATTTCACCGATCCCAGGTAACCTTCTTAGGTTACATCATTTCCGCTGAGGGGTTCTCCATGGATCCTGAGAAGGTTTCGGCTGTCTTACAGTGGCCCCAGCCCAGTGGTCTTCGCTCCCTGCAGCGCTTTTTGGGCTTCGCCAATTATTATCGGAAGTTCATCAGGGACTTTTCCATGCTAGCCAAGCCTCTCACGGATCTGACCAGGAAGGGCAGTAATTCCCAGGTCTGGCCGCCCGAGGCCTTCCGAGCTTTTGAGGCTCTAAAGTCCGCCTTTGTGTCGGCTCCGATTCTGTCGCATCCCAACCCTGGGTTGCCCTTTGTCCTCGAGGTGGACGCGTCTGAGACGGGAGTAGGCGCCCTTCTGTCTCAGCGTAGAACACCAGAGGGTCCTCTGCTTCCTTGTGGGTTTTACTCCCGGAAACTGTCTTCCGCGGAGTGCAACTACCAGATTGGTGACAGGGAGTTATTGGCCATCGTGCAGGCTCTTAAAGAATGGAGGCACTTGCTCGAGGGTTCGGTGGTTCCGGTCCTCATCCTGACGGACCACAAGAATCTGACCTACCTCTCTGAGGCCAAGAGATTGACACCACGTCAGGCCAGATGGGCTCTGTTCTTGTCACGTTTTAATTACGTGGTCTCCTACCTACCCGGTTCCAAGAACATCAGGGCTGATGCCTTATCACGGCAGTACTCCGACCTGTCCAGGGAGGAGTCGATTCCGACTTCGGTCATACCTCCGAATCAGATCCTGGCTGCCATTCGCACCAGCCTGACCTCTCCCCTGGGTGAGCAGATTTTGGCGGCTCAATCTGGTGCTCCCTCTGGGAGACCCAACGGCAGATGTTTTGTGCCTGAGGAGTTGCGCACTCGGTTGTTGCGAACCTACCATAACTCCAAGACCGCGGGGCATCCTGGAAAGAATCAGCTGTCCTGGGCTGTTTCACGTCTGTTCTGGTGGCCTTCCCTACGTTCCGACATCGCCGCATATGTAGCGGCATGCTCCGTTTGTGCCCAGAGTAAGTCCCCTCGGCACCTTCCGTTGGGCCTTCTGCAACCCTTAGCCACCGGGGAGCGCCCATGGTCACACCTGGGGATGGATTTCATTGTGGACCTCCCTGCATCCCGAGGCCATACGGTCATTCTCATGATTGTGGATCGGTTTTCCAAAATGTGTCACTGTGTTCCTCTCAAGAAGTTACCCTCTGCACAGGAGTTGGCCACGATTTTTGCCAGGGAGGTCTTCCGGTTGCACGGTTTGCCCAAGGAGATTGTGTCGGATCGGGGGAGTCAGTTTGTGTCCAGGTTCTGGCGCGCCTTTTGCTCCCAGTTGGGGATTCATCTCTCCTTCTCCTCGGCCTACCACCCTCAGTCCAATGGGGCCGCAGAACGATCCAATCAGGCCTTGGAGCAATTCCTTCGTTGCTATGTCTCCGATCACCAAGACAATTGGGTTGACCTCCTGCCTTGGGCTGAGTTTGCCAGGAACACGGCGGTGAACTCTTCCTCTGGGACGTCTCCCTTCATGGCCAACTATGGGTTCCAACCTGCCGTGTTACCGGAGGTATTCTCTCCCCAGGATATTCCGGCTGTGGAGGATCACCTTTCCGTCCTACGTGCTTCTTGGGTACAGATCCAGAAGTCCCTTGAGGTCTCTGCGCAGCGCCAGAGACTCCAGGCTGATCGCAGACGAGCGCCTGCTCCTTCCTACCAGGCCGGAGACCGTGTATGGTTGTCCACCCGCAACCTCAACCTTCGAGTGCCCACTCCCAAGCTGGCGCCTCGCTTTGTTGGTCCCTTCCGAGTGCTTTGCAGGGTAAACCCGGTAGCCTATGCCCTTGCGCTTCCTCCTGGCATGCGGATCTCCAACGTGTTTCATGTCTCCTTGTTGAAGCCTCTGGTGTGTAATCGTTTCACTTCCTCGGTTCCTCGGCCTCGTCCGGTCCGAGTGGGCAATCGTGAGGAGTATGAGGTGAGCAATATCCTGGACTCACGCCTGGTCCGCGGTCGGGTGCAGTTTTTGGTTCTTTGGCGTGGTTATGGTCCAGAGGAGCGTTCCTGGGTTCCCTCCGCAGATGTCCATGCTCCTGCCTTGCTCCGAGTCTTCCACGCACGCTTCCCTCAGAAACCGTTCTTTACTCCGCGGAGGAGGGGCCCTTGAGGGGGAGGTACTGTCATGGTCTTACCTTCTTGCTGTTCTCCTTCGTTTGACATGTGCTGGCGGCCATCTTGGTTTCTGGGTTTCTTGTAGCCTCCCACCCTGCGGCTCCTCCTTCCCACTGGGAGGAGCTGGATGCCTAGCTCATATATATAGGAGGTCTGTGGCTTCAGTTCCCTTCTTGGTCCTCCTGTGTTCACATGCTACTAGACTGCTGCTACTTCTGGTTCCTGTTCCTGGCTTCGTCTGACTACCCTGTTGGTTCCTGATCCTGGCTTCGTCTGACTACCCTGTTGGTTCCTGATCCTGGCTTCGTCTGACTACCCTGCTGGTTCCTGACCCCTGGCTTCGCAAAGACTCTGCATCGGTTTCGCCATCCGTTTGGACTTTTGCTTTATAGCTTGTTTTTCAATAAAGCTGTCTTATTTTCACTTATCTGTTGTTGTACGTCTGGTTCATGGTTCCGTGACAGCCATCCAGACCCATCCCTTCAATACATCTTGGAGGTAGATGCGCCAAATATGGCAGTAGGAGCAGTTCTCTCACAACGACCAACAAACACCTCACCTCTTCACCCAGTTGCTTTCTTCTCAAAGTCATTAAGCAGCCTCGAGGTGAACTACCCAGTAGGAGAGAAGGAGTTATTAGCCATAAAACTGGCATTAGAGAATTGGCGACATCTACTTGAGGGCACTCAATTGCCAATCCTGATATATACTGATCACAAAAACCTTCAATACCTTCAGACTAATAGAACTCTTTCCCACCGGCAGGTTCGGTGGTCGTTATTCTTTCTGAGGTTTAATTTTTTAGTGACTTATACGCCCGCAGACAAAAATAAAAAAGCGGATGCACTTTCACGACTAGCCGAGAAAGATTCTACCGAGGTTCCCTCAGTTCCTATAATACCACTTGAACGTATTATCGGTGTCATTCGCTCCCTGAAGGAAGAGATTTTGCACAGCATAGGACTGGACTCACCTCCACCACAACTAACTACTGACGCAGAAGGCTTCCTCTATTACAACGATAAATTATACATACCCCCCTACTATGCGAACCAAGATCTTGGAATTGTCGCATGATGTACCTATGGCAGGACATATGGGTATGACTAAAACTTTAAATCTACTTACTAGGCAGTTTTGGTGGCCAGACATGAAGACAACCGTAAAAAAGTTCGTTTCATCTTGTGATATCTGTGCAAGGTCTAAAATTGACAACACAAAACCATCGGGGTTACTTTGTAGTTTACCGATACCCCAGGTTCCGTGGGAAGTGGTATCCTTAGACTTCATAGTGGAACTACCACCTTCCAAAGGATTCAACACCATCTTGGTATCAGTGGACCATCTGACCAAGATGGCACATTTTACTCCTATCCGAAGACTACCTTCGTCCAAACAAACAGCGGAATTACTTGTGAAACATGTCTTTAAGTTACATGGTATTCCAAAAACACTGCTGTCTGACCGTGGTTCACAATTCATCTCAAAGTTTTGGCTAGCTCTATGTCAGATACTACGAATAGAGCGTAAACTTACTTCTCCATACCACCCTCAGACCAACGGACAGACAGAGAGAGTTAACCAGTGCATTGAACAGTATCTGCGTTGCTATACTTCGTATCTACAGGACGATTGGGCAGATCTCCTCCCGCTGGCGGAATTCGCCTATAACAACGCGACTCATAGCACTACTAAACAAAGTCCATTTTACCTAAATTACGGGTTTCATCCCACACTCCTTCCACCACGTATCTTGCCATCAAGTAATCCAGTGGCATCTGATTATCTTGCCCAGATAATCAATTCTCTGGGATTACTCAACAATACCATATCACATGCTCATAGCCAACAAAAGAGGTACTACGACCTCCGTAGGAAACCCTCTCCCCAATATGCCATTGGGGATCTTGTTTGGCTTTCTACAAAAAATCTGAGATTAAAAATCCCTAGTAAAAAACTTGGACCTCTATTTCTGGGACCTTTCCCAATAGAGAAGCTTATTGGAAAAGCTGCAGTACAACTCACATTACCAGCAGACCTCAAGATACATCCTATCTTCCATGTGTCTCTACTGAAGCCCCATGTTCCTAACCAAGGAATAAGGCCTTCTATCTCACCTCCACCTCCTGTACAAGTGGAAGGTGGAGAAGAATTTGAGATAAAAGAAATTTTGGATTCCTGTTTCAATAGAAGAAGACTCCAGTATCTTGTACGATGGAAGAACTATGGGCCCCAAGATGACACCTGGCTGGATACCTCCGATATACATGCCCCTAGACTGATTCGCAATTTCCACTCGAAATATCCAGAAAAAACAGTTCTAGAGGCCTTCCGGAGCCGGCCTTAAGGGGGGGGGTACTGTAATGTTCTGGTACCTCTGGTACCCTTGTTCCATATTTCTCCTTTGCTAATTGCGTCCCATCTTGTGTAACAAGAGACGCATATACCTTTAAGACCGGATGACATCATTGCCGAGCGCCGCTATGAGCGGCTATTTCAATCGCCGGCTTTCTCTCACTCATGGCTCCTTCAACCACCATGGTTGGAGCGTTCCGCTCTCTGAAGTCAGCATGCCAGATCTACACGTTCCTGTATCTCGCTACCTGAGCCTGTTTTCGGATCCTGTGTCTCGCCACCCGATCACCCCTGGCATGCTGTTTTCACCTTCACCACATGTTCACCGCACCTTCTCCTGTGAAGTCGGAGCTGCTGACATTTCCTTTGCTGAACTGATGCCGGAACCTCGCCGCTGATCCGTATCTCGCTACGGGATCACCTCTCTATCTATGGACATTGTTACTACTAACCTATCTAAGTGATAAGTACCCCACAGGGGATTCCTTACTAACCAATCTCCTACTGTCATCTCCTGCAATTACCAGGACTATCTATCTATTCCATACCATCTGCATAGACTGTTAGCTCTTGGGACTACCTTCAACTATCCTTGCACTAGGTTACTCTGTCTAAGTATACTCCATCTGTGTCCTCTTACCATCTGCACTATACTAGACATCAGAACCTATCTGCTTTACCATCACCTGCAACTCTCCTAATATTACTCCTAGTAATCACCATACAACCTGTCTCTCATCTATACATTCTCATATGTTCTATCCCTCCACTAAAACATCTGATTGAGTATATGTATATTGCATAACAGGCTGTACACCGTGATGAAGTCCTGAGAGTTGGATAGGTTTATTCAACAGTATCTCTACAAGGCTACTGAGTGTGATAATTCTGCAGCTGAAAATCCATCCATTAACAAAAACGCATGAACGTTACAAACACACACCTCCAAGACGACCACTGCCTTGCTAATGAAGCTGAGGGTAAAGGTGATGGACTGGCCAATCATGTCTCCAGACCTAAACCCTATTGAGCATCTGTGGGGCATCCTCAAATAGAAAGTGGAGGAGCACAAGATCTCTAACATCCACTAGCTCCATGATGTCTTCATGGAGGAGTGGAAGAGGGAATGGGGGGGAGGGTACAGATGTAGAATTACCCAGTGGAAAGCAAGTTTCAGAGGGCAGAAATGGGGGCATTAGCGATAGGGTGTGCGGAGCTCCTATACCCAGGGTGGGTACGGGGAAAAATCAAGAGAGCAGCCTAAAAACATCAAAAGAGGATAAATATAACCGATCAAAATTACGAGGTTTGTATACCAATGCCAGAAGCCTGGCCAACAAGATGGGAGAGCTGGAGCTGCTGATATTTGAGGAGGACTTAGATTTTGTGGGGATAACTGAGACTTGGTTTGACAGCTCTCATGACTGGATGGCGTCCATTCAGGGGTATTCCCTTTATCGCAGAGATAGAGAAAGTAAAAAAGGGGGAGGGGTATGTTTGTATATTAAGAACAGTATACAGGTAAATATGAGGGATGATATTAATAATGGAGCTATGGACGAGGCAGAATCCCTATGGGTAGAGCTTCAAAGGGAAGGCACGGCGGGGAAGGTAATATTGGGCGTATGCTATAGGCCCCCCAACCAGAGGGAGGAGGGTGAGGCGGACCTCATGTTACAGATAGGATTGGCAGCAAGGATGGGAAATGTCATTATAATGGGGGACTTTAATTATCCAGATATAGACTGGGCAGAAGGAACCGCGCACTCAGCCAAGGCTCGGCAGTTCCTAAATGTTTTGCAGGACAATTTCATGGGTCAGATGGTGAATGCACCGACAAGAAGCAATGCGGTACTTGACCTACTGATTACCAACAATACAGACCTGCTCACGGATATAGAAATACGGGACAACTTAGGGAACAGTGACCATAGGTCAATTGGTTTCAGTATTAATTACAGTAATAGGAAACACAAGGGTAATATAAGGACGCTGAATTTCACAAGAGCCAATTTCCCTAAACTGCGCTCGCTGCTAGAAAATATCAAATGGGATAGAACCCTGGGAACAAAGAACACGGAGGAAAAATGGGAGTGCTTCAAGAGCATACTTAACAAGGGAGTGGGCCAGTGCATTCCACAGGGAAATAAATTTAAAAGAGCAAAACTAAACCCTGGGTGGCTAAACTCCAACATTAAAATGTATATTAGAGCTAAAGAAAAGGCCTTCAAAAAATACAAGACTGAGGGGTCATTGGCAGCATTTAAGCACTACAAAGAGTGTAATAAGAAATGTAAAGATGAAATCAGGGCGGCTAAAATAGAACACGAGAGACATATAGCGGAGGAGAGCAAAAAGAACCCCAAGAAGTTCTTTAAGTATATAAACAGTAAGAAAGCCAGGCCAGAGCACATTGGCCCCATAAAAGATGATAAAGGAAAAATGGCCACTGAGGACAGAGAAAAGGCGGAAGTGTTAAATAATTTCTTTTCTTCAGTCCTCACAAAGGAATCGGGGGGCTACACGAAACCCGCTTGTAAGGCCGAACTAAATAATACACCTCAGGAAGTGCCGCCATGGCTAACAGAGGATAGACTTAGAGCTAAACTAGAGAAACTTAACATAAATAAATCCCCGGGACCGGATGGCTTGCACCCGAGGGTTCTTAATGAGCTCAGCCAGGTGATTGCCAGACCATTATTCTTGATCTTTAAGGATAGTTTACAGACGGGTATGGTGCCAGCTGATTGGAAAAAAGCCAACGTGGTACCAATATTTAAAAAGGGGCCGAGATATATCCCGGGTAACTATAGGCCGGTCAGCCTAACATCAGTAGTCTGCAAAATTTTGGAGGGGATGATAAGGGACCACATACAAGACTTTAGTAATGAAAATGGTATTATAAGTAGAAATCAGCATGGATTCATGAAAAATCGTTCGTGCCAAACCAATCTGTTAACCTTCTACGATGAAGTGAGCTGCCACCTAGATAAAGGTAAGCCTGTGGATGTGGTGTATCTGGACTTCGCAAAGGCCTTTGACACCGTTCCTCACAAACGCTTACTGTACAAACTAAGGAAGGTAGGTATGGATCATAAGGTGAGTACCTGGATAGAGACCTGGCTCCAGGGGAGAGTACAGAGGGTGGTGATTAATGGGGAGTACTCGGATTGGGCGGGTGTGGAAAGTGGGGTCCCCCAGGGTTCTGTCCTGGGACCAATCCTGTTTAATTTATTCATAAATGATCTAGAGGAGGGGATATCTAGTACAATCTCAGTATTTGCAGATGATACTAAATTAGGCATGCCAATATCTTCTATGCAGGATGTGGAAATCTTGCAAGCAGACCTGAACAAAATAACGGGGTGGGCAACCACATGGCAGATGAGGTTTAATGTAGAAAAATGTAAAGTAATGCACTTGGGTGCCAGAAACCAGAAAGCAAGCTATTCACTAGGGGGTGAACCTCTGGGTGAGTCTAGGATGGAAAAGGACTTGGGGGTACTGGTAGACAACAGGCTTGGCAGTGGCATGCAATGCCAAGCCGCCGCAAGCAAAGCCAACAGAATACTGGGATGTATAAAAAGGGGGATTCACTCCAGAAATAAAGAGATTATTCTCCCGCTCTACAAGACTCTGGTCCGGCCACATCTGGAGTATGCTGTCCAGTTCTGGGCACCGGTCCGCAGGAAGGATGTGCTGGAACTGGAGAAAGTCCAGAGGAGGGCAACAAAAATAATTAGGGGAATGGAGGACATCGGCTATGAGGAAAGACTACAAGCACTGAACCTATTCTCTCTGGAGAAGAGACGATTGAGGGGGGATATGATATCAATGTACAAATACTGTACTGGCGACCCTAGCATAAGGAACAAACTATTCAGAGAAAGGGAATACAATAAGACACGTGGCCACTCACTAAAACTTGAGGAAAGGCGGTTTAACCTTAAAGTGCGTAAGGGGTTCTTCACTGTAAGAGCGGTAAGGATGTGGAATTCTCTTCCACAAGCAGTCGTATCAGCGGGGAGCATAGATAGTTTCAAAAAACTATTAGATGTACACCTTAAAGACCACAACATACAGGGGTACACAATGTACGGTTAAAAGCAAACACACACGCATCATGGGTTGAACTGGATGGACTTGTGTCTTTTTTCAACCTCACTAACTATGTAACTATGTAACTATGTGACTCCAGTGGCAACCTGTGAAGCTCTGGTGAACTCCATGCCCAAGAAGGTTAAGGCAATCCTGGAAAATAATGGTGGCCACACAAAATATTGGGCCCAATTTGGACATTTTAATTTAGGGCTGTACGCACTTTTGTTGCCAGCAGTTTAGAAATTAATGGCTGTGTGCTGAGTTATTTTGAGGGGACAGCAAATGTACACTGTTATACAAGCTGTACACTCACTACTTTACATTGTAGCAAAGTGTAATTTCGTCAGTGTTGTCACATGAAAAGATATAATAAATTATTTACAAAAATATGAGGGGTGTACTCACTTTTGTGAGATACTGTATATGTATATATATATTATATATATATATGTGTCATTCTGCATTTTCGGGTAGAGGGCGTGTCAAATTTGAATGCAAAGGTGGAAATACGCTTTAAGAAGCTAATAAGTGCCTCTGCCTTATGCAGATCATGTCCTGAGCCATGGCTGTAAGGAGGAATTAGTGCCCACCAAGAAATGGTGACCACAGACCAGAAGAGGGACCTGATCCTTGCTATAGGTAAGTATTATCATGAGCTTAATCTGGGTGCAGAAAGGGGGGGGGGGCGCTACTGTTAATCGGCCCACTTTAAAGCTGGCCATACACATATACACTAGATGCATTTAAGTAAACCTGAATGCTAAATGAAAGAAATCTAACAGATTCCTCCATCCAGGTGGAGCCCTAGTTTAAGGGGAGGGGATATGACATATGCCACTTCTGAAACATGATATTGCGCTAAACCTGTAGGTAAATAATAGAACCAGAAAATTTGCTTAGTAAAAGAGTAGGTTTGAAAATAAAGTTGGCAGTGCCTCCACCCAGGACAGGGCTCTGTGAATAGAGGGGATTCCCTTCCTAAGAAAATAACCAGTAATTTAATCAAAGTATTTGGGAGCAGATGAAATACTGCAGCCAGCATATACCATTAGCTATAAGTATATGGATGCAGCATAAGTGAAGATTGAACTTTGGCTCCTGGAACCTTGCATGCTACAGCTTTTTCAATGCTAGTAAAAGAGAATGCAGCACTTAGATAACTTTTCTTGCACCGAACCATTCATTACATTTCTACAATGGCTTTTCATTTTGAGTGTGGCTTCCTTCTCTTTTACTAACATTGAAATTTGAGGTGAACGAACCAAAAGTGAGCCAGCACCCAGCCTGGGGCATATACATATCTTTTGTAGTTGATCATGGTATCTTGTGATGTTACAACTTCCATTAACACTTCCTTATGGATTAAGTCGGAAAATTATTGACCAAGTTTAGGTCTGCATATGGACCACCCTGTCTGAGTACCAGCTTAATGCTGACACCTGGCTCTTCTGTGCCATCATTACCCAGGTAGTAAAGAAATTTGAGGGGTTTATGTGCAACTTACTTTACTCCCGTGATGGGGGGTACATTGGTAGACCCCACCCATACATAATAAAGTGATATTAAAGGTTTGCGTTTTTTGAAAATAAATAAACAAATAACATACATGCTATACCTACCTGCTCTGTACAGTGGATTTGCACAGAGCAGCCCCGATCCTTCTCTTTTCAGGTCCCCCAGTGGTGCTCCTGGCTCCTCCCCCTTGAACAGTGCCCCCAATAGCAAGCTGCTTGCTATAGGGCTCTGGTGCCTGCTTGCTTCCGAGCCCCGCTCTATGAGTCCATAAGACACATAGAGGCGTGGCTCGACACCCTCTATCTCCTCATTGGCTGTGAATGGTTCCCGTTGCTGTATCAGCCAATGATGAAAGGGAGTCCCAGGACAGCCGAGGCTCTTGTGCACATCGCTGGATCGGGATCTAGCTCAGGTGAGTATTAGGGTGGGCAGGAGGGGATGCATGAATGCATGAAGATAAAAGACCTTCAGCCTTTACAACCAGTTTAATTAAGGCACAAGTAAAAAAAACAGAAAACTGTGTTCACCAATGTATTCAAACATGAATTGAAAAGAGAATATAAATAGGGAATTCTGCGCTTATGGAGATGTTTTATGACTGCAGCCTACCTCAAGAAATATAGTCTGTTCTGTGTAGTCTATATTTGATAAAAGATGTAGGAATGGTGAGGTGGTGGCACTGCCTAAAAGTGTTGGAGTATATTTATGTGAGAATGGTACTAATTGGATTTCTAACAGCACAGTAAATATAATACAATCATATGACAAAGGCAATCAACAGTATAAAAAATAGCATATAGTGCAATAAGTGATAATGGTGGTGGATATTGTGACACAATCAAAATATATAAATGCTGGTATGAATATAAAGTGCTTAGTGAACAAAAAGTAACCAGACTGGATAAATTAATATCCAAAGGATATCAACCACTATTCAGTGAATAAAATAGACAGTTGATAAGTGAAGTGAATGATCAAATGAATATATAAAAATAAGACCAATAAATAAAGTGGCTCAGTAAATAGATCCAATATATCCGTGTGTGATAATAAATTAAATTTATAAATATAATAAAGGTTTAAAGTGGTCAAGTGCAAAATGTCATAAAACATGTGGCAATATAAATAAACCAATATGGTGAAGACTGTGACTGAAAATATGAAAAAATTATATTGACGTTATATTGACCATTGACGTCATCAGGAGCAGCTCCCGATGACGTCAATGGTGACGAAACACGTAGAGCGTATTTACATAATTTCCGCTCCACTGGAACGCAGATCCAGTGGCTGGAACGCATAGCGTCCTGGAAGTAACCGCTAGCGAGGGATTTGCGGTCTCGAATACATTGTATGCTCGTCTTACCTGCCTTTTAATGTGAGTACCTTTTTACATTAAATAAAGAAGTGTATTTTATACAGTACTTCACTATATGAGGCTCTTCTTCTTGTATATGACCTGGGATTTACTTTATACAATTGATGGATGTGAACCATACATGAGGATGTATCGAGTCTATTGAATACATTGCACATATGGGAGAGATGATCCAGGATTAACCATTGATGAGACCGGTACTCAGGATATACCTGGCTGAGGGATTACCATATTAACATCAAGCTGGTTACCCCTGCAGGGGTACCGAGCTCTGGTGAGTGCGGGATATATTGAAAGGGGAGCAATGGTTTCCTCACCCGACACCCAATACCTGGATCACCTCGAGAGTCACCCATCAACGTTTACCTGATACTTCATTCACAATATAATCACTTTATGGACTTTTCTGCCTATTTTTCTATATATATATTTTATATATTTTTATATATATTTTTTTATATATCATTTTTATATTTTTATAGTCACAGTCTTCACCATATTGGTTTATTTATATTGCCACATTTTTATGACATTTTGCACTTGAACATTTTAAGCCTTTATTATATTTATAAATTTAATTTATTATCACGCACGGATATATTGGATCCATTTACACTGAGCCACTTTATTTATTGGTCTTAATTTTGTATATTCATTTGATCATTCACTTCACTTATCAACTGTCTATTTTATTCACTGAATAGTGGTTGATATCCTTTGGATATTATTTTATCCAGTCTGGTTACTTTTTGTTCACTAAGCACTTTATATTCATACCAGCATTTATATCTTTTGATTGTGTCACAATATCCACCACCATTATCACTTATTGCACTATATGCTATTTTTTATACTGTTGATTTCCTTTGTCATATGATTGTATTATATTTACTGTGGTGTTAGAAATCCAATTAGTACCATTCTCACACAAATATACACCAACACTTTTAGGCAGCGCCACCACCTCCCCATTCCTACATGAATTGGAAAGATATCTGCCTTTTTCTGTCAAGTGTGTTTCAGCATATTACCTAAAGGGTTACATTTTGCAAAACATTGATTTCCAACATTTGCACTTTAGAACTTCCATCTTCCACTAGAATTATCTCTATAAACACTAATACAGAACAGTGAATCTCAAAATCCAGTTCCCACACTGTCATTGTTAACCGGTCCATTTATTCAACAGGAAGCATTGTGGTTATTAAGAAAACAATGTACCCGTACTGTTTTATATTGAATGTACCAGAGTGGGAACGGAACTGTGGGAATCTACTAGAAGCTCCCATGGATGTTCCACATACTCCACATACAAACATAGAAGTCTTTTATTTAAAGGAAGATTGTATACTTAATATCTTTAGGAGATAGATGTGCACTACATGATTTTAATTATTTTATTTTAAAATGAAATAGATGAATACAGAACCCGTTCACACTGATGCGCCACAGTAATGTGTAATGCACAATGGTATCCCAATAAACCACTACTGTAGTGGGCAATGTACATTGTCTACACAAAAATAGGGTTCTGCCTATACCATTGTGTTTTGCTAGCTCATTTAAAAAGATAAAGCTTCCTTAAAGTGTTTGTTACCCTAAATAAAAGAAAATGGATCCTGTTCTCTTAAAGCATGTTATACAGCACAGTGCTTGTGCTGTGTCATTTGCCCCTATCACCTAAAAAACCTGGCTGATCCTGCCGGTTTCTACCCTCCCCTCTGTGCACTGACCGCAGTGTGTCATGGCTGCTGACCTCCGTCATCCGAAGCCCTGCACTCTGTTCTCCTGTGACCTCCTCTCCCTCCCCTCTCTGCCTGTCAGCTCTGTGTCATGGCCCGCCTGCCCCTATTGCTGCTCAAATAACTGTTAATATGTTATATTATCCTGTTTGTCTCCTAAGCCTGTGTGCCTCTGTCTCTGTGTTTTATAAAAAAAAAAATGCTGTGAATATCTGATTTCAGTGTGCTGCTCATGTGATCATGTGACTGGCCAGCTCTCTCTCTCTCTCCTCCTCTCTTCCCGAGTGACATCAGCAGGGGAATCTCGACCCCGCCACCTGCAGCTGTCAGATGGGGAGAGGAGAGAGTCGGCCAGTCACATGATCGCCGAGCAGCACACTGAAATCAGGTATTCACAGCTTTTTTTTTTATAAAACACAGAGACAGATATATATAAATAGTATCTCACAAAAGTGAGTACGCCCCTCACATTTTTGTAAATATTTAATAATATGTAGCACCCTCCTAGCTAGGTAAAGGCATCTAATACTCCTGCTGCTTATCAGGGGAGCCTGATCTTTAGTTAGGCCTTCTCTTCATGCTCAGTGTGTATTCATCTGGTCTGAGGGAGTGTCCCCACTGTGTCCAATAGGGAGGCCTGTTGGACAGCGGAGGAAACCCAACCAATGATACACAAGCTTTTGTAACTGTCCCAGTGGGTTGGCACCTGGAGAGGTGCATAATGGGATTGGTGATAAAAGCAGGGAGCGCATGAGGCAGAGTGTCTTTTGGCGGGAGCAATGTCCCAGGAGGAGGTGAACGGCTGTCTCTCCTCCTGTAGGTTTGAGGAAAGTGGTTCAGGTGGTCGGCCTAGTGAACCAGGTGTGTGGAGCTGAGCTGCAGAGGATCCAGAGCGCTGACAACTGGAGCTGCTGGCAGAGACATTTGGGAAAAACAGTATAGTGAGTACCAGGAGTTTTGCCTAAGGGTCTGCCTAGGAGAGGGGACCACTCCAGGGAAGTCAGGGGATCAAGGAGCTAGCTCACACAGGAAGTTTATCAGTAAAGGGGGTGCCGTGTAGTTGACCCTGAAGAATAGGAACAAAGGGATTTCCAGGAAGGGCCCTGAAGTTGTTCAGCAGTACAGTACAGATTACCTCAAAAAGTTATTTCGCTTATACTTCACAGCTATGGGCAAAGTGAAGCAGCGGCCTAGCTGTGACTAGCATTACTCAGCATTTTCAAGTCGTCCCAGCCAATTGTGCATAGTTGTATAAAGTTGGAGTATCAGACTCATTCCCTTCTCCTATCCAAGTTCCAAATAAAAACACAAAAAACAAAGCTATTGGACTGTTTCCTGACTGAACTAGAACACTTGGAGAAATGTCAAACTGTCATGTTGTTTCTAATGGTAACCCAGGGGAACTCGTAATCAGCAGCTCCCAAGGATGTAGTGCTACATATATCTTTTCATGTGATAACACTGAAGAAATGACACTCCCGCTACAATGTAAAGTAGTGAGTGTACAGCTTATAAACCAGTGTAAATTTGCTGTCCCCTCAAATAACCCAACACACAGACATTAATTTATAAACCACTGGCAACAAAAATGAGTACACCCCTAAGTGAAAATGTCCAAATTGGGCCCAATTCAACATTTTCCCTCCTGGGTATCCATGTGACTCGTTAGTGTTACAAGGTCTCAGGTGTGAATGGGGAGCAGGTGTGTTAAATTTGGGGTTATCGCTCGCTCTCACTCTTTCATACTGGTCACTGGAAGTTCAACATGGCACCTCATGGCAAGGAACTCTCTTGAGGATCTGAAAAAAGAATTGTTGCTCTAAATAAAGATGGCCTAGGCTATGAGAAGATTGCCAAGACCCTTAAACTGAGCTTCAGCACGGTGGCCAAGACCATACAGCGGTTTAACAGGACAGGTTCCACTCAGAACAGACCTTGCCATGGTTGACCAAAGGAGTTGAGTGCACATGCCCAGTGTCATATCCAGACGTTGTCTTTGGGAAATAGACATATGAGTGCTTCCATTGCTGCAGAGGTTGAAGGGGTGGAAGGTTACCCTGTCAGTGCTCAGACCATAGTCAGTGCATCAAATTGGTCAAAACAAAGCTGGTGCCGTGTGAGGTCGAGTATGTGAGTGCCCTAAACCCAGAAGTAGGCAGCGACATACAGGTACGTCGATTTGCCTACATCGGCCACTCGTCTGCAATGCATTGTGGGTGGGCGGTCGGTAAGTGGTTAACCCAATGTGCCTTAATCTATAACATGCTGCATTAAAGCAGAACAAAAGCTTTCTATCCTTTACAGCCATAGAAGCTGCCATCTTTGCCTCTGTTTGATCACTTTTTGCCATGGTGCTGCACGTGTTATCAGTTATAACATCAGGCTTGACAGTTAGGTCGAGAGCACAAGCAATTGTGACTGTTATCACTGATGGCATGTCTTGAACACAATTATTCTGGAAAACAGATGGGTTTAGTTCCCCTTTAACAATGCTGCGGGGGTTTGGTGACAAGCAATGAGGCATCGCCTGTCTGATGGATGTTATGATTTCTGATGTTATTTACTGTTAATTACAACCCGAGTTGTTAATGACTGGGTTGTCTGGTTTTATATTTTAAAGTATGTTGGATGTTATTTAATCATTTTTACCAGTTAATAAACAAGCCGCGGCCTTATTTATCCACAAAGTGAGTCCGAGTGCCTTTTTTACTAATTATTTAATTATTTATTTAATTTATAGTCTGTTGTTTATGTTTGGTGCTGAGTTATTTATACTTAGAGGGTGTCATTAATTTACACGTATTTCACTCCTTCCTGCCATCCCATATTGGAAAGGGGGCTAATTTAAGCCCCTCTTTCTTATGGGATGGTGGAAGGGTTAAGCTAGCAGTAACATGGTTTGAAAAGGATAGGTTTAATCAGGGGAGCTAGTGGCAGGTATTGGCCTTTTGACCTATGCAGCTCTCCCAAGGGTTTTCCCACTCCTGGATTCCCGCCGTAGTTGGTAGCTGGGCAGTTTTTCTGAGGTAGCTAGGCAGTTTTAGTTTCCCCTTAGGTCAGTAGCGAATGAGCCCCTTTCCCGCCTGCTCTCTTCCACCTATGAGCGATGAGGTACCTCAGAAGCAGTATTATTTAAACAAGCTCCCGGGTCCACAGAGCTCAATCTTCTTCAACAATATCCTAGCTGTGTCCCCCTCCCTCCCTCCCTTTGGTTTGTCGCGGCTTAAATTATTAAACTGGTTGGGTTACCTCTGCTATGCAGGGGGGGACGTTTTTTGTATCATATTCTGTGTTTTGAAGTGATGGATGTTATGATTTCTGATGTTATTTACTGTTAATTACAACCCGAGTTGTTAATGACTGGGTTGTCTGGTTTTATATTTTAAAGTATGTTGGATGTTATTTAATCATTTTTACCAGTTAATAAACAAGCCGCGGCCTTATTTATCCACAAAGTGAGTCCGAGTGCCTTTTTTACTAATTATTTATTTCATTTATAGTCTGTTGTTTATGTTTGGTGCTGAGTTATTTATGCTTAGAGGGTGTCATTAATTTACAAGTATTTCACTCCTTCCTGCCATCCCATAATTATGTCTTCTGCTAGCAAACATTGGGGTCCTTTGTAAAGAGAGTAGATTTAATCAAGCAAAATTGAGACAGTAATCTTCTAGGATATTCCGGACCGTTCGATAGTGGTTTGTAAGAACAAACTGGCTAAAGGTGGCAGCTCCAAACAAACATCCTCTGACACTAGAAAGGGGAATAGGTGTCTGCTTGCAGTGTCTGTACTGTGTTAGGAAGGATGTTTGGGTACATACGCTCACCAATCCTCTGTGCGATGACACAACAGAGATTCCTATTGCTGGTTCAGGCTCCCAGCAATGTTGAAAGGCACCAGATCACCTCCTGTCAGCTCATCAGGAAGACTGGTAGGGAAACTCGCAATGTGAAAAAACAGCGACCGACCTGATACCCGGATGGGTATTGCGGTCACTGAAACAGTGTGGGTCGTCTCCGCTGAGCTGGGTGGTGCCGGGCTGCTGAGCAGGGTCCCTGGGCTGAACAGTGGTGGGCTGTGTGGGTGACACTGTTCTTGGCTCCCCTCAGTCTCCTGGCAGCACTCTCCCAGAAGTAAAAAGTGACAATGTTTGCCGTGTGGGGAAAGATTAGAGAGCTCGGGCAGTGGTGGTGGCTGGCACTCGCTACAGAAGTAAGGGATTTCATTCCCTGCTTTGTGGAGAAAGATAATCTATTATTTCCCCACTGACAGGACAGGGCTCTACCCTGTTTACATAGGCAGATCCCTGTCCTGTGTAAATTCATGACAATCGCCAGGTGCCGGCAGTAATCCATTGGCCAGCACCCGCTGTTCGACATCTGCTGTGTTCAATCACAGCACGGCCCAGGTCAGTGGCAGTGAGCGTGCGTCCCCTACCCGGAAGTGTCAGATCACGTACTAGGTATGTGGTCTGGCGCAGCTGAACTGCCTTGCCTCCATATGTCTATGTTATACGGTCGGCAAGCTGTTAAAGGATGGGCAACAGGTTAAAGGGTTAGTTCACCTTTACCAAAACACTTCCTATGCAGGTAAGGAGTGCCTGTAGATAAACAGTGCAGCTTTGATTAATGTTGGATAATGTCCTTGCTATAGGTGTAGGCCATTTACGTACCTCCTGAAGCCTTGCCAAGAAACTGCCAGAGATGGAATTATCCCATCCTGACTTGTTACTAGGACATTGTTAAGACACTCTTAGCTGATTCAAACCCCATCACATGTCCTCTCTCCCCTGCAGAAGTAACTCTGAGCTCAGTAATGCTACAATGGAGGAAACGATTGACCACACATGTGATACAGTTTGAGAGCTCCCCCTGTGATGATGGCGGTAAGTAGTAACAGCTGTGAGCAATCCTAGCAAAGTCCTAGACCCAAGGCAGGATGGGATGTTGCCCTCTCCGGGAGTATTTTAATCATGCTTCAGGAGGTACATACACCTATAGCAAGGGCAACTTTATTCAAATCTGCACAGTTTGTTTTTATCTACAGGCACTCTTACCTGCATAAGCAGTTTTTTTTGTAAAGGTTAACTAACCCTTTAAATTTTATTTCATAATTAATTTTTTTGTTAAACCCAAAAAGGGGTCACAGTCTAAAGTTTTCTCACAACCTTTATCATGTGCTTTTTATTTAGATATTATAGTATGATGGGTGTTAATGAGGTGTGCAATGCCATGTAGACGATGACAAAGAGTAAAAGGAAAGATGGAAAGGGAGCAGTGGTATATGTGATAAAGAACCCATTACAGGCTGGAATGGGGCCGCTCTACATGCTGTATCATATGAAGTGATTTTAAACACTGAAGGCAGCGTTCCTTGAAACATCACATAGATCAGCTTTTTTAACCAGGGTGCCCCCAGATTTTTTTTTAGGGGTGCCTTGGCAAAATGCCTAAAAATTGCCCAAGAATAGTATACAAGTCAGCGGGTGGATGAAGCCTGCCTTTTAGTTACACAAAGCCACATGTTTTCATGGTGCATGCACCTTTACAACCTTCATGCCTCCAGCATCCTAAGGGCTCTTTCACACGGGGGTTCTGATCAGATCCGCCTGTCAGTTTTTTAGGCGGATCTGATCGGATGCCCCATTCAGCCCTATGGAGCAGCGGATGTCAGCGGTGACATGTCCGCTGACACCCGCTGCCATCGGCATCTGATCCTGTCCGTGAAATCCGGACGGATGGAAACCCTATTTTCCATCTGTCCTGGGGATCGGATGGGATTTGATGAGAGCGGACAGGCGGTCCGCTCTCATCCGATTCCCCATAGAGAGCAGCGGGGCTCTGACACCTCCCTCTCCGCACACAGTGCGGAGACGGAGCTGTCATCCGCCAGCTCATCGGGGATTGGCGGATCGATCCCCGCTGAGCAGAGCACGGTCCGCAACTGAATGCGGAGCGTGTGAAAGAGCCCTAACAACCAATGACATCATCAGTTGAAAAGGAGGGCGTTGAGCACCTGCACAGCATCATTGTTTGCTCCCCTCCTGCTCCTCTTCTTCAGCACGGGGGTCCCATTAGCTGAGTGAGAAACTGAGAGAGAAAAGAAACATTGGAATACTAGTTAGTACCAGTGTGCAAAAGTGTGTTTGCTTGATGAAGGGGCCCTGTGTTGCTCCAAAACATTGCCGTATGTGTAATGTGTGACCATGTGAATAAACTTTGAACCTTTTGAGGAATCCTTGGTGTGCTGATGACATTTCTCCATTCTGCTTTAGAACAGGGGTCTCCAAACTGTGGCCCATGGTTCGGATGTGGCCCTTTGCTTGTCTTTATCCTACCCTTGGGGCACTATCCTTTCACTGATACAAAGCACTAGTCCTTCCTCTGACAACAAAGATGGGGCACTATTCCTCCATCTGACACCAATGATGACATTTTTTTACACCCACTCACCACCAAGCTTATGTTATTGTTTACTCCCACCAATGCCAGGGCATTTTCTACTCCCGCTGGCCACAGTTCTGGCCCCCCTAATAGTTGAAGGGCAGTAAACTGGTCCTTTGTTTTGAATGTTTAGAGACCCCTGCTTTAGAAGAATAACTCATCTCTAATGTTGGGTGTTCTATATGTGTGGATGTAAAATTATTTTTTTTTTTTTTTACATTTTAGAATGGGGTGCCTCGAGACTGTGCAGAATGTTAACCACTTGCCGACTACTGCACGACTATTTACGTTGGCAGTCAGCCCCTCACAGGCAGAGCGACGTATGGATATGTGGCTAGCCTGTAAGGGTGTGGGGAGCGAGTGCGCGCCGCCTGAGGCGCGCTCCCGCTCGGTCATGGACCCCCCCGCGCGTGTGCCCGGCGAACCCGATGTCCGCCGGGCACTCACGATCGTCCGTGACAGCGGGAGAAAGGCAGGCGGCTAGTGTAAACAAAGCCGCCTGTCAGTTCTCCCTGTGTAAGAATGATGATCAAACGGTTCTACTATGTAGAACCGTTAATCACTGTTCTTACACACACAGCCACAGCCAATCACAGTTAGAAGCACGCCCCTAGGACACACTTAACCCCTCCCTCTCCAATACAGTTAACTCCTTCACTGCCAGTATCATTTTTACAGTAACAGTGCATATGTATAGCACTGATTACTGCAGTAATGTCACTGGTAACCCCAAAAGTGTTAAAAATGTCAGTCCGATCTGTCCGCCCCAATGTCGCAGTCCCGCAAAAAAAATCGCAGATCGGCGCCATTATGCGTTAAAAAAAAACAACAAAAATGACAAAAATCTTTCCCTTTGTTAGTAAACGCAATAACTTTTGCGCAAACCAATCAAAATACGCTTTTTGCGATTTTTTTTACCAAACATATGGTAAAAAAAAAATTGGCCTAAAATGTTAAAAAATTTTGATTTTTAAATTTTTTTGGGGGAATTTCATATAAAAAAATTTGAAAAATATTGTTATTTTTGCAAAATTGACGCTCTTTTTTTGTTTATAGCGCATGATCAAAAAATCGCACAGGTGATCAAATACCACCAAAAGAAAGCTCTGTTTGTGGGAAAAAAAGGACGTCAAATTCGTTTAGGTACAGCGTCGCGCGACAGCGCAATTGTCCGTTAAAGTCACGCAGTGCCGAATCGCAAAATAGGCCCCGGTCAGGAAGGGGGTAAAATCTTCCGGGGCTTAAGTGGTTAGAGAGTACCTTGACTGGAAAAAGGTTGAGAGACACTGACATAGATGACCAATGTTCAAAGTCAGGAACATACATTTCAAGGGACAAATTTCTAACAAGAAAGTCTGTTCCTGGAAACAAGGGACAATTAGGTGGCATATGTGACAGAGGCAAGAACACAATCACATGTATCTCCTATCAACAAACAGGATTTGTTATATAGTAATTAGTTTCATGAGAAGATGACAGGATGCGGTCAGAGCCGTAATGTAAGATGGGCTGAGCAGGCCAGAGACAGGAAAACATTTAGCAGTGACATGGAATTGTAGGCAGTAATGTGGCTCTGTTGTATCGTGCTGTGTGAACCTCGGCCTGGCACAGATTCTGCATAGCCATGCATAAAGCTCTTGTCATGTGTGGTGCGTTTGATGTGATTTCTGAAGAGCACTTCCTGTCACAAAGCCCGATTATCTGCTACATTACTTCAGATAGGGTCAGTCACGCCTCAAGAGACTGAAAAAATATTTTGACAGGCATAGAAATGCCACAATAAGGGTCATTTATCAAAAGGCTCTTGCATGCAAAGCAAGGCCAAAGAGCAGCTACACAGACAGGACACTAAATTCCACACACATACCTGTTTCAGCTAACATGCTGGATGAAATTTAGGTTTTATTTAGAGTTATGATTTTTATTTTTTATCTTTCCAAAATACAGTAATACAGTTTATATTGTTGAATTCCTAATAATCTGTGACTAGATATATGCACTGCGTATCAGAAATGAAAGCAGCCATTGCGAGCTGTGGATACTATTTAGCAACTGCGACTGTGCTAAAAATCAGAAAATTGACCCCTTTGCCCTGTGTAATCTACTGGAGGCAGAATCTAGAGGGCACCTCACAGGGTGACTGGAAGAGTACATTGTGAGGCAAGTACTGTGTACCTTATGGTGCCGTAGGCAGAACTTTGTTAAATCAAATTAAAACTTATTTACTACACGAAAATACTAAGATTTAACTAAATAATAAGAATTGACACTTCATCTTGCATTGATATAAATGGCCGAATCTTCTTTTTCTGAAAATAACGGTTAAAACTCTTTCTTTTATAGAGGAACTTCAAAACTCTAGGTGCTTTCTTATGACGATTTGGTCCAATCCAAGGTAAGTAAATCATAAGGACCAATAGACTAAAGGACTAAATAACCAATGACTATTGACATTTAATGACCAATTGCATTGTTACTTTAATAACCAATCATATTGAATTTAATCTGCAACGAATTCCCACTTACTAACAGAATTTTTTTTATTTTTATTGACAACTGTCATGCCACGGCCCCATGAATGAATGGCAGGTACATTGTATGACCTGCCCTTCATTGTTAATCCCTCTCTCTGCTTCTTGTATTACAAATTATGTTCGACCACTGAAGATTTTACCCCCTTCATGACCAGGGCATTTTTTGCTATTCAACATTGCGCTACTTTAATTGAGAGGTAATGCAACACTGTACCCAAATTCAATTTATATCAATTGTATTTGGATATCATACTATAGCACAATAATGCTGGCCATACACTATATGAAAAATCGTTTGAACTCATTTTCGAAAAAGGAACAATCGGCTATGAGAGCAGACGATAGTGCCATCATGTAATGATGGATAAATCATTCAATGGACAAAAATGAATCCGTTTTTTGTTTTTTGTTCGTTTTTTTCACATATACCTAGTGCAAACAGTTTGGATGAGAAACACATTAACCTTTCAATTTTTTGTTCGTTTGGCAGAAAATTTCCAAACTTGTCTTTTGCTTCTTTGGTTCAAAAACGTCACAACCGATTACCGATTTGTGAACTGTAATGAACTGTCCAAATGACCGAATTTCAGCTGAATTTTCGTATAGTGTATGGCCACTATAACTCACTAACAGCAATGAACAGAGCCCTGTTCTATCTATCTCCACTCCAGCATCACACTGCAAATGGCTTCTCTCAGAAAGGAACCTTTTATAGTGTGGGGTGGGTCTATGAGCAATGAGCCATGATTGGACTAAGTCATCATGACTTTCTTCAATCATGGCTCTGACAGTGCTCTGTGCCCCGATTGAGCAAAGCCTTCATTGCTTCAGCCAATCAGGGCTTAGAATGCATTTTGCGGAGCAGTGCATTGTTGTTTTCACACAAATAGAGCTTTCTTTTGGTGGGATTTGATTACCACTGGGCTTTTTATTTTTTATTATATAAACGAAAAAAGACTAAAAATATGAAAAAAAAAACTCCACAATATTGTTTAATTTCTGCTATAAAACATATCTAATAAAAAAATAGAAAAATCTAATCTCTTCACAAATGTAGGCCAAAATGTATTCTGCTACATGGCTTTGATAAAAAAAAAAAAAAAAAAAAAAATGTCGATAAGTGGGCATTATTTGGTTTGCATAAAGATTTTAGGGTCTACAAATAATGGTATATATACTGGATTTTTTATTTATTTATTTATTTATTTTTACATTAGTAAGTGCCGGTTCACACTTATGCGATGCGGGAAGGCTGCGAATTCGCAGCCTGTTCCCGCATCGCACACGCACCCCCGGCAGTTCACACTGCCATATGCGATACGCTGGGGGTGTCAATGTAATCTTAATGACACCCCCAGTTTGATCGCATATCGCAGTGCGATCGTGCAGTTCGCACAGGATCAGATCGCACAAGTGTGAACCGCTGTGCGATCCGATCCTGATGCAGCAGCAAAAATGCCTCCTGTGCGTGTTTGCTGCGGGTGCGATGCGAATTTAGCCATACAAACTGTATGGCTAAACTCGCACCACACAGCTGATCGCATGTAATGTCGGAGCAGTGCGCTCCGACATTACATGCGAACCCCACACACGCAGAAGTGTGAACCGGGGCTAATGGCAGTATTTGATCACCACTGGGGTTTTTATTTTTTATTACATAAATGAAAAAAGACTGTAAATTTTGAAAACAAATACAATATTTTTTCATTTCTGCTAAAAAATATATTCAATAAAAATTCTAAAAAAATCAAATTTCTTTATAAATGTAGGTCAAAATGTATTCTGCTACATGTTTTTGATTAAAAATAAAATCCCCAATAAGTGTATATTGATTGGTTTGCCTGAAGGTTATAGGGTCTACAAATGATGGTGTAAATACTTGATTTTTTATTTATTTATTTATTTATTTATTTATTTTTTACTAGTAATGGCGGTGATCAGCGAATTATGGTGGTACTGTGATAGTGCGGTAGGCAACCTTACCTGACATTAATTGACACTGGGTGGGCACTGACACTGACATCATCAATGACATTAATAGAGCGATCAGTGCCAATACTATACACTGTCAATGTACTAATGACACTGGCTGGGAAGGGGTTAACATCTAGGGGTAATCAAGGGGTTAACTGTGTGCCTGACAATGTGTAATGCTTGTAATGTGTGCTGCTTTTATTTATTGATGTGTTTTTTTTTGTTTTTTTTTTAAAAACAGCCAGAATGCTGCTCCATGTACAGAGCCCTGCGTTTTTTTTTATTTTTTTAATGTTTACATTCTGTCCTCATAATTCAGTGTCACCAGTAACACTATTATTGCTTAGAACAGTGATGAATACTGTTATAAGCGAAAGTTTTATCTGTCATTGATGGCTTTCATGATTGGCTACAGCTAATTACATGGTACAGGGTGCTGTGATTGGCCTGGGTACCATGTAATAGCTGTGGGCCAATCACAGCATTACAATACTAAGCAAAACAGTCTTGGATGGAAGCCAATTATGACTGTTTTGTTGACATTCTAATCATGTGATCGTTATGACCAATCATAGCAATCACATGATATCCCAGCCACTCACACTGTCCAGGTACCGATCATCATCCAGTGGACACAGCAGGCATGGAATTCCGTCTGTGCCAATGCTCTCTGTGACATACCAGTATGGCACGGTGCCTGCAGCTGCCACCCGCCCGCAATACATTTACTGTGAGCGGGTCGGCAAGCGGTCAAAGATTATCTAAACCCAAAAACAAAAATGTAACATATTGCAGCTTGCCAGTCCTTAGATGAGGTGGATGATGAATTTTCATTTTTCAGGCCTCCTTTCTTTATTTTAACCAGGTAATTCTTCCAATAGTATGCTTCCTGTCCCGGGATGGGTATGATTAAAGCAGTTGTAAATTAACTTATTTTTTTTTTTCTAAAATAATAAACGTTATACTTTTTGCCTGTTACACACAATGAGATTATCGGACGAATGACCGTCCAGGTTTTTTTTAGCATGCTAGTCTCATATCGAAAATAAAGAGGTTACTAAACTTACGAAAATTCTCGTATGACAGAATAAAGGTGCCATTTATTGTATTGTATTGTATTTTCAGACAACAACTGTACTGAATAAATGAAAATCGTAAGGTCTGGTATGAGAAATATTTTTGTGCTTGTCCCTACAGATAATTTAACATAATTTGTCGTGATCATGATCAGCTCTCAAAAGCTGTGTACTAGCAATTAGATTATCGTATCATTGATTCTAAATCAGTATTTTTCGTACGATTTTCTGTTAGTGTGTACGGGCCTTTACCTGCTCTATGCTATCCTATTGCACAGAGCAGTGCTGAACTTCCTCTGCATCCCCCACAGGCGCTCTAGGCTCCTCCTCTTCTGTGTGTGCCATAGTAGGAAGTACCTGCATGCTTGATCCCGAGCCAGGCTGTGTGCATCCCTTGGCACACACAGCACAGCTCTGCCCTACCCCCCCACTCTCAACTCACTGAATTTGACAGACATCAGCAGGAGCCACTGGCTCTCGCTGCTCTCAGCCAAGCTTGTGAGAGATAAAAGAAAAGGAATGCAGACACCACATCTAAGGACTAATAAAAATAAATATATTACATGTATCTTCTTGGGTTTAGTTATGCTTTAAAAGCAGGGATAGTTTGCTGCTAAAATGGACTAGGGTTGTCTAGTGCACCACATCAATAGATTGCAATCTATCTATAAACTGTTTATAGGGCACCTTAAAGCAGACCTGACATAAAAATGCAAAGGTCTATTAGTAGGTACTTCCCCCACCTAATCCCAGATTTATAAAAAAAAAAAAATGAAAAAAAAGTAGTGATAAATAAAATAAAGAATAGAAGAAAAAAGTAAAAGAATACTTCATCGCAACTTTTGGCCCACACTCTTATCCTGATAAAGTTGGGCATCCACAATGCTGTGAAAGTGCATGGCTTGTGTTTTCAATGCAGCATATTAATATAAACTCAGGGGCGTACCTAGGGTGTCCAGCGCCCTTGGCGAGGAGCTGTATCAGCACCTCCCCATGAAAAAGTAAACATTACAATTTTTTTTTCTTGTTTAGATCAATTTCAATCATTTTTTACATTTTTAAAGATGATGTTCCTATATAAGTTCTCCACCATGTAAAGGGAAACTAAAAAACATATGTAGCATTAAATTTTGTTTCCTAATCCTCCTTGTCCTATAAAAAATGTATAAAAGAGAACTGAAAGTTTCTGAGGTTTCCAGCAGTCACTCATGGTCCTCCACGCTTCGTCAATATCCCCCCCCCCAAGTTGCCAACCCACCCCCTTCCTTAATATTTCCCTCCCCCTTGCCAACCTCTCCCCTTCCTAAATACCTCCTGCCCCCCTTGCCAATCTCCCCCCTTCCTCAATACCCCCCCTGCCAACCTTCCCCCTTCCTCAATATCTCCAGCCCCCTTGCCAGCCTTCCCCCTTCCTCAATATGCCCCCCTCTTCAATATCCCCCCCTTGCCAATCTCCCCCTTCCTCAATATCTCCAGCCCCCTTGCCACCTTCCCCCCTTCCTCAATATCCCCCCCCCTCCTTGCCAACCTCCCCAACTCAATATCTCCAGACACCTTCCCCCCTTCCTCAATACCCCCCCTTGCCTACCTCCCCCACTCCTCAATATCTCCAGCCCCCTTGCCAACCCCCCCCCTTACTCAAAATACCCTCCCACCCTTCCTGAAATCTACCTACCTATGCAATCCTCATCCAATGCAGCACTCACCGAGCCGGCTGTCCAATAGATGGCTATCCTCACTTGTCTCCCTCCCTGCTGTTTTGCCTGTCATGGCAGGGGAGAGGAGCGGAGGGGGGCACCCGAAGTCTGGCACGCTGTCTGTGTCATGCCGAGCGCTGGGTAGTCACGTGACACCAGGTGCTCCTACACAGACCGCAAGGGGGAGGTGCTCTCCCTGTGTACTGTGTGCTTGGTTCCTTGATGGATCTGCACACTGCCAGGGTCGCAGGCTGAGCAGAGTGTGCAAAAATCTCTGCTAGTGCTAACACTGCCAATTGATTTTTGCAACCCCCCTTGGCCTGCACCCCTGGCGGTGCCGGTCATGCCAGCCCCTTGGTACGCCTCTGTGTAAACTCCCTCTTGAGATTTAAGAGGAAGTGTAGATATACCTACAGGTAAGCCTATAATAATGCTTTCCGGTAGGCAGGGCCGGACTGGGAATAAACACCAGCCCTGGAAATAATTTCATACCAGCCCCATAGCATTATTACACCAGCCCAACAGCATAACGTCATAACGTCATTATTTTCTTGTTCATAACAGGGAAAATCATACATTTTAAAGCACATTTGAAGAGTGTAATATATATAGATAAGACAGATATGAAAGCATATAGGGCTTTAAAAGACCAAATGCTGGTTAAAAGTGGTAAAAGTGCGGACATGGTGAGAGGCTGCGGACATGTTACAGGAGAACATGTCAGAGGCTGTGCAGACATGGTACAGGAGGACATGCCAGAGACTTCAGACACAAAACAGGAGGATATGGTCAGAGGCTGCAGACACGGTACACGAGGAGATGGTCAGAGGCTGCGGACACAGTGCAGGAGGAGATGGTCAGAGGCTGCGGACATAGTACAGAAGATGTCAGAGGCAGCGGACATGGTACAGGAGGAGATGTCAGAGGCTGCAGACATGGTACAGGAGGAGATGTCAGATGCTACAGACATGGTACAGGAGATGCAGAGGCTGCGGACAGTGTACAGGAGATGCAGGGGCTGCAGACTTGATACAGGAGATGCAGGGGCTGATGAATTGGTACAGGAGATGCAGGGGCTGAGGACTTGGTACAGGAGGAGATGTTAGAGGCTTCGGGCATGGTACAGAAGATGCAGAGGCTGCAGACATGGTACAGGAGGACATGTCAGAGGCTGTGGACATAGTATAGGAGGACAGGTCAGATGTTGCAGACATGGTACAGGAGATGCAGAGGCTGTGTACATGGTACAGGAGATGCAGGGGCTGCGGACATGGTACAGGAGATGAAGGGGCTAAAGGTATGGTACAGGAGATGCAGGGGCTGCGGGCATGGTACAGGAGATGCAGGGGCTGTTGGCATGGTACAGGAGATGCAGGGGCTGCAGGCATGGTACTGGAGATGTAGGGGCTTTGGGCATAGTACAGGAAATGCAGGAGTTGTGGACATGGTACAGGAGATGCAGTGGGCTACGGACATGGTACAGGAGGAGGCAGCAGGCATGGTACAGGAGATGCAGGGGCTGCGAGAATGGTACAGGAGATGCAGGGGCTGCAGGCATGCTACAGGAGATGTCAGAGGCTGCAGAGGGGTCTTACTGGGCTGTGATGAGGCGCACGCCACCATCGGACAGAACACCCCTGCTGCCTTACATCACTGAGCATGCGCCCGTCTGCCTGAGAATGGCTGAGCATGTATGGGCTTTCCCGAGCGGTGGCAGCGCATGTGCATTTGACATATCGGCCCAGGCCCGGCCACAGACATATTTTTTACAGGTGTTGCTGCCCTCAAAGCAGCCCCAGGGCAGGTGGCCGTGCCGGCCTACCGAGATATTTTCCGCTATCCCGGTAGGCCAGTCCGGCCCTGCCTGTAGGTACTGTGAAGATCTCCTAAACTTGCACTGTTTAGGAGATATTCAGAGTGCATGCAGCCGATGACGTCATTGGCGCATACACTCTGATGGTCTGGCATACCGTGCCGGACCTTCAGCACCCGTGGCTCCTGCACGCATGCGTGGGAGTGACATCATCGCGGCTCCGGCCACTCACAGCGCCGGAGCCAGCAAACCCAGAAGAAACACCCGGGAAGATGTCAGCCGTCTCAGCGGTGAGCGGGCGCTGCTGGTGAGCTTTGCTCTAAGGTAAGTATTTCATAATGAGCTAATATGCACACTAGCTCATTATGCCTTTGTTTTACAGGGGTTTTTTTTTTGGCCTTTTTTTTCTCGATGTTTACAACCTCTTTTAGGCTGGGTTCACACTTATACGAATTGGATGAGGGTTTCCCCACATCCAATTTGCAAGACAGGAGTGTGTGGAGCTGGTTCACACATCTCCAGGGCGGCCGCGGTCCACATAGGGGTGCCATCTCATCCCTTTAAACCAGGGCACAAATTAATAACACAGGTTCTGAGGCTGACTAAGGTGGTAATTAAACTCACTTAGTGCCTTATGTGCATTATTTTAGCCTCAGAACCTGTGTAATTAATATGGGTCCTGGTTTAAAGGGATGAGGTGGCAACCCTAGGTCCACATTTGGAAAGGGTCCTGTGCGTCTTTGACTCCAAATCATATGTGAATTCAGGCAGAAATTAGGACCCGATTCTCACCTGAATCTGTGAACAGGGAGCCCCTGCTGTAAGTGGCGGCTGCAGCATGTGTGAACCAGGTGTAAAAAAAAGTAAAAAAACAGACATTCAGAAGATGATAACTTTCTGAATGCCAGGCTCTAGCACCTTCTGAAAAGTAATTCGCCACAGATTGCTTTCCAGAGCATGGTAAACACGACCGTCCATGTGAAAGAGCCCTATATGACAGAAAGTAAGATCTGCAATCTTATGGTGCCTACTATCTGATAATTAGCTTAGTTTTGTTGTTCCACTCATCAAATGGTTATTTTATATTCTGTTTATTAGGTACCTGTTTTTTTTTTTTCCTGGAATAGGTACTTTAAAAACAGAATATAAAAGAGCCATTTGAGGAGTGAAGCGTCCACATGCTCATTTCTATTCCTTGTTTAGTATATCCTAAAACTGCCATAAATCAATGTGAAAGCAGCCTGACAGCTGCAGGGTATGTTTCTTCCATTGCAAGCCAAAAAAGACCTAGTTAACCCCACATCTCTATCTGATGGACCTCTGAGTGGTTCCCATTGCTTGGGATGAATTCAGTTTTCCATGGAATAAACAAGTATTATTATATTTCAGAATATTTTGACTAGTATATAAAATAATGCTTCAGTGGATTTATTATAGTAATGGAGACCTGTTCTATACATAGCATTCAGCATGTCCACTGTTGTTATATCAATAATAAATCACCAGAAAATGCAAACTGTATCATCAGTCATTTTTATGGAGATTTAAAGCTTGACCACACAGAATGGGAGTTATTTCTTGCTGAAATATCTCTGTAGAAAAACACTGTAAATAAAATGTTTTACAAAGCGTATTTCCTATCATATATCTGTCAGATATGTTCCCATAATATCTCATTACAGGAAGTAATTAGTGCTGCCTCAGACAGGAATCGCACTACATTCCTGTTCAAATCACATGCGATTCTTTACAGTGCGATTTGAGCCCATTATTTTTGTATGGCTGAAATCGCACCGCACCCGTGCGAAAAGGGTACATACGCCTTTTCTCCATCAGTTTGATGCCCAAACCCCACCCCCACTCAACAGAAGTCAATTGTTTAGTCAACTTCTGTCAAAGGAACATGTTGGAAGATTTTTATAACATTTTCTGCAGCTGCTGATCAGTGTATCCTGACAGTCTGCCCTGGGTTTGGGGGAGCAGATTCCTCCATCCACCTTCTTTGCATGAATGGAGGAATCAATTAACTAATCATAACTAAGCTAACCAGTTATGACCAGCTTACGGGCTCTTTCACACAGGCGGACCGTTCAGATCCGCCTGTCCGTTTTTTTGGTGGATCTGAACGGTCCCCCCATGCATCCCTATGGGGCATCGGATGTCAGCGGAGACATGTCCGCTGACATCCGATCCGTCATATCTGGACGGATGGAAAACCTATTTTCCATCCGTCCAGTGGATGGGATGGGATGGGATGGGATGAGAACGGACCGACGGTCCATTCCCATCCGATTTCCCCCATAGAGATGCATGGGAAATTGACAGCTGTGTCTCCACACACAGCGTGGAGAACAGCTGTCATCCTCCTGCTCAGAGGGGGATCGGCGGATCGTTCCCCTGCTGAGAAAAACAGACTCAGTCCGACGGACGGAGTGTGTGAAAGGGGCCTAAGAATGTCTAAGAAAAGTTTGTGAGGTTGGAGTTGTGCAACCTTGTTCTAAAAAAATAAAACAAATCAATTGCATTAATGTTTTATCAATTAATACATTGATATGTCAGTCAATCAAAAAATATGCCAATACTTTCAGCTGGATCAAAAAACTATCTTCATGTCTGTTGAGCCCCAAAGACTATTGTAGGTACCTTAAAGTAGAACTAAAGGCTTTTTTCATTTTGGATAGAGTAAAGCAGGGTTATTAACCCTCATCTGTGTCCCATTATGGATATTTTCCTTCATCTCCTGCCCCATAGTCCAAAACAGGAGGTGAGAGAAAATAGCTCCTAAATTAGGGAATCTCTGGTTATTACCAGAGTCACCAGAACTAGTGTCCTTATTGGAAGATTTAAATTTTATTCCTGTTCTGTGGACAATCCAAAATTTGAGATTTTCCCAGCAGCCAGTTATCAGCACATGTAATAACCCCTCTCCACCCAAAGCATGTACCCCCAGTACCCAACCTCCAGAGTGTGTGCAATACTCCCATACATTTTTTCAGTCAAATACCAGTATCATCTACACTGACTCTAGTTCACTAAGAATCTCAGCTCCCCTCCCCAAATTCCTGTTTAAACAACCTCCGGAAAAAAAAGCCCAGCCCAATATTCCATGTCCTCAGCACTACCTCAACTGTTCCTGGACTCTTTTGCACAGACCCTGTTAATTACTTGATTATTTTTTGGTTGTTTTGGTATCCTTTTCATTGTCCTTCTCATTTCCATTGGCTCACTCCTCCAGTTTAGGTCTTCTGTATCCTCTCCAACAATGTCCCAGTCTGCAGTCCTGCCCACCACCTTCACTGTACCGGTATAACCTATATTGCCCATTGTCATACCCTACTCACTCCTATTTTGCACATAATTCCCCCAGTACTACCCCCTGCACTCCTCTCCTGCACATGCCTGCTGACATACCGTACATTCTCCTCTTGAATATATTGCAACCTGTCATATCCTCTGCACTCCTTTCCTTTAAATATTACTATTGCCATGCTATACACAATCCTTTTCTGTACATATTGCCTGCTGTCATACCCTCTGTTCTTATCTCCTGCACATACTGCCCTCTGTCATACCCAACAAACTCCTCTACCACACATAACACTTCTTCATTTTTACCACACAATGTCCATTGTTCTACCCTCCACACACCTCTCCTGTACATTTTGCCTACTAAAGCAGGGTATACACAGAGAGTTTTTTTTTTTTTATTCAACCGAAAAAATCCACAAAAAAAAAAAAACCTCACACAGATCAGTCTTGCAGCCATTGGCTAGTTTTCCAGCAAGACCGGTTCTGTTGAACAGAGAGAAGACACACATCCAAATTCATCCAGTTCCTGCTGAACCAGCCGAATTTCGGTGTGCGCATGCCCAACTTAAGACCCATTTTAAGCATTGTGTATTATTTCCCCAATCTTCCTGGACTTTTGTTAGCACACTTTAAAGATAAGATTAGTGCAGGACCCTGTGAAGTGCCTGCTAAAACTTTAATCTCAGGTATGGGGACACTATTTTTCTTCAAACCCCCTCCCCCCACAACTTATTGATCCTTTCTCTGCCTCCCCTTTATTGATCTCCCCCTCTCCTCTATAATCATTATCCTGACCACTCCTGTGGTTCTATATCTAATTACTACTGCGACAAGAAGTTGAAACATTTGACAAATGGACCAAATGGTTCTTGCCTTTCTAGGTTGTTGTTTACAATATATATCATTGTTTGAACTACATCTGAGATGGTCTCCTGGATCTGTGTCGGGGAGGAGAGCTCTTAAGGGACCAGCACTTCATTCAACAGAGAGGGGTGGCCTGACAGACTACCCTCTGTTTCGGGGAACAATTGGACTCATAAAGCTTACATAATTGCTTCATAGCCTTACAAGTGATATCAGCTCATGAAAGACACCCCTGAATTTGGAAATCTCAGAACAATATCTGTGGCGTGTGGGCTCTCTGCCCTCTCTCTTTTGGGGATAGGTGTGTCCAGGTTTTTCTTCCCCTCCCATTTTTTTCATCCTATGGCTGCAGGTGCTTCATACTCATTCCCTTCCCTTTGGAAGCAGGTATTGACGATATGTACATAGGTATATTGAGATAGGTATGAATAAGCTATGAGCGAAACGCGTAGCGAACCTGCAATCCTTGGAGATACCCGTGATACTTAGATATTTTCAATAACTTACACGTATTATATGTTTACAACAGGGGTATCTCTATAGGCCTCTCCTTGTTTGTAAGAGAGAGCCTGTCTCATAATAGGGAATTATTAGACATGCTTGATGTATGGATTTTATGCAATTTGTATTTTTTAATAATGTTTGAATAAAATGTATTTTTTATCCTAATACTTTGAGTTTGGAGTTTTCCACAGGGTTATAAGTGGCTGCCTTCAAGGTCCAATATGTTCCCTTTTCCTTTTTTCCCGTTTCAACTACCTGTACTTAGCTAGATAATTATTGTCCTTCCTCTGCTATGTTACTATATTATGCCGGTGATAACCTGAGACTCCGATTTGCTGCCAATATTTCTATTTTCTGGACTTAATATTTCTAATAAAAATATTTAAAAGTAAAAGAAACATTGGCAGACAATTATGATCTCAAATCTGACCACCCTCTGAAATCTCTGGACAGATTAAAGGCGGCAATAGATGGTTTGAATCTTGGCCAAAGTTGGCAGGGACTGGCTGAGTATCGAACCATGTATGGGCAAGCTGAATGTAGCCAAGTTTTCTGATTGATCAACTTGGGTACAACCAGCCTGTCGGATTTTACATGTGATTATTGCTAGAGGCTATTATAGCAGCTAGCAGAAATCGCTGTGTTTTCTCTGCAGTGACGGCTTCCCCACACAATCCGTGGTTTCAGGAAAGAAAATTGCTGCCTATTGCCAGCCTTTGAATCTGATATACAGTAAGAACAATGTGACTGTACGTAGGTCAATGTAAAGGATTTTTTTTAAGGTGTGGATCATTTTTTATTTACTATTTACTTTTTATGTGTGAATAGGTAACAATACAGGGGAGATACCTGGGGCCCTTGTTCCAAAGGAGCTTCTGGATTTCATTAAGCCCCCCAACAAGCCCCCAGATCTCTTTTTGGGGAACGGGATCTGGGGAGGGAGACCCCATGTCATCATTAACATGGGAACAAGATACCATTCAAGAGAAGTAGTCTATGCTACCCCCTCTCCCTCCACCCCGCTGGCTACCCTTCGGACGTTCGGACCGGAAGTGACGCACATCGCGGAAGTGAGGACTGCGATCCCACTCCGACGCTATCCCTTGTATTTGCGCTGTATATACTCAACAAATGTGAGTATTTTTAAAGCTATTTCTAATAAAGAACCCATTATCCAGACATACTGCAATATTTTGAGCCTTCTGTTTTGAGAGCCATTGGAACTGTGGAGAATCTGGAGAGGGAGAGGGAGTCTTATCATCTGCAGTAGCCCAGATATCTGACACTAGTGGAGTACGGCATAAAACTGGAGAGGAGCCCCCTGGATGACTATTAAGGCTTTTACCCTTAGTCTTTAAGGTGAGAGGCTTGGACACCCTGAGGGGAAGGAGAAGCACCCCATTTTTTATAGCACGGTGGTTGGTGAAGGAGTAACACCTGTGGACTTATATTTATTCACTTGCACAATTTTTTTAGTCTTTGGACTTTATTTACACCCAGACCGCGATTTATTTTTCTGTGAAGCACAGAGGACACTTATATATGCACCTGAGCACTTTATTTATCACTAAAGAATGATGAACACATTAAGTGATTTTTAGGTTATTGTCTGTTTACCCTTGTTCACTATGATTATGAATTTTATGTATATGGTTTAGTTCCCATGTGTATACACTGTGTTAGTCACATACACCAGTTTTAGTTTATTTATTTATTTATTATTCAATATTATTCACTTACCCAGAAGCGCAGTACCCCCCACCGTCTATATATCTCACACTGTATGGTCACCAGTTCCGGTACTAGCAGCATCTGGGGTCTCCATTTTATCCCTTATCACCCTAGTTTAGACAGCGCAGGACTCATTGTACTATACGATGTTGCTGAGAGGAACTCAAGGACTAGTGGAAGGTCCCATTTGGGGAACCTGGGTTTCCTGGGAGGTCTCATTCTTGACGCACCTCTGAAAAACTGCCGGACCAAAGAGTGTTTTGCCCATGAGGTCCCCGTGAAGGCAGAGATTGCTGAGATCTGTACTCTGAGAGAGCCAACAGCCAGAGATAGGTCTAAGCCTGTCTGGAGGAACCCCAGAATGTGATGGATCTTAGGATTAGTGATGGAATCAGACTCATTAGACATGTAATCCTCAAACTTAGACCAGATCCTCTCATAGACTTTGTTGGTGCCCGGTCTCCTGGCACTCATCATTGTGGACATTGCCGCACTTGGACAGCCAAGAGCTTTTAGTCTTTCCCTCTCAAGGACCATGCCATGAGATGTAACTGCGCTCGGCATGGATGCAGCACTGGACCCTGAGATAGAAGGTCCGGCCTGAATGGCAGGGGAACAGGATCCCGAAAGCTCAGTTGGAACAATAGGGGTAACCAGGGCCTCCTTGGCCAAAACGGAAGAATTGCTATGACTTCTACCCTCTCTCTCCTGAGTTTCTGCAGGAACTTGAATATCACTGGTACCGGGGGAAAAGCATATGCTTTGTGGAACTTCCAGTGGTCCGTCAGAGCATCTACCCCGTAGGCTTGGGGATAACGCCATCTCGAGTAGAATTTCGTCAGTTTGGCATTGTTTGGAGAGGCAAACAGGTCTACCTCCGGAAGAATCCCCAGAGAGATGACCCACTTGAAGGTTTCTGGATGAAGAGACCATTCGTTGTTGTCTAGATTGGTTCTTGACAGAAAATCTGCCTGAACGTTCTGGACTCCTGGAAGATAAGCAGCTGATAGATTGGAAAGATTCCATTGGGCCCATGCCATGATCGGTTTCACTTCTTCCAGAAGGGAGGAACTGCGGGTGCCCCCTTGCCTCTTGATATATGCGACTGCCGTCGTATTGTCTAGCCGTAGGAGGACCGAGGACCCTTTCACCAAGTGATGGAAAGCCTGGATGGCACGAAAAGCTGCCCGAAGCTCCAGGACATTTGAGACCAACCCAAGGGTGGGAAAGTCCCACCTGCCCTGGGCCACCTCTGACAGGCAGTGCGCGCCCCAGCCTGTCCGGCTGGCATCCGATGTTACAACGATCCAAGGAACTGGAACGATCGAATGACAATTCAGGAGGTTTTCCCGTTGTAGCCACCAAAACACACTCGCCCTCATAAAGGATGTTATCCGCACAGGAGTGTCTGGATTCCCGGAGCTCCATTGACGGAGAAATCCGATCTGAAAAGGCCTCATCCTCCACTGTGCCCATTTGACCATGGGGGCCGTGGAGACCATAGTCCCTATTATTTTTAGACACTGTGAGGCCCGAAGATAAGGGATTGACATTGCCGGTTGTATTCTTCTGCGGATCACCGGAATCTTCTCCACTGGAAGAGAGATGGTGCCTCTGGAGGTGTTGAAGAGTGCCCCCAGGAAGATCAAGGATTTTGTCGTATCCAGATGGCTTTTCTCCAGATTCAAGAGCCACCTGAATTCTTGAAGGGTGGAGATTACCTGAGACCTGTGTTGTAGAATCTGTGCTTGGTCTTGAGAAAGAAGAAGCAGATCGTCTAAGTAGTGGAACAGTCGGATCCCTTTCGATCTGATCAGGGCTACAATAGCCAGTAAGATCTTTGAAAAGACTTGAGGTGAGGTGGTAAGCCCGAAAGGGAGACAGGTAAACTGGAGATGCACTTGACCTACGGCAAAGCGAAGAGATTTTTGTAGTTCTGCTGCCACTGGAACATGCAAATAGGCATCTTTTAGATCTATGGAGATCATCCATACTTCTGGTTGCACCACTTGGCGGATAGTGAAGAGTGTCTCCATCCTGAACCTCTCTTTCCTTATGAAAGAGTTTAGATGAGTCAGGTCTATGACCGGCCTCCAGGAACCGCTTTTCTTTAGCACCATGAATAGAGGTGAATAAAGGCCTTGAAACCTTTCTACGGCCGGAACTGGGATGACAGCACCTTGAGAGATCAGGGAATCTACGTATGACAGAAGAATTGACTTCTTTTCTTCCACGCGAGGTAGAGCCGTAGGAACAAACCGCAGAATTGGAGTTTCTTCGAAAGACCAAACGTGACCATGAGACACGGTCTTGACGGTCCATTGGTCTGTAATCGAGGCTGCCCAAACGTGCGCAAACAGACGTAGACGAGCGCCTACTCGCAACGCTTGAGCAGGCCTGATATCAAAAAGACTTTGTGGTCTCCCGACCACTTGAAGGTGTCCCCTTGTTGATCTTCTGACCTGTAGGTTGAGATCTTTTCCAATTCTTTCTGAACTCACGCCCAGGCCTGTAAGAGCGGGCTTCTCTGGATCGATCCGAACTTGGTTTGTGCTGAAATCTTCTGCGGTCAAGCAAACGGCGATCTTGAGGGAGGAAACCTGATTTACCACCAGTGACACGGGTAATGGCACTGTCCAGTTTGTTGCCAAAAAGGGACGCACCCTCAAACAGGATCCTGCACCAAGCTTGTTTGGAAGCCGGATCGGCCAGCCAGGGACGTAACCACAAAGCACGTTTGGCCGTGACAGAAGAGAGCATGACCCGCGCCACCAGGCGAATGATATCAATGGAAGCCTCTCCCAAAAAGGCCGTTGCCAACTTTAGTTCATACACAGCCGAGTTTCTGGCTGCTTCCTCTGAGACACTTTGCAGTGTGGTCTCCACGTTATCTACCCAAGCCTCCATAGCTTTGGATGTGGCTGCTAGGGCCAGGGCTGGCTTGCAGGTCATACCAGCTAACAGATAGATCTTTTTGAGATCCGTATCAATTCGTCTATCCAGACCATCTTTAAATGAGACGGAATCCTCCAAAGGCAGGGTAACGTGTTTGACTAGCCTCATTAAGGCTGCGTCAATTGTAGGTGCCGAATCAAGATGTTTCACTTTGTCGGTCTTAAAAGGATATAACCTGGAAAACTTGGACGATAAGGAATTCTTTCTTTCAACTCCTTGCCATTCGTCTGTAATGATTTCCCCCAGCTCACTCAGAAAAGGGAAATGATCCCGTTCTTTCTTGAGGTGTTTGAAGTATTTCTTCTGTTTTGCAGGGGAATCTGCTGGCTCTTCCCATTTTAACGCCTCTTTTACCGCTCTCACTAGCGGCGAGATCATGACAAAATCAAAGCCTGAACTTTGGTCTTCTAGGTCATCCTCACTTTCAGAGGAATCCGAGAAGCGACTTGGCTGGGAAGTGCCTGGCTCTACATCTTCCCTCTGAGGGGGAACTGGAGTATCAGCTGTATGACCAGACAGCCGGCTGGGATCCCAATCCCTTAGGGATTCTTGCACGATCCGCCTGACCAGGGTTTCCACTGGTTGATCTGGGACTTGTTTTTCCTTGATTGCCTGAGAATAGCAGGCATCACACAAGGATCTATCCTCAGGGACTACAGCCCTACAACCCCAGCAAGATTTGCATGCGGGGCGGTCAGTATGGCGGGAAGACCGGCTTGGACAATCTTCATGGCGCCTAGACCTAGACCTGGATCTACGGTGCCTGGATTTGGATGATGCATGGTGATGGCCTGAAGGTGATCTATCCTTTGATCCTGATGCAGGACGTTGGTCAGACCTAAATGGGCTGAAAAACAAAGGAAAGAAAGCTCAGGCTACAGTAAGCCAGCTGGCAGACAAGCGAGAGTTTAAAGCCAAAAACTCACCTGTTGCGCAGGGACTGGCCACCGGGGGGCGGTGAGGTATCCATTGCAAATCACAGCGAGATAACCTGCAATAGGAACGATGTAAGAACTCAATCTTACCTTCCCATAGCCGCCCTTCCCCTCCCCCATTCAAGCAGGACTGACCCAGCACAGGACTTACCAAACACAGGCAGAGACACAGCGTGGGGAGGCCGCCGCAAAAGCCCACAGACATCCCAAGAATGACAGCTCCATCAGCTGTTTAAATTTCCCGGGAGCCGTAAGGCCACGCCCCCCCCCGACGCCGCCGCGTCATGGAGGACCGGAAATGGCGTGCGCTCATGTGCAGACCACTTGGAAACCAAGCCTCACGCTGAACACCCAACTAGGATTCAGGAGGCAGGGGAGGAGCCGAGAGCGACGGTCTGGAACGCAGGAGCTCTCCAGCCGCCATACTAACCAGGAAGCAAAACGATACAAAATATAAAAGTAAGCAATACATTACCACCAATACCGACAGAAGGACCTGGAATGCTCCTCAACCGGAGACTGGCGTGTGCATCAGGGCATAAGGGCCTCCCGCTAGTAGCAAGGACGTTTGGCCAAGCGATGCAGCCCACCTCTCATTCAGGATTTACGGCATCTTCCGGCATCATTTCAAATTGCCCGGGTCCACCCAGTAGTACTGAGATTGCTGGACTAAGGTAGAAAGGCATCATCCAGGAAAGCCACACGCCACCAGGTATGTAAGAAAACGCATCCTATAAGGTAAGACTTCTCTTGCGGAAGGAGGACAAAAAAGGAACACGGCTCCTGGCTCGGAGCAAAAATTTATGGGAGTGGGGTCCTATAGGGTAGGAGAGGAGGCGGAGCCTACCCATATGTGTGCTGCCATGGAGTCTGCCAGGAAAGAATAAAGTATAGAGTTTTTATAAAGGAAAAAGGAATATGTTTAAGAAAAATATATACATCCATCAATGTAATAAATATTTTACAATTACAGATAAGATTTATAACAGATTTATTACGTTGATGAATTTATATATTTTTCTTAAATATATTCCTTTTTCTTTTAAGACAACTCTGTACTTTTACTGATCTTTTTTGCACTGTTAGTGGGATTATCTGCGGGGTTCAATCTATTAAGTCTACTTGGCCATCATTCAGGGGTATAAAGGTGGTCTTTTAGCCCTCTATAGCACCTTCTATGGCTGGCTATACATGGATTGAAATTCGCCCAGTGCGGCAGGGACTTGCTGAATTTTGATCCATATATGGTAGGCTGGTCTAGATCTACTGATCAATTTCTGTACCACCAGCCTATTGGAACCTGTAACATGATTAGCGCCGCCAGCTATAGTCAGCAGTGATGATCAGTGTATTCTGAAGATGGGGAAGTCTCCCTGCTGTCAGAATACAAAGGCTCAAAAGGAGTTATTCACACCATCATGGTGATAAGGGAATCGGGTCATTTTTTTTTTTAAAATCCTGCTGGTTGAACAAAAAAAAAAAAAAAAAATGACTCGTGTATTAGCTGCCTTACTTTTCTGATCTGTATTTATGTTCCAAGTCTGTGACTCAGAAAGTACTGAAAGCAGAGACAACCAGGCAACCAGCAATGGCAAGTTATACAACTCTCTTTGTACAGGATTTGTTCAGTGACACTTGCTTATTTGAGATTGATTTCTGGTGAATGTTACTGAACTGCAATAAGAAAAAGCCCAGCTAGATAGAGAAGAGAACAGTAAAGATAGCTATACGCTTAAAGAGTTATCCATCCATGATAAAACAACTCCCCTACCAGTTGTTGTATTCCAACATTTGGCAACCGTGGCTAAGAATTCGTAAAGAGTTACTGCATCTGATTAGATGTAGTCACGGTTCAGCTGAAAATTTTCCTCCTGGTTTCTTTAACAAAAGTTGGTTGAAAAACTGACCTGTGTCAAGCCAGGTAGTGCGGAGAGGGCCACTCAAGCTGTTTATGGCAGCCTTAAAGTAAAACTAAAGGCAGAACAATATATTTTTTTTAATTTTAGATAGCAAGGAAGGGTTATAACCACTGTCAGTTTCTTTTTCTGTGTCCCCTTGGGGAGATTTCTCTTTACTTACTGTCCCATAGCCAAGATTTCCTCTGTATCCCACTCAGGTGACAACCCAAAATTGTGATTTTCCTTCGCTTTTACTTTTGCTGATAACAGTAAACAGGACAATAAAGAGAGGACGAATCTCCGTAACAGGGGCACAGACAGAAATACAAACTTGACAAATGTTCTAATCCCTTTCCAATTTATCCAACACCAAAAAAAGTGTTGTCTTTAGTTATACTGTAATAGACATGCTAGAGCTACACTATATTGTCAAAAGTATTGGGACGCCTGCCTTTACACGCACATGAAATTTAATGGCATCCCAGTTAAAGGGCCATACACATTATAAGATTATCTGAAGACTTTTTCCTTCAGATTTACCTTTTCTATGTAGTGCAAGGGCTTGCCAGATTGCATACAAATTGAAAGTGTTTAGGTTTGACCTCATATTATATGGTTTTGGTAAATCTAAAGGAAAAAGTCTTCAGAAAATCTTATAGTGTGCATGGCCCATTAGTCCGTAGGGTTCAATATTAAGGTTGGCCCACCCTTTGCAGCCATAACAGCTTCAACTCTTCTGGGAAGGCTGTCCACAAGGTTTAGGAGTGTGTATATGGGAATGTTTGACCATTCTTCCAGAAGCACATTTGTGAGGTCAGGCACTGATGTTAGAAATGATTGCGTGCCTCACAGACTCTGCTCTGATTCATCCCAAAGTTGTTCTATCCGGTTGAGGTTAGGACTCTGTGCAGGCCAGTCAGATTCCTCCACCCCAAACTCACTTATCCATGTCTTTATGGACCTTGCTTTGTGCACTGGCGCGCAGTCATGTTGGAACATGAAGGGCCAACCCCAAACTGTTCCCACAAAGTTGGGAGCATGCAATTGTCCAAAATGTCTTGGTATGCCGACGCCTTAAGAGAGGCCAAGCCCAACCCCTGAAAAACAACCCCACGCCATAATCCCTCCTCTATCCAAATGATTTGGAGGGGGTGGCCCAATAATTTGGGCAATATAGTGTGAATGAGTGAGTTTGCGGTGGAGAAACTTGACTGGTGTGCACAGAGTCCTGACCTCCTTTGGGAGGAATTAGAGCAGAGACTGTGAGACAGGCCTTCTCATCCAACATCAGTGCCTGACCTCACAAATGCACATCTGGAAGAGTGGGCAAACTTTGCCATAGACACACTCCTAAACCTTGTGGACAGCCTTCCCAGATTTGAAGCTGCTATAGCTGCAAAGGGTGGGCCAACTCAATATTGAACTAAAGCCCCGTACACACGCGTCGAAAATTGGCAGGGAATTTTTGGCCAACGTCCGATCTGCCGATTTTTGGCTTGTCAGTATGATGCTTCCGACAACCAACTCCGACTTTTCGGCCGAAAAAAATCTGGTGTGCAGGCTATAAAATTTTTGTCCTCCGTCTACACAGCGGCCGATTTTCCGTCAGTCAGTACAGATTTCGACAGGGAAAAATCTGATGAGCAAGTCTGGGCATGCTCAGTGAAGAAAAAACACAAAGAAAACAAACCAACACATGACATCACTTCTGAAGTAGAATTTTGTTGGCCGAGAAAATTTGTGTGCAGTCTAGGCACATTCCAACCAACAAAACACCACTCTGGACAAAAGTCGTACGATCGGTCGGCCGATAATCGTTGCGTGTGTACGAGGCTTTAGACCTGGATGCCGTTAAAGTTCATGTGTGTGTAAAGGCAGGTTACATAGTAGTTGAGGTTGAATAAAGACAATAGTCCATCCAGTTCAACCTGGTGTCCCAATACTTTAAACAATATAGTGTATCTGCAATGGGCTGAATGTGTGGGTTGAATAGTTTGGATAATAGCTATCACTTTGCATGAACCAAGACATTGCTTTAATATTGCTTCTGTTCTCCTGGATATTTTTCAGTGACTATTTAGATGAGGTTTAGAGAATAATTTGCAGCCCAATGTGTATTTAGAGCTGATTTACTATGTACTAACTAGATTATTGGACATCTGTTCACTCCAAACAGCCAAATGGGTTAGGAGAAAATGCTTACTTCACCTTAAACCAATTAGTTGTTTGGTGATAAAATGTGTTCTTTGGTGTGGAGATGTTTTTATAAGCAGCCCATAAAAATAATGCAGATGTTTTACTAAGAAAGAAAGGGTGAGAATCTGTTAGTCTTTCACTTTATGATCCTATAGTACTGTATATGTAAATCCAATCAGTAAAATATCAGCTTCAGCATAATAATGTCATTTCAAAAGTCATTTATAATATTTTGAAATCTGCAACTTTCATTAAAACAATATCTGGTGATTCCGCTATACTGTTCAAGCACTTCCTGTAATATGGTGACAACGCTCTGTCTCTGTCTCCCAGTTGTGTTCACCCTGTCACCTGCGCTTCCAATGTAGTCTAGAACTGACTGTTTAACCACTTGCCTACTGGGCACTTAACCCCCTTCCTGCCCAGACCAATTTTTAGCTTTCAGCGCTGTCGCACTTTGATTGACAATTGAGGGGTAATGCTACACTGTACCCAAATAAAAATGTTATTTTTTTCAGACAAATTGAGCTTTCTTTTGGTGGTATTTAATCACTACTGGTGTTTAAATTTTTTGCTAAACA